>NW_006921625.1:4012211-4013381 GCF_000298275.1 Orycteropus afer afer
GAAAATATGTTTATTTTCCCCTTATTCGTAAAAGGCCATTTTGGTCATATGAAATTTTGTTTTCCAGTATTATTCATTCTCTCGGCCTTCTCAAGACACTGAACCGTGGACGTGTGGCTTTGATGGCTGTGTCTAAGTCTGTTGTCACTCTCGTGGTCTCCATCTGTAGAAGACTTGCTTTTGGCTACTGTGGCTTTAAGGACATCTCTGCCTTTACACCTGTTCTTTTCCTGTTGACTCTCGTACTTTCTTACTTCCTCCCTTGTGTGTATGGAAAATCTTTGACTATGAACTCATATCTGATAGATGTTGGTCACTGGAAATCCTGGAGGATTAATTGAGTATGTATTTCTCTGCAGAAATTTTAATTTGATTTTGCTCGTGTTGGAAGCCAGAGTCTCCGTGGACAAAGGATGATTTTTGTCTGCTTCTGGGTCCCAGCTTTAATCTGTGTGTTTCTGCTTTAGCTCCCAACATTGCTTCTGGGTCCCAGCTTTAATCTGTGTGTTTCTGCTTTAGCTCCCAACATTGCCCATGGGCTACAGCTTGGTCCCCTTATTTCAGTGTCGAGATTAGCATGTTCCTCTGCCCCACCCCATCCACGCACATGGTCTATCTGCTTACTGCCTCCTGCCCTCACAACTCTGACTTCTGCTCACACTTTCAGCCTTGACTTGCTACTTTCTTCACTTCCTATGAGAGCAGTGTTGCGTCTGCAATAACGGTGGATGGAGGTCCTGGCTGATCTGCAGTGGAAACAACTTGTGCCGCTAGTCCACCTTCTTGCCTGAAATAGAAGCCTTGGCCGCCAAGCTCTGTGCTCACCTCGCCTCTGACCTTCCATGACTACTTACTGGGCACAGTCAGCTCTCTGCAAAGCTAAGAAGCACTATCTCCAATGATTTGTTTGTAAACTGAGAGAGAAGCAGAAGCATTCATCCTCTTCATCCTTGGAAATCTGAATCTCTCCTGCACCAACTATTTAAAAAAATACATTTTATTGAAATATAATTTATGTATAGTGAAGTACACAAAACTAAAGTGACATGGGTCAATGCAGTTTGTTTTGTTTTGTTTTTGCAGTGTTCTCCCCCCTGCCGGTAGCCAACAAAGAAAGTTTCCTTCCATATAGAAACCTTTCTTGAGTTTTTTGCACCAATTACTTCTTCA
>NW_006921625.1:4014176-4025009 GCF_000298275.1 Orycteropus afer afer
CAGCCTTGAAGAAGACTAGCTACACTGTGACCCTAGAAACTGGGAGATAGCAAACATGCGCTGTTAAGTCCCTACATCTGTGGGAATCCTGTTACATAACAAGAGATAACTAACTCAGAGGGCCTTTAAAATCCTGTCCTGAAGCTTACCTGGAGGTACACGCACACACACGCACACTTTTTTTTTTTTCTTCCTCAAAATGGTGTCGACTAAAAGCCATCCTTTCTCTGTATTTCTCAGTGCAGCAGACCCATGGGGCTAGAGGGGCTATCCACACACTTGGAAGTGGACTGCACATTGGGGAAGAACACAGGGCCGTCCACAGTCATCTTCACCCTGAGCCTGTCATGTTACACAGAGCAGAAGTGGGGCATTGGGTGCGCTTCCATTGTCGTGGGGCTGCACAGTGATGTGGTGCATTCTCCAAGCCCAGCTGTGATCCTGTCCTAGGAGTTATAACCTCAGTGCCTCATTCTCTCGCTCTATTAGTGGGACTCAGACATCTGTCTAAATACTGGAGAGCTGAGATCTTGAGAATAAAGATATTTGAAGACATTATACCTCCCCACCTGCTTGCTTAATGTAATGTAGTCATTATAGCCATAAATGTTTCTAATAAAGTATGAAAATGGAGTGTTTGCTTTGCTGCTTGTATGAACCCTCATCTCTCTTTTTATGATATTGGAGTGACATTTGCTTACCCTTTATCAGTGGAATATTTAATCAAGTCCAAGCTGTAAGAAGCAAGAGGACTTTTATTTTATTTAAAACCTGTCCCCCATGTAAAAGGCCTGGGAGATAGGACAAAGCCCACAGAACAAATGTGGCTGTTAGAGTGATAAACACATGTGCAGAGTGGTCGTCGAAGGAAATGGTGCCATGGCCATGTGGCAGACAGCTGGGCAGTGGTGCCACAGGGGTTCTTAGGCTCCAATCAATGCGTATGACACAGGGTTTAGGAACCTACAGTGACCTCACTGAGCTCGCCACCTTTTGTTTTCTCCTTTGTAGCTGCTTTGCCTTGAAAGGATGTGCTTGCCTTTGGCCCTTAGGTGCAGTTGTTCATTCCGTTCCCTTGTTGCAGAATCACATGACTCCCCAGTGCCTACTGGACCGAATCCCCAGAGCACAGCAAATGAGGCCATTCGTAATCTGCAATCAGTCTCTCTCACCTTCCTGTCTCTAGCGACCCGGCCCACCCGAGCCCATGCAGCACTAGGCACCTAGGCTGCCTGTCTCCAAAGGACAGAAGTTGCTCATACCCCTTTCAGCCCCCATAGCTTTTCTGTGTACAGTTCCCTCAGCTCAAATGCCCTTCCTTGTGTTTTAAACCTACGTAGCTCTGCTATTCTTAGGTCGGGGGCAGGCTTCACTTCCCCCAGAGGTGTTTCTAGAAATTAAGTTTGTTGGCCTTCCGTGGCTGTGTGTCCCTGCAGCACATGCAGTGTGTGCGGGCATTTGTCACTAACCCTGTGTTACTTGCTAATCCTAGCCTCTTCTTGGATCAGATGCCATTCTAACCAATGATCCCCTTCACTGGCCCACTCCTCTGCCTTTTTTCTCTGTTGTCCCCATCGCGTGTTTTCTGCTCTCAGATGACTGGCCTCAGCATTCCTCACTTTGGAGCCTGCTCACCGATGCCCACTTGTCTCCCCTTCACTCCCCAAATTCATTTCCAGGGCACATTGCTTTCCCGCAGAGGCCCTCTGCTGCCGGGTTAGACTCAGCACCACTAGCCCCTGCCTGGTGATCTCACCTTTGCTCACAGGATGACTGTAGCCCTTCAGCGGGACTCCATGCTCCTTGAGGCCAGGGCCACGACTCAGCCACATCCGGGTCCATGGAGTCCCACCAAAGAGCAGTCAGATCCAGCACTGCCACTGGGTGACCTCATCGGCTGTGACAGAGCTCAGGGACGAAAACCCCAGAGATGGCCCGGTGCCCCTTCAGCCTGCGTCACAGCAATGCACTGAGCTCTTTCCGGAACGTTCTGGCATTCCCGGCTGCTCTGGGCACAGCTGAAATGGGGCCTGGCACATTATCTGCCTGCAGTTCACCTGAGTTGTGAGTGTCACTGCGAGGTTAAAAGCCAGAAAGAAATTTAAACCACGGGGTCAGTTCCTTTCTGGAGCCTCGTCTTTCCCTCCTCACTCTGGTGCCGTTTCGGAGAAAGCATACACGTTCCGTGGAATTAAACGACAGAGCAGCAAGAGGCCCTGAGAATTTCACAGATAAGTCAGCGGGGCCAACAAACTCAGAAGATGAACCTAGTCCCCTAGCCTCAGACAGTCAGCTGACTTGGTAATTGCCCCAAGTGATGCCTCAACTAATTGTCCATTAACACGACTAAAACAATTGCTTCTATTGCTTTGATCTCAAAATGTTCTTCTGGAGACGCCAACGCTTGTGTTCACTGTAACAACAACAACACGTGTGCTCTCGAGCTGTGGGAAATTGGGAGGCGACAGCGTCCGGGAGAGCTCCTTGGGTGTTGGGCTCATCCAGCACCGTAGTTTTCACCTGCCATTTTCAGCCACAGAAACTTTGTTCAAACTGATCCTTAGACTGGGAGGCTCTCAGCAGGGAAAATGAGCAGAGTAGGGCGGTTATCAGCATGGGAGCACTGTGCTCTGGCCACCCCACAATCCTGTTCTGTTGTTGTTGTTGTTATGTGCCGTCGAATCAAACCCAACTCATAGCGACCCCTCCTTGGGTTTCCGAGGCAGTATCACTACGGACGTAGGATTGCCCAACCTTCCTTCCGAGGAGTGGCTGGTGGGTTTGAACCGCCAGCCATCTGGTCAGCAGGCAAGTAGTGTCTTAGCCACTATGCTACCAGAGCTAAAACCCCAACTCCAGGGCAGGGAGTGACATTGGACTCTCCCAGCGTCTGATCTTCCTGCCTCCGCTTCAGGTTCCCAGTGCCAACAGTGCCCACGCTGGAAGGTTCTCCTCACACCAACATTGACCTCTCTGAATATGCAGCACACTTGGCCCATGGTGTCCTTGAAGTCCACTGCCTCTTCCCTGTGACGACAACTGTAGTGCTTCTCTGCCACACGTCCTGTCTTCACATGACCAATCTCTGTTCATGGTTGCTCGTCTGATGACGTGCGTTCTGGGCTCTCTGCTTGTCTGGCTTCGTGCCTCAGAGCGCACGCCATGCTGTTAATTTTCCTTGGACAGTGTGGCTTGCAGAATGGACTACAGCGCTGTGGTGTAGACCTCCCTCCATCTGGAAGCTCTGGTGCAGCCAGAGAACCTGTAGACTCCGTTCCACTGTGTCACAGAGCGGTCATTAATCCTGCCTACTTTTTCATACAAACACGTGTAAACTGATATCACTCCCATCTTGTGCCTGCATAATTGATTTTTTAAAACCTTCATACAGACTTTCCAGGCATCCCTGTTGCGTTTCATTTTGTATCACGTCTTTCAACCTGGCTGGCTCTGTTTGAATCATATACTGTTTGGAGCAAGAGGGCAAAACTTCCCTCCGATGCTGCGTGGCTGCAAATCGGGTTTCTCGGGCGTCTGGGAAATGCTGCTCTAGGTTGGGGCACTGGCAAAGTTTTGCAGCCAGCACTGTGCCACGGCTGCCCCCCTGGTGGATATTAACTCATTGATCAGCATAAGTCCCCTTCACTAGGCAGCGTTCCTGCTCACGTGGCTCCATTTTGTTCACACAAAAATGTGACAACCTGGTCCTATTGGGACCCTTAAAATGACACCACGAGATCAGTGGGACATGTGTTGTAAGTCCAGTCTCTTTGATGAGGGGACAGAAGGTCTAGGGTTTGGGCTCAGAAGTGAGCCAGCTCCTCATTGGCCTTGTTTGAACTTGGGGGATCTACTTGCTTTCGCTGGCTTTGTTTCCTTGCCTGTCAAATGCGGGTAATAAGTTCCTCTGGTTTTCTCCATCCTTGACCAGCCCCCAGCCTGTGCATCAGTCTGCCAGAGGGAATACATGAAAGCTCTCTTTGAGCCACAGCCCCTGTTACAAGACCTCTCCTAGAACACACTTGCTCATCTGACTTGAGATGCCTGGCCCCATCTTCTAGGCTCGGGGGCACTGGCTTGTACCTTTGTTTCTCTTCATGCTTGATGATCCATTTTGGACCCACATCTCTGATTTATGGTCATCATTATGCTCTCAAGTCCACCACTTTATTCTGCATGACCTTGAACAAGGTCAAGGTCTTAGTCTTTCTGAGGGTATCTGATAAACTTGCAGTCTGCAGGAAGGAGGGAATATGTAAGAATTGGGAGCTCAGCACAGGCTAATTTTCTCCCCCTTCTCCTGAGGTAGGTCCAAGTGTGCTGAGAGGACCTCCCTACTCACATTCCACCCTTAGCCTTCTGCTGCTCAGCTCCTGCCAGTATACTACACCACACCCGAGAGAAAAGTACTCTGTCCAAATCAAGACCATTGAAGGCTGTAATAGTGTTCCTCCTCCTTTAGGCCAATGACCAAGGGCACAGTGCTTATGGCTGGCTCACTGGGGCCTTTCCCCGTGGGCCCACGTTGGCTCCGATGATCCTTGTCCTCGTCCTGTGTGCTCTAGGACTATGTGCAGTCATCTGGCTGGGAATCCATTCAATTTATTACTTAGTATTTCTCTACAGAGTTAGTTCTCTCCCCTTTAACAAAGTTGACATTGTCTCCCTTTTCTGGCACATTCCGTTATTTCTCATGAGATATTGTCTGCAGGTATTTTTGGCACCTGGGGAGGGGGATCTGGGGATGTGAACACAGTTGATGGTCAAGTGTGTGTTCTGTGCCCCCGGCTGTCTCGGGATTGTGCAAACAGCCAGGAGGGACAACCGAAAGAAACCTCCAAATCACTGCCGTGGAGTTGGATCCGACTCATGGCAACCCCTCCTTGGGTTTCTGAGGCAGTATCACTATGGAAGTACAACAACGTGAGTAAAAAACCATGTTAACACAAGTGGCTGGGGACCTTTGAAGCTCTAAAGTGCCTCAACAAAATGCCCTCTTTCCTGCATCTTTCCTCACCCATGTTGTTTTCTCCCTGCCCTTTGTTCCAGCAGGGACAAGTTCACAGTGTGCTCCCTCACCTGACACCTTCTCTTCCCGTGCTACCCAGGTTGCTGGCCCACCTCATGGCCATGTCCTGAGGCAGAGCAAGGCCTCTCCTCTAGGGCAGTGCTCATAACTGGAATGTCTCAGACATTAGGGTAGGACCTACCCTTGGAGGTGTCAGGTCCACTTTTTCATGTCACAGATGAAGAAACAGAACCAGCTTTCCAGCTACTGATGGAACTGGGACAAAGTGATGTCTTTTATCTTCAGAGAGGTGATCTTTCACAACATGTTTTCATATGCCTCATGCACCCCAGCCCAGGACATGAATAATAATTGACCATTATATGTAGTTAGCACAGATTGACTGTCTCAGCTAGGTGTGGGTCTGTTGAACTGTTGTTAGCTGCTGTTGAGTCAGCTCTGACTCATGGTGCTCCCACGTGGAATGAAACACTGCCCAGGCCTGGGCCATCCCCATGATCAGATCCAGGCTGGACTTTTGTCCTTCAAAGGGTTTTCAGCAGGTCTTTCTTCCTAGTCCGTCTTAGTCTAGAAGCTCTGCTGAAACTACTTCAGCATCACAGCAACACGCGGAAGGGCGGCTACACATGACAGCCACTGGCCAAGAATTGGACCTGGGTCTTCTACATACCACAGAAACCAAGCTCACTGCCATCAAATTCATTCTGACTCATAGCAACACCCATTGGGTTTCTAAGGCTGTAAATCTTTATAGAACCAGACTGCCTTATCTTTCTTTCATGGAGCAGCTGTCGAGCTTGAACCACTGACATTCTGGTTAGCAGCCAAATGCCCTGGCCACTACACCACCGGAGCTGCTTGGGTCTCCTACATGGAAGATAAGAACCCTACCACTGACTGGTAGAATCACACCAATGCCCACATAGTAGGTTGCCTAGTGTCCCCACAAATCATGTCCACTAGGAACCTTGAAATATGACCTCATTTGGCAATAAGGTGTTTGCTGCAGATGAAATAGAGCTATCTTGAGATGGAATCATCCTACTGCAAACTACTTGTGCCAGGTGAGGACCACCTGGATTTAGAGTGGGCATTGAATTCAATGACTGGAGCCCTTACAAAGAGAGGAGAAGACACAGAGACACTCACAGAAGAGACGGCCAGGTGAAGATGGAGCCAGGGATTGGAGTGATGTGGCTACAAGCCAGGGAATGCCTGGGGCCAGCAGGAGCTAGAAGAAGCAAGGGACAGGTCCTCTCCTAGAGCCCGTGGAGGAAGCACAGCCCTGCAAGACCATGCTTTTGGGCTTCTGGCCTCTGGAACTGGAAATGGAGAGAACACATTTCTATTCTTTTAAGCTATCACATGTCTGCAAACCCATGGGGTCCTGGGCCCAGGGCTGTCCTACAGATGTGTCCCCATTCCTTCCATGAGGAACCGTTATTTCCCATATGTGGATCAGCCACTCATGAAGCTTTAACTCTGGGAGGTCCAGCCATTCCACACAGGTGGGCTGCCCCTAGCTCTCCCCTGGCAGCTCCTCGGGAAATGTTCATTTAAACACAACCCAGAAAATGGAATTAGGAGCAGACCTGCCACCAGGAATTCTGTGAGCCAAATAGAAGTGATTTTTAGATATATAAAATTTTGGATATGCAGTTCTCAGCTCCAATACTGCGGGATAATTCAGAACAAGTCTGTCTCTCTCTCTGCTGCTCTCTCTCCTATCTTCTCCTCCTGCTGGTGGGTACAGTGCTTTGGCCTGCCTGTTTGTTGAGCTTCCCAGCTCTGCACCATTTTTTCCTTCCCAGCTTCTCCTATATGAATACTGTCCTAGATTGGAGGAGCCAGTCCAAATTCTGGGTCCCACAGTGTTAGGAAATGGTTCTAACCATTTGATCACTCCAAAATCTATGTTGGCAGTGAATGTGGGCCCAATGCTACTTCCAGAAACACTCAGGCATAGGTGGGGGTCAGCTTAGGCCTGGCCCTACCCCGCCTGATGAGGGACCTTGTCTTGTCCCCCTGCACCGCTGTGAGTCCCCTGGGCACTGTCCCAGCATATCTCAGCCCAGGGCCCAGCATCACCATAATCTTTTAAAGACCCTTCCCATGCTCAACAATAATTTGAAAAAAACAAAAAAAAGAAAGAAAGAAATCTCTCCATCTTTAATTGGCTTCGTGGTTAGACCACTGCAACCAATTCACAAGGCCCACGTCAACCAGGTAATCTGCACAGCATCACACTCACTGTGGAGGTTGTCGTAAAAGCGGCTGATTCAGGTTTGGCTGTGAACGCATGATAATACATTACCCCCTTCCTTTTACATCCTCTTAAACTTGGCATGGTCTTGCTGCCTTCCCTCATCTGATTTAAATGAGACAACCACCCCACACTGAGATTCCACAGGAACGGCCACCTCTCACATCACACTAACAGGCTGATAATAAACCAACATTTCTGCAGCAGACACAATCCTACTTCCCCAGTGGAAACCTTTGTGAGTGCGCATCATTCTTTCGCTGGATGGAATTATTAATGTTTGCTCCAGATGAGTGGTATGAAACCCGTCTTCCTCCAGGTGCATGCACTGGGGTTTCCATTCTCATCACCTTGGTGGCTGGTGGTAGGGGGCCTTTCTCCTAGTGCCCCTTAAGGTAAGCATGAAGATATGCACAATATTATAGGCACAGTTGGATAAGAAAGAGTTGTTTGGAATTGAGGCTTATTGGAAATATTTAAGAAATTCAGCGAATCCTCCTGTACAGTAAAGAAGGTTGCTCACCGCCCTTCTCAATTTCGGCTTAGAAGTAGAATGGGAAGAGAATGACGTACCGCTCTCTCACACGCCCTGGCAAGGCTTCTCTTGGGCCCAATGGCCAAGTCTCTGACCTGAGGGAGGTGGACAGGGTGGTCTCTGCATTTCCAACAGCCTCAGAAGCCCTCTGTGTGTGAACTCAGGATGCCCACAGTTCCTTTCTAACCAGAGGTGGGTACCACATAGCACCTACCAGAGCTAAAACAAGACTTAACTGCTAGCCTGGGCTAGGGAATCCTACCAGCTGGTCTCTGGGCTGTGGGGCCAGATCTCTGACTTAGGCCACCCAGCCGATCCTCCTGGGCATTCATCCAGCCTCCTTCAGAGTCCAGTGGGTGCACCTGGCTTCTCTGAGATGACAGCACATTAGATCTCAGCATTTCAAACTCCAGAGAGGAAGTTGTTTGGAGAGGCCCATGGCAGTTCATGTGAGGAAACTTCCCAGGCCTGATTTCTCCATTGTTTTAGAGAAGTTTAAAATAGGTTTTCCCTAACTCTAGAAAGGAAAACAATGTGTGCAGACAATGGAATATAGTACTTGGCAGCCTGACCAATGATAGTGGGTTTGGGCAGTTGTTGAGCCCCTCAATAAATACTTGCATATCCTTGGAATCTGTCAGAATCCCACATCTTCCTCATTCTTCCATAGTCTCCCTCATTGCTCACTACCCTATCTTCCCATGCCAATCTCCTGGTGTCCAGAGCAGCCCTTGCATTTCCTGGCCTCTGCTCCCACTCTACTCTCTTCTGTGCCTCCTCCAGCACACCCTGCAGGGCCCATGTTGCTGTGTGAGTCAGACCTGTGAATGGGAAGAGAAGCACTGATGGGTAGTTAGGAGATAGACCTGATATGGGTCTATAATGACTGACATAAAATGGGGGCAAGAGAGAGCATGGTGACTGTCCAACATGTCACCAGAAAAAGAGAGCCTCAACCCAGCAGGTGACAACCTGTAGTGAAATGGACAGGGTACTAACTGGTTGTTATCTGGGAAAATCCATGGGCAGGGGGTGGGGAGGTATTTTCAGGCCATACAGGGAGAGATAAGAGAGAAACTCTGGGCAGGTTCTGGGTTGAGAACACAGGAGCCCACTCTTGAGGTCAGGAAGACTAAAGCTCTAGAAACCCAGAACCCCATCAGAGATAGGGAACAAGAACAGGAGCCCAGGTGGGCACAAACGTGGTAGGAGTCCCTGTGAGGTAGAGCCAAGTTTGGACTCAACACACTGGGTGGTGTCCCCACAGGTTGCTGTGGCCTGACTTCCTTTCTCTCCAAGGATTCCACTCCAAAGTGTTTTCTCTTAAGAACCCATTCAACTTCTCAGTGTTCAGCTACCTTCTGAAATGATGCCTCGCCCAAGCCCACAGATTCCAGTTCTCCACCTGATGTCTGTCAACCAGACCTCAGTCTGGAAGGGGGGGACCTCTAAGAGAAAAGAGAGGCGTCTCAATGTGCAATTATTTCTGTAGACTATGGAATGTCTTTGAATGCCAGCTTCTCTTACGTGACCCTTGAATATCCTCCACAAGGAGAATGTTAATAATGGGAAATTCTAAGAGAAGAATCTAACATAAAACGCTGGCACCATGACAAAACACAAAGATGCCTCTTTGAAGAGCCCGATGTGCCCCACCAAGTCTGTCATGTGGCCTTTCAATAGAGAGAAGAGTGTCCTGTGTTCTCATGTGGAAGAAATTCTGAACTTTGAGGTCCCCAGCTCAGCACGGCTCTTCAGAGAGACTCTGGGCCCTTGGCTCTGACAGGCATGGAGGAGGGATTTTGATTCTAGCCATGCCACAGTGAAGATACACATGGTAATTGTGGTGTGTAATTACCATGGGCTCCCAAGAGAGCCACAAGAGAATCCCGGAAGATCTCAGAAGAATGCCATTCTGACTCTAGCAAAGTGAGGTTGGGATATTTGTCTATAAATCTTATGCAATCTTGAGATAATTTCCCAGTAATGGTGCAATCAGCCAGTGTGACTGAGTGTGTGGGGGTGTGTGGCTTGGGTAGCACAGAGGCTATAAAGTTCTTGTTGGCCTATAGAGTTGAAACATCTGCTGAATACCTAATTGACTTGTTGACTAAACCCAACAGCATGAGAGGAGGCGATTGGCCAGCTGTGCCGTAACTAGTTAGGGGTATTTTATTGAAGTCAGTAGAGATTATTGTCTGACACAAGTAAACTATAAGCTCGGGTATTAAAAAAAAAAAAAAAAAAGTCAGCTCTACCAGGCACTTCAATGACAGCAAATATAATGTGACCAGTATTTTCTTGAAGATTTGTTTTTACTGTAACATTTCTCCCAAGTGTGGAGAATTCTCAGACCGGCTAAGACACGACCAGTGTCTCTTAACTTTTCAACCCCATGATCTCTTTGGTTTTGTTAGTCTGTCTCATCACTGTGTTAAGATGTGAGCCTCGCTGAGACATACACCAGGTGGGACACAATGATCACAGACTAATGAACTTCCAGGCTCAGGAACTAGACCTGGATGGTGAGAGTGGTGAAGAGAAAGGGTGTCCCTCTGCCACAGTGCACAGTGCTCCTGACTAAAGCTCACTTTCCATATCCTAGTCCACAGCCCCCGACATGGCCAAGGTCAAAGGCAGGCACAGTGGGGGGTTAGTGAGAATGAATTTGTTCTTGAGGGGACTTTCAATTTTGCAGCTCCTGCATTTGGAGAAATGGAGCTCGGGTGGTGTAGTAGTTAAAGCATTTGGCTGTTAACCAAATGGTTGGCAGTTCAAACCCATCAGCTGCTGCAAGGGAGAAATACCCATAAAGATTTACAGCCTTGGAAACCCTATGGGGTAGTTCTTCTTTCTCCTATAGGGTCCCTATGAATCAGAATTAACTCAGTGGCAGCAGTCATCGGGTGGGCATTTGGAGGTCAGGCATTGACTCCTAATGGCAGTATCCCTATTCTGCACACATCCTCATCTCCATCCACATCCATTGGTACATACACATCCCCA
>NW_006921625.1:4025866-4026621 GCF_000298275.1 Orycteropus afer afer
GCCCCCACCTCAGCCCTTCCCATCCTTATCCCCCCAGCCACACCCACATCCACATCCATATTTTCATCCACTTGTTCATCACATCCATGCCCTCATCCTTGTCTACATCCACATCCATATCCACCTCCCATTTACATCCATAACCACTTCCATATCTGTATCCAAATCTCCACCCACGTACACATCCAAGAATGAGTCAATTCTTGGGAACTGTTCTTTGAGAAGTCAATAAACAGATTGAGAGTGAGCTTGAACTGCATATGCCTAAATATCCCATCCACATGAGTTTTTCTAATTAACCCCTGAGGCAAGTTGATAGTTCCTGTTTCATAATTTGACTGTGTCCACAAGATTAGGATAGCATTAACTTTGTCTTCCAGACAACCTTGCTCCCTATATCAGACGGCCAGTTGGATATCAAATCAGGATTCCAAGACTTGGCAACATTTAAATGACTGAAAACAAATGTGAACTTTCAAACCATTCCTCAGTCACCTCTTTGCGTCTTTCCAGCCCATGTGTTAATTGGCTCTGTTTGCTCTATCACCTCCATCATTCTTGGGTTCTATTCCTAGAATGTGGGTAGACATATCATTTCTTCCATGTCACTAGGGTACTTTTTGATACATGCTTTGTCTTCCTTTCCCATCTGAAAGAATATTAACTGTTACTAATATCTGCTAACATCATAAAAAACAATTGGCTGAAAGGGTTATCAAGTTGGTCTCCAAAAGTTACCATTTCCCCCTAAATAC
>NW_006921625.1:4028396-4085896 GCF_000298275.1 Orycteropus afer afer
GAGTATATAGCACCTGAATTTAGAGACCATCTGAAGAACAGATTTAATGCACTAAACACCAGTAACTGAAGACCAGACAAGTTGTTGGTTGACATCAAGGACATCCCACATGAAGAAAGCAAAAGTTCATTAAAAAGACAAGAATGGAAGAAAAGACCAAAATGGATGTCAGAAGAGACTCTAAACTTGCTCTTGAATGAAGAGTGGCTAAGTGAAAGGAAGAAATGATGAAGTAAAAGAGCTGAGCGTGAGATGTCAAAGGGCAGCTCAAGAAGACAAAGTGTCATAATGGAATGTGCAGAGATCTGGAGTGAGAAAACCAAAAGGCAAGAAAGCATTCAACATTTCTTAAGAAGAAAGAACTGAAGAAAAAATTCAAACCTCAAGTTACAATATGGAAGGATTCCATGGACAAAATATTGAACAATGAAGTAGGCATCAAAAGCAGATGGAAGGAATACACAAAGTCACCATACTGAAAATAATTGGTCATTGTTCAGCCATTTCAGGAGGTAGCATATGATCAAGAACCAATGGTACTGAAGGAAGAAGTTCAAGCTGCACTGAAGGTATTGGTGGAAAACAAGCCTCCAGGAATTGACAGAACAGCAATTGAGATGTTTCAACAAATAGATGAAGTGCTGGAGGCATGCACTACTTTATGCCAAGAGATTTGGAAGACAGCTACCTGACCAATTGACTGAAAAAGATCAATATTTGTGCCCATTCCTAAGAAAGGTGATCCCACAGAATGTGGAAGTTATTGAACAATAACATTAATGTCACACCCAAGTAAAATTTTGCTGAAGATAATTCAAAAAATGATTGCAGCAATATGTTGACAGGGAACTGCCAGAAATTCAAGCTGAATTTAGAAGAGGATGTGGAATAAGTGATATCATTGCTGATGTCATATGGTTCTTGGCTGAAAGCAAAGGATACTACAAAGATGTCTGCCTGTGTTTCATTGACTATGCCAAGGCATTCGACTCTGTGGATCATAACAAATTATAGATAACATTGAGAAGAATGGAAATTATAGAACTCTTAATTGTGCTCATGAGAAACCTGAACATAGACAATGAGGCAGTCATTCAAACAGAACAAGGGGATACTGAAAGGTTGAAAATCAGGAATGGTGTGGGTCAGGTTTGGATCATTTCACCATACTTATTCAGTTTGTATCCTGTGCAGATAATCTGAGAAGCTGGACTATATGAATAAGAACATGGCATCAGGATTGGAGGAAGACTCATTAACAACCTGCACAATATGCTTGCTGTGAAGAAGACTTGAAACAATTACTGATGAAGATCAAAGCCTATAGCCTTCAGTATGGATTACACTCCAACATTTAAAAAAAAAAAATCACAATACTCCTCACAACTGGACCAAGAAGCAACATCATGATAAATGATGTCAAGATGTTAAGAAGAGTCAGATTGTCAAGGATTTCATTCTACTTGGGTCCACAATCAGTGTCTGAGGAAGCAGCAGTCGGGGCATGGTGCACTGGGCAAGGCTGCCGCAAACGACCTCTGCCAAGTGTTAAAGAGCAAAGATGTCACTTTGAAGACTAAGGTGTTCCTGACCCAAGCCATGGTATTTTCAATAGCCTCACATGCACACGGGAGCTGGACAATGAATAAGGCAGACTGCGGCAGAATCGATGCATTTGAATTGTGATGTTGGGGAAGAATGCTGACTGTACGTGGACTGACTGCCAGAAGAATGAACAAATCTGTCTTGGAGGAAGTGCACCTGGAATGCTCCTTAAGAGGAGAATGGCCTCGTTTCTCATACTTCTGTCGTGTTGTCAGAAGGGAGCAGTCCTTGGAGGAGACTACCATGCTAGATAAACTAGAGGGTCAGCAAAAAAGGGGAAGCCCCTCAGTGAGGTGGAGTGACACAGTGGCTGTGTAATGGGCTCAAGCATGGCAACCGTTGTGAAGATGGTGCGTTGCTTTGTTCTGTTGTGCTTGGGGTCAGTATGACTTGAAAGTACACCTCAGAACACAGTCACAATCTTGGTATACCTTTTCATTGTAACTTAATAATCATTAGTCAACGTAAATCTCTTTTGGAGGAGAAACAGCTGTTAATTAGTTCATATGTAGTTAATTTCTGCCCTTCTAAGTAAGTAGACTAAGTGAACACATCCGTACATTGTTTGGAGTTAACTCTGCTGTGTTCATGCTGAGTTGTCTCAACAGGCAGAACCCACTGGACACGTATTCATTCCACTACTATTTATTGTGTGTCTGCAGGGCAAGGCCCTGTACTTGTTTATAGGGTCCATGGATCTTTCCTGGTGCATGGTAATGACATTCTGAAAACTGCACATGGATGCTGTATAGTTTCCATTGGTGGAGGCACAAAAACCACAGAGAGTATTCCTATCAGAAGAATTATTCCATGTGCCTAAGGTTAAAATGAGTACTGGGGACAGCCTTGCATTGGTTCTGCCTCTGTGGCTGGTTGGTCCTTGCTTGAAGATTATAGTTCACTTTGGGACATCAAAACAGAACTGTCTTCTTTCTTTTGTCATCTTCTGATGCCCAAGGCCTTAGAGAAGCTGATAGAAGCACTGCTGTACCTCTGTGTAGGATGTTGGCTGCCCTGCAAAGCCATAAGGGACCCAAGGAATCTCATCCCCGCAAGGGGCTGTGAGTTTGTGTGTATGGAGGTGCATGAAAACCAAGGAATCTCCCTCCTTTTATTTGTGGGCAATCACAGGAAGTGCTAGAGTCCCTGGGAGGTGTAAAGGGTTAATGCCCTCGGCTTCTCCACAAAGGTTGGAGGGTTGAGTCCACTCAGAGGTGCCTTGGAATAAAGTCCTGCTGATCTACGACCAAAAAATCAGCCTTGATCACAGATCTACTCTGACACACAGAGTGTCATTATGAGTCAGAATCAACTCAATGGCAACTGGTTTGCACAGGAAGTGCCAAAGAGAACTGCCAAGTTCCAGGACCATTGTCCTCCTGAGAACACCAGGCTTAGACATGGGAAAACCGCGCATACGGAGCAATTTACTGAGACTCTCAGTTACAACTCTCGTGGCTCCCTCCTATTCTTCCCCTTCACAGAATATAGTTTTCCCTCGATGTTTCCACAAATATGTAAAGAATGTTGGCAAAGAAGAAACACTCAAATATTTATCTTGTATTTAACAACATCAAGAGTTACTTGAGTGTTTTTGTTATTTTAATTTTAAGGCTTGTGGTCTATTATTTCGTGTGAATGGGAGATACAAATCTTTCTGTGGTTTAACTGATAGGGTGTTTTAAGAGTCCAGAAGTTAAAAGGGGAACAAAGGCAGGCTTTGATACGCAATCCACTAACTCTGGCCTTCTTCCTGTTCTCCACTTCAGATTCCTATCAAAGTTTTGGGGAATTTTGAATTCCCTGCCATGTGAGGAGTGAAATGACCCTGCTTGGAACCAAAACAGAGGGCTGAGGTGGACACAGTCCTGTAATCTCCCTGTGACACGTGAGTGCTTTATTTGATGCTGAGAGGAGTGCAGCATTTCATCTTGGGACACCCTCTGGTCCTTAGAGAGGAATTTTCCTCTATTTGTTCCCCATAACTAACATGATGGTGTTCGTCCTGTGCTCTGTGGCATCCTTGATGCAGCACTGGTTATCCGGTGAGGCTCTGAGTATTGTGGAGTTGGACATGGTGGAGACTTGGCAATAGGATTTGTTGTCTGAAGCAACTCAGTCCATCAGGTATCCACAGAGTGCATTCCTTGAAGGGGCAGTTCTTGCCCAAAAAACTCCCAAACTCCACAGTCAGTTCTAAGCAGTAACATATGACTTTAGTCAAGTATGAACTGTAGTCCACATGGACATCTTGCTACCATGCCAAGCAGAGGTTTGACATCATGTTACAAACCTCACATCCACCCCCAGATGTGCACACAGACATTAATACATCCCATGCACACTCACCCCCCCACATACACACTATATATGCACGCACGCAACACACAGCCTGCACACATGTACACTGTATGCACACACATGCATGGCACACTCACCCCCCCACATACACACTATATATGCACGCACGCAACACACAGCCTGCACACATGTACACTGTATGCACACACATGCATGCACATATTTGCACACATCCACATACCACACACACATGCACACATACATATGTGCCCACCCACATATACTCTTACACAAACACTCTCACACAAGTACCATGCATGCATGCATAAACTCACATACATGCACAATACCTTGACACATATATTCACACAACATACACATGTTCACACCCCACACACCCCACATACATGCACACACTGACACACATCACATACCACACACACATGAACACATACATATGTGCCCATGTACAAACAGGCACTTTCACCCACACATTCTCACACACACACCATACACACATGCATAAACTCACACACATGCATAATACCCTGACACATATATTTACACACCACACAGTTGCACACACTCATGTGCAAACACACACTCATGAACACAATTCACACTCACACTCTCACATGTGCACACAGTAAAGCACACTCACACCCATGTGTACACATGTGCACACATGTGTTCCGCCTTTGCGCTGAGTGCCTTGGCATGCTGCTGAAGTGGAGGACAGCAGTGCTAGCACAAGCGCTGCATTGGTGCCTTGCTGTCCTGCCAGAGCTCCCGCAGACCGGGTTTCCTTGCCGAAGGGGAAGCCCCTCTGCCAGGTGGCCCTGGGAGCGTCTGAGGGCGTGGCTTGCAGGTGGATGCATATGTCTGGGTGGAGAGCGGTTGCCACTCGGTCCTGCTCTGCCGCTCACTGTAGAGTAAGTGATGGCCTGGTCCTTCGCCTATTCTGACAGATGGGGGTGGGGAGGGGTGGGAAAAGGCGCACACTCCTCATTCTTGATTCTGCAAGCTCACAGCCAGCTGGGAGGTCCCATCTAGGGTCTTCACATCCTTGTTTGAGTGTAGTACCAGGCCATCCCAGTGTGTTTTCATAGATTCCTCTCCCTCTCACACACTGATAATAGAACATGTCGATCTGCAATGATTAATCATAGTGTTTTGTGAGTGTTGCTGTCCATGCATCCACTGAGGTCACAAATACTTAGGAAGCACATTACACACACATGCAAAGACCCACGTGCACACAGACACATATACACACATGTGCACAGACACATGTACAAACACATGCACACATATATACACACATCCATGTGCACACAGACCCATGCACACAGACTCATATACACACATATGCACAGACACATATACAAACATGTGCACACACATGCACACGAATCCATGTGCACATAGACACATATACACATGTACAGAGATGCATGTACATAAATGTACAAAGATACATACACACAGGAACATGTACACATGTGCACAGACACATGTACACAAAGACACATGCACACAGAGATGCACATGCACACAGACACACATGCACACACAGACACACACACCGTCACGTACCCCTGCAATGACAGCTCATTCACGTGCCTGCGCTCTTGTAGGTGACCTACTGTCCTGGTTTATTATCTGGACTTCTCCCTGGCCATCTAGACAAGCTCAGTGCACTGCTCTGCCTCGCCACCTCAGCCCCTCCCGGTGGGCCCAGGCAGGCTTAGCTGTCAGGCAACACGGCGGCTCCTTCCCATGTGTTCAGACACCAATGTTAGGGTGGGTGACGGTCTGGGATTCATGGAGTTCTCATACCCATGTTGAGCGTGAGCTCAGAAGCACAGGCCTCCCGGGGCAGTGAGAGGAGTGTCTTCAATTACACTGTTGTGAGGTGCCTTTGAGTTGGCTCCGACTCCTCGCAGCCTGTGGATGACAGAATGAAGCCCTGCCCGGCCCTGGGCCATTCTCACACTTGTTGCTGTGTTTGAGGCTGTTGTGTGGCAGCCACTGGGTCAGTCCGTCTCGTTGAGGGTCTTCCTCTTTTTCATTGACCTTTGACCAAGCATGACTGGTCCATCCTGATAACATGTCCAAAGTACGTGAGATGAGGACTCACCAGTTCTACGTACATGCACACTGTCTCAGCTGAAATGAAATCTCAGCAGGTGTCAGGAGGTGCGGGAGCAACTTGGCAAGTAAGCAATGTGTAGAGAAATGGGTTCCCATGGCACCCACAGAGTTGGACCATACTCTCACTAATTCAGAGGAAGACACAGATCTGTTGAACCAGAGGCAACCTTACCCAGCACTTGACCTTTAGCCACGGCAGTTGTGTCAATTAGAATTCTAATGATGCCCACCATGGTAATATATTGGCTGTGTTCCTACACACTGAAAGCTTTCCTTGCACAGAGACACCTGTGAGAGCCCGAACTAGGTGGGACAGCCTTATTTTCCAGGTCTCACAAGCTTTCTGCCTTTGACAGGGTGCTGTCTTACCAATTTTGTACCATTTGTCCTAGTGGAAAATATTTGAGTTTTCCTTTTCTGAAATGTTCTGGCTTTCACAGGATTTACTCTGTTTTAACAAAATTCCTATCTTTTGGCACACATTTCTCTTGGATACACGATACTGTCTGGATTTCAGAAAATCAAAAGTAAACCCTTGAATATTAAAACAACAAATGCAGTTTCGTTGTATAACACAAATGATTAGAGTTACAGTTCTGTGCAATGTCACCAGGAAGATTCAGAAAACATTGACAAACACAAGACCCGTGTTTTCGAGTGTCCACGATAGGGCATCCCATTTCACATTTCGTGTGGTTGTGAAAATGCCGATCACGCAGCATTTGCGCATTCAGCATCCTTCACGTGCAGGTCAGGACATGTGCCCATGCAGGGCCATCACAAGCGTGCTGCCATCTTTAATGAAGATGCATGAGGCAGACCTAGTGTTCTTTGGTCTTCATTACGCAGCATGTTTGCCCATTGGACCTGGCTTTCTCTGAGTGTTGTCTGTGGGTGTAAGAGAACACTGTGTCTGTGTTGTGAACTGTGCCCAAATGCTCACATGCCACATGAAAACTGCCGTGGCCTCCGTGTCCAGGGGAGGCAGTTCCCAAGCTCTGCACACCTTCTGTATGCGTCTGGGTACCTCATCTTTGGCCCTGTTGGCGTGGGTTTTTCTTGTGAATCAGAAGTGAAATATGCAGGCTTCCTGCCACATGACAAGACCCCCTCTCCTTGTTTAAGCATGCAAAAGCTGTTTTAGAAAGTGGCGTATGACTCGAGACCTCAGTGTGACGGGATGAGTCGGTCATAGATTCTCTCCAGCTCAGCGTTTTGGCAAGGGCCATTATCCCGAGGCAGACTCATCTGTTTACCTTCCCAGCTAGAAAAGACACAGGAAGGTAGGCAGCCAAGAAGAGCAGGGTATAAATGGGGGACAGGGAACAGAGTTTGGCTCTTGCTGTGTTGATTTTGGCAAAAACGCTGCTTGAAAAATTATGCCTCAGATAAAAATAAATGATCATGTACAAGCATTTGAATGAGAAGGGTTTCCTGTGAAAACTTAATAAATGAAGCCTAATTCCATTACAGTTTGCAGCCCTGAGACGCACCCGGTCCTGTCGTGCCTTGGAGGTTGCGCTGGAGAAGATCGCAGGGCCCGTGGAGCAATCCTTCATAAGATGCATAAAAGCGTCAGCTTATGTATAATTTACACAGCGCGTGTTAGTTAGGGTCTGTTCAATAGTATTTAATGCCGTCGGATGACATCATTCTTTCATTTACCCATTGAAAAAAATAAACAGTCCAATCAGGAACATTTTATAGATAAGAAATATGCTTATTGAGTTTGATAAAAATCGTGGAAGACAATAAACAGATTCGCTGGGGGAGGGATCCTGGGAAGATTCTGAAAGGAGTTATTGTTGTGGCCCACGTACAGTATTTACTCTGCACTTAGTTTAATCATAATTTACTTACTGTGTGTGTGTGTTATCTAATATGCTGCTAATGTGCCTTAAGCAATTCATTTTGCCGACAGCACAGTAAATTGCCATATAGCCGTGGTCCTTTATTAGGAGCAGTGATTAAATCCAATTTTAGTTGTACTTACTACGTTTTCCCCACTGCCTACAGGGCATCCCTATGGGGGGAGAGAGGTGGCTGTTTCCACCCTTAGCCTCTCCATCTTTTAACCAAAAATCCATTCCCTACATTTCTCAGCGACATGGATTCGTCTCCCTCTGTTTATGCTAACTCTGTTTTCCTGCTACATAGGATATTTCTGGTGCTGTGCAAGAAAGCAGGTCAAAATGTTTGAAAACGTTGTGTTAAATAAAATATGGCCCACGCTCTGCCTTTATGCAGTAAAAGCATTGGGTTGAAGACAGGTAGCCTTTGCACTGTGTGTGTGTGTGTGTGTGTGTGAGTGGGTGTGTGTGGGTTTGAATCCTACAGGAAGCCAAGGGTTGACTTTGTGTATTAGGGGACCAGAAGGTTCTCTCCTGTTAACTCCATGGGTGAATTCTCACAGGGAATGTAACTGTATTATTTAATCTGGCAACCCAAGTCGGGGTACCATTTGTACGAAATGCATGATAGAAAATGGAATTACAAACTCTTGGATGCCACAAACCCTAGCGTGTACATCTTTCTTGAGATCCACTGTGTGGGGGTCTGCATAACACAGCTTCTGTTCCCACGCTCAGAGTTCACACGCCACACATGTGTCTTTCTGAGAGTCATTTTAGTTGCAAATGATACACCAAACCAAACCCACTGCCATCCAGTTGATTCTGCCTCACAGCACCCCTAGAGGACAGAGTAGAACTGCTCCATCATTGGGTTTCCAAGGCTGTAAATCTTTATGGAAGCCAACTGCCTCATTTTTCTCCCTAGGAGTGGCTGGTGGGTTCAAACCACCGACCTTTTGGTTAGCAGCCAAATGCTTTAACCACTACGCCACCAGAGTGCCTTTGCAAGTGAGTTTCCTTGCTTCTGAGTTTGGGCCTGGTGCAGCGGTCCTCCCATGGTCTACAGGGCAACATGTTACAAGTTTGATCTGAGAGTTGGAAGATGAGTCCTGCAGAAAACAGGCCATTCAGACTGAAGCCCAACCCTACGGATCAGAAGAGGCCATGGCCCTGTGGCTCTTGGGTCAGACTCCTAGGAAAGTAGAGGGTTGCCTTGTCACCCCAAATTTCAGCACCAGGCAAGTGGACTTGCCTTGTTCTTGGAAGGCCCTCAGGAGATGTCTTCCAGCTAATGGCCCGGGCATTGCTGCACTGGAATGGCACCTTGTGGTCATGAAAGGACTTTAACAAGCTCTTCTGAGTAGAGAAAGGAGCCCTGATGGTGCAGTGGTTAAAGCATTTGGCTGCTAACCACAGGTTGTCAGTTTGAACCCACCAGCAGCTCCACAGGAGAATGATGAGGTGGTCTGGTTCCATAAAGATGACAGCTTTGGAAATCTCCTGGAGCAGTTATCCTCTGTCCTCCAGGGGCGCTGTGGGTCAGAATGGACTCCATGGCAGTGGGTGTGGTTTGGGCTTTACTTCTGTGAAGACTGACAGCCTTGGAGACCCTGTGGGAAGTTCCACTCTATCCTCTGGGGGCTGTGGGTTGGAATCCACTCCATGGCAGTGGGTTTTTGGTTATGAGTGGAGAAAGCATCCTTCTTCCCGATTCACTAGTGGGGCATCTTTCGTGGTAGGGAAAGAGACCCACCCAGCCGTTTGTCTCATGGTCTGGGTGACATCCAGGAGTGTCTGAGGACAGTGCTGGGTTCCAGGGTGTGAGAGGGGGTGCTACCTGCTCCCCACCAGATCCTGCCACCTCAGTGCCCCAGCAGCCCCCAAGCCACAGCCTGGACCAGGGGGCCCGTATCGGCCTTTTTTGTCCACACTCAGCCCCAGGCAAGGCTGAGCAGGGCCCTGCTGGCCTTGTTAGCATCGTTGGTTCCTCTTGCATCTTGTTTGGGGCAGCTCCCTACTGTCCCCATCACCCACCCTGTCCAGGCCCGAGGAGCACCCAGGAAGGGCTCTGCAGTTCCCAGGGAGCTTCCCTCTGCCCTAGTTCTCACTGTGACCCCTCCCTGCTTCTCTCTCCTGATCCAGATGTTCCCTGCTCAATGCCATTCATTTTGGGTCCCGCTGAGTGCGAATTTGGAAATGTGGGCTAATGGAGGATCCTGAGTTAATGGGCTGCCCCTCCCAGCAACACTTCTCGGAGCTTCTCAGCCTGCTCCTTTAGCCTGGGGGAGGGAATTGCAAGGTACGGATGCTTGTTCAGCGCCAGGCGAGTGGAGATGAGAGTGTGACGTGGGGTCTTTCCACATCTTTGACCTCGTAGCAAAGATGTGGCTGCCCACCGCTGCCAGCAGGGAAGGTGGGGGAGAAGGGCCCACCAGAGAGGAGGGAGAAAGGGTCCTTTTGCACACTCTGACCCTCTCCTCTGCCTCCTTCCCTTTGGTATCTTCTGGAGCCCTGTGGAGGCAACTCAGGCCCACAGCCTCAGTGCCCCAGGGTCCAGGCTGGGCTCTGGACAGCAGAGAGGTGTCTGGCCTGCTCCTGAGTCCAGCTGCCCTGGTGACTGTGAGGCCACAGTCTTCCCTCCCCACGTCCCTCGTCAGTGCGCTGGTGCCTCACAGGTCACTGTGAAGGAGATGGCGTGGGGAACACAGTGTGTGCTCTGTCCACTCTGTGCTGTCTTATGTTCATGTGTGACATCATTCCGTAGCCGACTCACAGACATTCCGATGACAGAAAATCCAGAAAGAACTTTGGGAGACGACCCTGCACGGTGCTGGCTCTGGTACGTGAAGGTGATGTGGATGTGAGCTGGAGACGCCCAGGACCAGGACCAGGACTGGGCCAGATGTGTGATGGGAGAGTGCGATGGTCGATTTGGGGAGGAAGCAGGTGGGGGCGGGATCTGCCTCGGTTTCCCCACTCCTCGGTCTCACAGCTGTGCTGCTGCTTTCAAGATGCCAAGATCTGTCCTCACAAGGGGCTGTTGAAGCCTCAAGAGGCAGTTTGATTTCTCTCGGGTAAATTATCCAGAGAATTGCCGAACCCCCCTGGTAATTTTAGAGCAAGCCTTAAAAAAGACCCACCACAGACAGGAGCCCCACGTCATGCTGCTCCCAGAGGCCCCTAGTCCAGTGTGGATAACGGAAGCACCTACCAGCGCCTTGGATCGAGGCACCTGGTCGGACCGAGCATCCGGAGTGGGACTCGCTCTTTGTCATGGTCACGCCTTTTCTTTCTGAAGATCAAAGCTGCCGTCCTTTGAAGCAATGTCTTGACTAATTGCATGGTTATAGCTTAGACCCAATTAATAGTTAAATGGCTTTTTACTGTTAGAATTATACCTGCTCCAGGAGTTCAAGAGGAACCACGGCTCTGCCCGAGTCTGGTCGCAGGAATATTGATATCCTTCATGAATAGTAAAAAGATTGCTGCTGCGGCGGCTTTTCAACCTTCCTGGGTTAAATTGATCCCTTTTCTACAGGGACTTAGAGAAATGGGCAGCTTAGGAAACCAGGCTGAACAGTGACTGCCTGGGCGGAACTAGAAGTGTGCTGGAGTAATCTGGGCTGGATGGATGGCGGGGCACGGGGCCTTCCTTTCACCTGGCCTTAGAAGGTGAAAAGGTTGTTTGACCATTTTTCCTGCCCATTCTTTAAAATTTTAATTTCCAACCCCCTACCCACCCCCAACAAAAGCATATGCTACCTCGCGGAGGGCCTTTTTGCTGCCAGATGGTTAACTTGGCGTGATTGTCCCACAGGTCCCTGTGAACCAACTCGTCATGTAGCAATTCACCTTACATGAGCTGACTTCTGGGAGACACCCCAGCCTGCGCGGCTGACCCCTTGGGCAGAGGTATCTTCCACTCCTCACAGAAAACCAGGAAGTGGCAACAGAGGAACTCAGTGTTGCTTTGGAGAACAGCCAGTGATTTGCATCTAGCAAGGAAAAAAAAAGAAAAAGACAGAGAGATAAGCGTTGTGTTCCCACACATTGGAAGGTAGACAACTAACGACGTATTTTTAATTACCTGAGAGCCTTAGCACAGAGAGTAGTCAGTTTATAGTTACCTTCAATATGTAGACTACAAATTATTAGTGCATGAAAATGGCATCCAGGTTCCGTGGCTGGTCTAGTAATTCTGGATATTTCCACGCTATTACCGCCTGCTCCATATACCTTTACTGGTTCTTTTTGAAATTAGCTTAATGGCACTCTGCAGAAATGGACTGCCTACTGTGAATGAGTGTTTGCCTGCAAAGACGGACTGAGTCCCCACTGCGAGGCACTGGTTTGGCACAGACAGAGAAATGCTGCAGCATTAATTTACTTGACTATCAAATTATTCAAAATAAATAATTAAAGGCTGTTTTGGCGTCGCCGTCAATATTTGCTTTCGACATCTTGGATCCATTAGCACAGATCCTGTATCGAGAAGGGCCGGGGGCCTGCCAAGTTCTGCAGCCCCACCACTGCCTCCCTAAGCTTGCCACAGGTTTTTCCCTTCAGGCCTGCAATGTCTTCTTCCTCTTCCTGAGATCTCTCTGCAGCCCATGTTGTTTATCTGGCGAGCCAGGCCCTCCCTCACAGCACCATCGGTTTAGTAGTGTCTGATGGCCTTCGTGGTGCACTGGCTTGGTGCCTGGAGCCCTCCTCGCAGTGAGGTTTGTCTGTGGGGTCAAGCTCCTTGGGGAGTAGGGCTGTGGGTGCAAGAGGCTTGGTGCCACTCCAGGACCCAGGAGAGCACCATGAGGTCTCAGTGGGAAAGGGCTCCTAGAGTTGCCATTGGCCAGATCCAGATGCATGTCCGTGATCCCCACTAGAGCCCCTCGGCTTGGCCCTGGCGCCTGCTCCTCCTCAAATTCCCGGGGATGCATGCATTTCTGGGCTTGAATTTTTGACTATAGCTGCCAGCGTGGGGGACGTCAAGTGGGTTGAGTGCGAGAAGCCTGAGAGCAGCTCCGGCCTGGTGGCTTCTCTTTATGGGAAGATGTGGCTAGTGCTCAACTCAGAGTCCCAAGGTGGTACAAGCAGTCTCACTCTGCTGCTTCGGAAGGGTTGGGGCTTCGAGTCCACCCCATGCTGCCTTGGAAGAAAGGCCTGGTAATTGAGCTCTGAAACATCAGGCCCTGCAATGCCTGTGGAGTCCACTTCTGCTCTGACCCACGTGGGGTCTCCATGAGCCAGAGTTGACTGGACAGTAACTGGTTATTGATATCGTACAACTCAGTCCTCTGTGTGTGCGTCTATGCGTGCACACATGTATACATGTCCACATGTGTGTGTGTATGTACATGTGCTCTTTTGCAAAATAGTCAAGTGCGTGTCATGTGGGAATGCCATCTTCTTACATTGTTATTTGAGAAGCACTGAAGGAAAAACTTGGACCTTTGAGCCTAGGGGTCTCTGAGTGTTTGAGTCAAGCCCACCTGTCCACTGTGAGTCAGGAAGTGATGTGAATATGCCAGAAATTCCTCTCTCGGCAGCTCTCAGTCCTTTCCATTCAGGAGAGAGCAAGGACCCAAAGAGAGAGCAGAGCTAGAAGGCCTCAATCCTGTGGAGGGCTCTCCAGTCGCCCTCCACAAAGACAAGACGATTTCCATTTGAAAAGGACGTTAATGAGCTCTATTCTCCCAGCCTATCACCCCACAAGCAAAGGGGCCGCTTTGAAGTCAACACAGTCTATTATGGGTGGAATAAACCCCTTAGAACAAAGGGCAGTTCAAGTGCAGACAGACAGATGCTCGTGGTACAGGCTCTGTCTCCACCCAGCCCCGGCTGCTCCCGGCCTGGCCTGTGGAGGCGTCTGTCCTCAGGACGCTCGTGCCCTTGAGCTGCGCTGGACAGACTGGGGCCTCCCCCAGGGCCTCTCACCGGGCCCTTTGCTGGGCTGGCATGGGGCTCTCACGGGGCTCTGTGTTGGTGAAGAAAGGCTGCCTTGGCTTTCCTACAGGTCTCTGAGAAGCTTGTGTCCCAATTCTTTTAGGTTTTACCCAATTCTTGCCTCCCTAAGTATAGGTTATTCAGGAGAAAATAACATAGTTGTACGTTTGGTGGACTAGCCCTTTCGGCTGCGTCCGAGTGGAACAGGCTCTGCCTGTCAGTCCAGCAGCGGGAATCGGAGAGCAGGGTCTCCCGCCCATCTCTCTGAGCTGGAGAGAGCTGGCTTCAGTTGTGTGTCCCTTTGGCAATGCACTTCATCCCCATCTGCTACCCAGAACACACAAGGCAGAAAGAAAGTAGGTTCTTCTCACAAATCCAGGGGGACGAACATGCCACTCTGCTAAAATTCCACAGGGCTGCCTTGCTGCAGCTGATGTCTGTGTTGAGTGGACAACCGTGTGTGTGTGTGTGTGTGTGTGCCAGCGTGTGTGTGCATATATACATGCATGCATGAGCATGGGGTGGCGTGCATTCCCACTTGTACCCCATTTGCTCACGTATTTCTGGAGCTATAAGGCATTTGACTGCTAACCGGAAGGTTGGTGGTTCAAAGCCACCAGCCTCTCTGCAGAAGGAAGATGGGGCAAGCTACTTGCATAAAGATTTACCACCGTGGAAACCCAGTGGGGGTTGGTATTAGTCAGAATCAATTCCATGGCAGTGGTTTATTTGTTTGTTTTTTGAAGACTGACCTGTAGGACAGTGGTGGTTCAGTGGTGAAATTCTCACCTCTCGTGCTGGAGATCTAGGTCTACTTCCTGGTCAATGCACCTCACGTGCAGCCAGTAGCCGTCTGTCATGGAAACTTGGGTGTGGCCATGAGGCTGAGTAGGTTTCAGCGGAGCTTCCAGATGAAGACAGACAAGGAAGAAAGGCCTGGAGATCAACTTCTGAAAATCAGCCAACAAAAACCCAGGGAGCCCAGCGGTTGGTCCCCCTTGTGCCTGGGCTGGGCATGAGCTGGGGTCAGACTCAGGGGTAGCTAACAACAGCCACATGGTGAACCTGCTCAGCTGCTGACCAAGAGGGTAGCACCTTGGAAGAAAGGCCTGGTGATCTGTTTCCAAAATACCAGCCACTGAAAACGCTGTGGAGCACAGCTCTCTTATGACATATGATGGCACCTGGTTAATATTGTCCCCAGTGAGGCAGGACAGCTTGGAGGATCAAGTCAGTAAAGAGTGGAAGAAATCTTTGTGCGACGTCTTTCAATGGCATTAACAAAATTGAAAGCACAGCATTTGGAATTACACACCCCTCACATGATATATGGAAGAGGAGTGTGAATAACTAGAAGGATCCAGGCGAGATGCTGCTGTCACTCACTGGTCAGTGAGTGTGGTCAAGATGGCAGAGCAAGCGTGGAAGGTCAGGGCACTGCCCTCTTGCGCCTTCTCCATGGACAGTAGGGAGAGCAGTCTCCTTTATCATGTGAGTAAATGTGTGCTTGGTGCTTACTCCTCTGGACACGATGATTCAGAAAGCTGCACCTCTTAACACTACTCCATCACCATGAGGTCCTCCCCTGCTAATATACCTGGTGGTGTGTCATGCTCATCTTCTACAAGATGTGCTCCTGACATGTCTCATCTGTCATGAAGGGCCTCCCTGGTCTTCTCTTCCCAGGACTCACAACAAAGATGTTCTAGGCAACACTTGCTTTCCTCCAAAACTTAGTGCCAAAGTGACCATCACTAAAGCATCTACACAGGAATTGCCTCTGCAGGTGTCAGGGACATGACCACTGTCTACGTTTTGCCAGGAATTTCTCATTTTTTATGATATTAGTTAGCTCTCCTCTTTCAGCTTGACCAGGTCAGTCATGAGTTGCATTTCAGCTAATTCCTTCACAGACGCCCTTTCTAGAACATAAAGTCATAAAAAATGCCCTTCCAAACCTTCCAAGGCCCCTCATATATAACTGGTCCCTGGTGTCAAGGGCACTCCCCACATTCATGTCATCACATCCCTCCTTGTCAAGATGGAGACTGTTCCAGGCACCAGCAGCCCTCCTCCTGCTCCCTTCCTGTCATCACTCCATGGAAAGTGACCACCATTCTGCCTTCCTTCACCAAAGATCAACCCTGCCAATTTTAAAACTTTGCATGAATGAAATGACACACTGAGTTCTCTTTTGTCTTTTCATCTTTTTTTTTGGATCAGTAGCATTTCTGGGAGATTCATCCATGCTGTATTATGTAGCAATAGTTTATTCTTTTTCATTGCTGTATAATACTCTACTGAATGAACATCACAATAGACTTATATATCCTACTGTTGATGGAGGTTTGTTGGGTTTTCCCCTGTTTTTGCCATTGTTATTAGTTGCAGTCAACTGGGCTCTGAGTCATGGCTGCCCCATCTGCAACAGAATGAAGCTATGCTGCCCTGCACCCCTTCACGACTGTTGGGATGCTCAAGTCTATGGTTTTGTGTATTTTGACTGGGGGACAAACTTCTATCCATAGTACTGTCTAAATTCTCCAAAATCACTAGCATAGTGTTATTTCAAATACCATTTTATGAACTATCTTTTCAGTGTCTAGAATACCTACAGTGATAGCCCCCTTTTTTTGTCCCTAATATGCTATTGCTACTTTTCTTTTTCTTGATCAGTCTTGCTCAAACCATTCATGCATTGTGCTACACTTTTCAAAAACCAACCTCAGGCTGTGTTTATTTTCTATTATCTGTGATTTATATTTGACTGATTTTGGTTGTCTTCACTCTTTCTTTCTTCTTCTGTTGTCTCTAATCTGCTTTTAAATCCACCTATTAAATTCTCAAGTTGTGTTTGGAAGCTCTGGTGGTGTAGTACCTAAGGCATTTGACTGCTAACCAGAAGACTGGTGGTTCAAACCCACCAGCCACTCTTCGGAAGGAAGCTTGGACAATCTACTTCCATAGTGATACTGCCTTGGAAACCCAAAGAGGGGTTGCTATGAGTCAGATCTGACTCGATGGCAGTAGGGTTTTTTTGTTTGTTTTGTTGTATTTTTTTGTTCATTGGCTTCAGTTTGCTTTTTTAATTTTTAAGTTCTTGAGATGAATACTGAGATAATGCCTTCTGGAGAAGTCTTCTGTGAACAATGGGGATCCCATGGATATCTATGAGGTTGAGAATAATTTTGAAACACTCTTGAGCCATTTACCTTTTCTGCTGACACTGATGGTGTAAAAATGCTGTGTAAACTTCTAGCCCTGTGTGAATTAGCATGGGGACACCAAAAGGGCCATTATAGTCTTTAACATCACATACTTGAAAGAACAAAAATGCTAGTTTCACTTAAAATGTATTTGAGGGATGGTTAAAATATTAACCCTCGACTACATATTCTTTAAATGTTCTGACTGGCAAAATGGGAAGTATGCATAAACCATTTCTGCTACATCCTGACCTTTGTTTGCCTCAAAGAAGAATACTTTGTGCATTGTTTGAGATGAACTAGTCATTTTTATTCAATAGATCACCATTTTTTACTTGACAGAAACAACTGATATGCCACTTGTCATTATTCCAACCTGAGTATTCGGTAGACTTTTATTTATTTATTTATTTAAAAAACCAATGAATCTGTCATTTCAAGGAAAGTAACTGACAATATTTATTGCCAATGTTAGAATTCACATTTTTAAATTTTTTTTTTTTCAAATTTTTAAGAAAAATTAGAATTTTGGAAAACTTGTGCCCACCTCCATGGAAAGGTGACCCCCATCCTGGTTTGTGTGGGGCTACAGAGTTTCCTGGGATGCAGGACTTAACAGTGCTGAGATGGGAACAGACTGAGGCTAACTTGGATGGCTGGTCACACTAACTGTGAGCTCTATAGTTTCCCAATATTTTAAGATTCTACGATGAAGTATGTAGTGATTTTAATAGATACAATTGCTTAATATGGTATAAAGAAATGTGTAAAAATGTGGAAGCTATGAATAACTCTGTTAACCAATATTTTCCAATGACTATGACAAGATTTTACAAAATCGTGCATGTGTGAAAGACCTATTCAAATAGAGAGACCAATGGGTTTTAATGTAGTAGGGCCTGAAAATGCATTCATATGTATTCAGATTGCACATTGCAATTAACCTTTAAGAAACTACACTTGATGAATTTTGGTGTACTAGCAAAGAAGACAGTCAATCCACCGTTATCTGGCAAGGCTATTAAAATGCTTCTCTTTTTGCCAACTGCATATCTGTGCGAGGTTGCATTTTCTTTATATACTTCAAGAAAAATGATATATCGCAACAGATTAAATGAAACTACAAAGATGAGAATCCAGTTGTCTTCAATTAAGCTGACATTAAAGAAGTTTTTGAAATGTAAAACACCACAACCCTTTCCACTGAATACTTTTGATTTAGAAAATACAACTATTGTTATTAATAGTGCCTAAGGCATTTGATTGCTAACCAGAAGGCTGGCGGTTCAAACCCACCAACCACTCCTCAGAAGGAAGATTGGGCAATCTACTTCTGTAGTGATATTGCTTCGCAAACCCAAGGAAGGGTTGCTATGAGTTGGATTCAACTGAAAGTCAGTGAGGTGGTTTTTTTTTTTTTTTTTTTCCCCAATGTTATGTATGTTAACATGCAATGGATTTATTATTGCCATTTAAAAATGAATTAGTAAATATTTTTTTAAAATTGACTAATTTAGAATATAGTAAATAATTATGAGTATATCTCACATAAACAAAAGCTCTTTGGGGTCCTCTGTAATCTTAAAACCTATAAAGAGGTCCTGAGACAAAGAAGTTAAAGAACTTTCAGTTTAGATAATAATTTTTGAGCTTTCTAGGTTTCTAGTATATTTATTTAAGGCTACACATTTCTTTCCAGGCAGTGCTTTTTCTGCAAATTTTTGTAGGTCTCATTTTCATTATTATTCCATCCAAAGTGGTTTCTAATTTTTATGATGATTTCGTTTTTGATCCATGTATTATTTACAATTGTATTGATTAATTTACAAGCAACTAAGAAATAATGTCTGGTTATCTTTTTGTTATTGACTTCTAGCTTAATTCTATTCCGATTACTTCTAATTAATGATTAACAATCAACTAAGAAATAATGTCTGGTTATCTTTTTGTTATTGACTTCTAGCTTAATTCTATTCCGATTACATCTAATTAATGATTAACAATAATCTAATTAATAATTAATCTAATCTAATATTCTAGAATATATTCTTTATGATTTCAGGCTTTGAAGTTCATTGAGACTTTATAAACCAACAGAGAGTGTACTTTGAGAAAAGTTTTAAGTGCACTTAGAAAGAACGTATATCTGGCAATTGGGCTCAGTGTTCTCTCCTATGTTGAATAGGTCAAATTTGTTAACATACTGGCTTTTTTTCTGCTTGTTTGCTAATACTGTTGAATTGTTCATTTAGTTTTTATAGAATATCCCTTTCTATCTTTAATAATGCTGGTGTCAAATGGATCTTGGCTGAAAGCAAAGAATACCAGGAAGATGTTTGCCTGTGTTTTATTGACTATGCAAAGACATTCAACTGTGTGGATCATAACAAATTATGTATAACATTGTGAAGAATGGAAATTTTGGAACACTTAATTGTGCTCATGAGGAACCCCTAGACCAAGAGGTAGTCATTCTAACAGAACAAGGGGATACTGCATGGTTTAAAATCAGGAAGGGTGTGCATCAGGATGGTATCTTTTCATGATACTTATTCAACCTGCATGCTGAGCAAACAATCGGAGAAGCTGGATAATATGAAGAAGAATGCAGCATCAGGAGTGGAGGGAGACTGATTAACAACCTGAGATATGCAGATGACACAACCTTGCTTGTTGAAAGTGAAGAAGACTTGAAGAACTTACTGATAAAGATCAAAGACTACAACCAAAAAAGAAAGAAAACAAAAATCCACACTAGTGGATCAGCAAACAACATCATGATAAATGGAGAAAAGATTGTAGTTGTCAGGGATTTCATTTTACTTGTTTCCACAATAAATACCCATGGAAGCAGCAGTCAAGAAATCAAAGGTTGTGCTGCACTAGACAAATCTGCTGCAAAAAACCCATTTAAAGTGTTAAAGAGGAAAGATGCCACTTTGAAGACTAGGGACACTTGACCCAAGCCATAGTATGCTCAGTTGCCTTATATGCATGTGAAAGCTATGCAATGGATGAGGCAGACTGAAGAGGAATTCGGGCCTTTGAATCGTGGTGTTAGCAAAGAATACTGAATACGCCATGGACTGCCAGAAGGATGAACAAATCTGTCTTGGAAGAAATACAGCCAGAATTCTCCTTAAAAGTGAGAATGGCGAAACTTCATTTCACGTACTTTGGTCATGTTGTCAGAAAGGACCAGTCCCCAGAAAAGGATATCATGCTTGATCAGGTAGCAGGTCAGTGAAGAAGGGGAAGGCCCTCAACGAGATGGACAGCCACAGCAGCTGTAACAGTCGGCTCAAGCACAGCAAGGATTGCAAGGCTGTGGCCAGAACTGGGCAGTGCTTTGTTCGGTTGTACATGGGTCCTTAGGAGTTGGAGACAATTCGATGGCACCTAACAATAACAACAACAATCCCTAATAATACGTCTTGCCTTGAAGTCTACTTTGATGTCAAACTATGGCCGTGAATCTTCTTTCAGTTGTTTGCATGAGTCTCTTTCTCCAATCTTTTACTTTCAGTTTGATTGCATTCTTAAATTTAAAACAAGCAGCATCTACCACACGTGTAGGGAGCATATGTGTAGGCTTTAAAAAAGCCATCTAAAAGACAATATCAACCTTTCAGTCATGTGCTCTATGTATATTAAATGTCACCATTGGTATGTGGGGACTCTGTGATATTTTAGTCTATGGTTTTTATTTGTTTACTCTGTTTCCCCTATTCTGACCTCAGCGAGTTTAACCACCTATTCTTTATTCTTTAATTTTTTTCCTGCATTAAATTCTTGTTAGTTACACCTTTTTATTTTTTCTTTTAATAATTACTCTAGAGATTATTGTTCATCCCCTTGTCTGGGTGGGCCCATGTCCCATGACTTGTGCATTCTTGACTTATCAGAGTTGGTCAGTTTGTCATAATGTGGTAGCTTGAGTGTTGCTGTGAGGCTGGAGGCTATGCCAGCAGTATTTCAAATACCAGCAAAGTCACTCATAGTGGACAGGTTCTAGCGGCACTTCCAGACTAAGACAGACTCAGAAGAAGGAAGGGGCCATCCACTTCTCAAAGAATTGGACAGTGAAAACCTAATGAATAGCAATTAAACACTGTCTGATATATTACTGGAAAACTTTACGAATAGCCCTGACACATTATCCGATATAGTGCTAGAAGATGAACCCCTCAGTTTGGAAGACACTCAAAATGCTACTGTGGAAAAGGTACTTCCTCAGAGTATAGCCAACCTTAATAATGTGGATAGAATAAAGCTTTTGGTACCTCCGTATGCTGATGTAGCATGACTCAAACTGAGAAGAAACAGATGCAAAATCCATTAATAATCAGAACACGGAATGTATGAAGTATGAATCTAGGAAAATTGGAAGTTGTCAAAAATGAAATGGAACACATAAAGATTGATATTCTAGGCATTAGTAAGCTGAAATGGACTGGTAATGGCCATTTTGAATCAGACAATCATATTATGTTGGGAATGACAAATTGAAGAGGACTGGCATGGCATTCATTGTTGGAAAGAATGTTTCAAGCTCTATCCTGAAATACAATGCTGTCAGTGATAGGATAATATTCATATGCCTACAAGGAAGACCAGTTAATACTACAATTATACAAATTTATGCACCAACCACCAAAGCCAAAGGCAAGGAAATTGAAGCTTTTCATCAACTTCTGCAGTCTGAAATTGACCAAACATGCAATCAAGTTTTGTTGATTATCACTGGTGATTGGAATGCAAAAGTTGGAAACAAAGAATCACCAGTAGTTGGAAAATATAGCCTTGGTGATAGAAACAACACTGGAGATTGCATGATGGAATTTTGCAAGACCAACGACTTATTCATTGCAAATCCATTTTTTTCAACAACTGAAACAATGGCTTTGCATGTTGACTCCACCAGATGGAGTACCCAGTAATCAGATGGACTACATCTGTGGAAAGAGGTGAGGGAATAGCACAATATCTTCAGCCAAAACAAGGCCAGGAGCTGACTGTGGAACAGACCATCAACTGCTTGTAAGCAAGTTCAAATTGAAGATGAAGACAATTAAAACAAGTCCACAAGAGCCAAAATATGGCCTTGATTATATCCCTCCTGAATTTAGAGACTGTCTAAAGAATAGATTTGATGCATTGAACACTGATGACCAAAAACCAGAGGAATTGTGGGATGTCATCAACAACATCATCCATGAAGAAAGCAAAAGGTCATTAAAAAAAGAAAGGAAAGGAAGAGAAGAGCAAAATGGATGTCAGAAGAAACTCTGAAACTTGCTCTTGAGCAGAGAGTAGCTAAAGGAGATGGAAGAAATGACAAGATAAAAGAGCTGAACAGAAGATTTCAAAGAGCAGCTTGAGAAGACAAAGCCAATTATTATAATGAAATATTTAAAGACCTGCTGTTAGAAAACCAAAAAGGAAGAACATGCTCAGCATTTCTCAACCTGAAGGAACTGAAGAAAAAATTCAAGTCTTGAGTTGCAATATTGAAAGATTCTATGGCCAAAATATTGAATGATGCAGGAAGCATAAAAAGAAGAAGAAGGAATACACAGAGTCACTGTACCGAAAAGAACTGGTCGATATTCATCCATTTCAGGAGTTGGCATATGATCAAGAACCAATGGTACTGAAGGAAGTAGTCAAAGCTGCACTGAAGGAACTGGCAAAGAACAAGGCTCCAGGAATTGACGGAATACCCATTGAGATGTTTCAACAAATGGATGCCTCACTTGAGACACTCACTTGGCTATGCCAAGAAATTTGGAAGACAGCTACCTGGCCAACTGCCTGGAAGAGATCCATGTTTGTACCCATTCCAAAGAAAGGTGATCCCACGGAATGTGAAAATTATTGAACAACATCGTTGATATCACATGTAAGTAAAATCTTGCTGAAGATAATTCAAAAATGGTAGCAGCAAGTATATTGACAGAGAACTTCCAGAGCTGCAAGCCAGATTCAGAAGAAGATATGGAATGAAGGATATCATTGCTGATGTCAGATGAATCTTGGCTCAGAGCAAAGAATATCAGAAAGATGTTTACTTGTGTTTTATTGACTATGCAAAAACATTCGATCATGTGGATCATAACAAATTATGTATAACACTGAGAAGAATGGGAATTTCAGAACACGTAATTGTGCTCATAAGGAACCAGTACATAGACCAGGAGGCTGTCATTTGAACAGAGCGAGGGAATACTGCATTGTTTAAAACAAGGAAGGGTGTGGGTCAGGGTTGTATCTTTTTACCAAATTTACTCAATCTGTATGCTGAGAAAATAATCCGAGAAGCTGGACTATATGAAGAAGAATGTGGCATCAGGATTGAGGGAAGACTCATTAACAACCTCCAATATGCAGATGACACAATTTTGCTTGCTGTAAATGAGGATGACTTGAAGCACTTACTGATGAAGATTAAAGACTACAGTCTGCAATATGCATTACAGCTCGGTATAAAGAAAACCAAAGTCCTCACAACTGGACCTTAAGAGTCGGAGCCAACTCGACAGCATCTATCAACAGCAGGCTGTAGCAGAAATACCACAAGTGGTGGGTTAAAGAGAAGAAATGTATTTCCTCACAAGTTAGGAGGCTAGGAGTCCAAGTTCAGGGCCCCCGCTCTGAGGGAAGGCTCTCTCTTGTCTCTGGGGAAAGCTGTCTTTCAGCATCTGTAGCACTGCCGTTCCTTGATTCCTTGGTGAATCCATGTGCTGTGCATCTTCTCCACCATTCGTGATTTCTTCTCTGTGCCTGACCTACTCTTGGTAGATGTCACAAGTGAGTAGGTTTAAGACACAACCTACACAGATATGACCTCATTAACAGAGCAAAGAAAACCTGTTCCCCATTGGGATTGCATCCATAGGTACAGGGGTGAGCATTCTGGCATGTAACTTTGGGGGACACAATTCAATCTCCAGCAAGTCAACCCCCAGTTGCTTCATTTATCATCATCCTATCAACACAAGGGAGCTCTGGTACTGTAGTGCCTAAGGCACTTGACTGCTAACCAGAAGGCTGACAGTTCAAACCCACCAGCCACTCCTGGGAAGGAAGATGGGGCAAACTACTTCTGTAGCGATGCTGCCTCTGAAACCCAAGGAGGGGTCACTATGAGTCGGGCCCGACTTGACGGCACATAACAACAACAACAACAACATCAATGTAAGGACTTTGCAATATTTCAACCACTCTTCCCTCACGTTCCTCTTTTATGGTTTTATTTTATTTGGTGTATTAATTCTATGTCTGTTTCAAACTCCAAAAAATAATATGACTTTCGTTTCTAATAGTCAATATTCCTGCAGATTCACCTCCACATTTACCCTTTCCAGACCCTTTGTTTCGCCCTGCATTGGTGTCCTTTCACTGGGGCTCATTTGCCTTCCACCTGAGAAATTTACTTTCCTGGCTATCTTTTAGTGTGGGTCTGCTGGGATCAAATCCTCTCACTTTACAAATACTGTTTTCTCCCATTTACGTCCATTTGTAACGAGCACACATTTCTAAGTTAGCAGCATTTCCATCCGTCATTCACACTGCGCCCTCCCCTTGTCTCCTGGCTTCCTTTGTGTCTGTTGAATAATCTACTGTCCCGATTCTTTCTCCTTTGCAGCCTTTCAATGTTTTCCTGTCTTTGTTTTTCAGCAGGTCTAGTATGAAGCGTTTTCTATATTTGTATGTATTCTTTTTTTGGTGTTTGTGGAACATATTGATATTCTCCTATCAGATTTGGAAAGTTCTCCACCAATCTCTCCTCAAAGGATACGTTAATCCTGGTCTTTCCTCTTCTGTGGCAACTCCAGTTACTACATGGAAGACTTTTCCCGGGTTTCATATGCTCTTAACTGTATTTTCCAGTTTCCTGTCCGTATTTCTTTCAGGCATTTCATACTGTCCTGTTGGTTCCCTTACCCTTCCTCCTACCGGGTCTACTCTGTGGTTAGGTCCATCTGTTGCTCTCTTGTGTTCTCTGTTGCATTTTCCATTTCATTTTATTTTTGTGCAGATTCCGGTGCTCTGGTGTAATTCTCCATTGTTCTTCTATCTTCTCAGATGTTAATCATAATTTATTTTAAGGTTCATGTCTGACTACTACCATATCTGGGTCCCCTGAGAGCCTGGTGCTATTATCACCAATTTCTCTTGATTTTTTTTTTTAATAATCTATTCCTTTTTCCTATTGCCTCATAATTTCTTCACTGAATACCAAACTTGTATATAAAAACGGTAAAAGGCCTGTAAGAGATCAGTTTCTTTCTTTCTTTTTGTAAAAAATTTATTATAGCAAAATATGTATGGTAAAATATGCCATTTTCTGTGTACAATTCAGTGATACTAAGTGTATTCACCATGCTGTGGAGCTGTCAACACTATCTAGTCCCAAAACATGTTCTTAGTACCCTAATACAGAACCTTAGGACCTCTTAAGCAGTAACACCACATTCCTTTCAGCCTAGCCCCTGAAAAACAACAAACTAACAAACTTTGGTCTCCATTCATTTACCTATTCTAGATTGTTCATGTGAGTGGGGACATACAATATCTAACCTTTTGTGTCTGACTTGTTTGACTCAGCATCATGTTTTCAAGGTTCATCCATGTCATAGCATGTGTCTGAACTTCATTGCTCTTTAGGGCTGAGTAATATTCCACTGGGAGCCCTGGAGGCACAATGATTAAGTGCTCATCTGCTAACCAAAAGGTCAGTGGTTCGAACCTATCATCAATTCTGCGGGAGAAAAGACCAGGCGATCTTTCATAAAGATTGTTGCCTTAGAAATCGTCTGGCACTTCTACCTGACAGTGTGCTACAAAAACAACAGAGTTCCATTTTATGGATCCACCACGTTTTGATGCTGCATTGTCATCACCTGTTGGCTTCGTGAATAGTGTTGCTGTGAACATTGCCAAAACTGGGTTCTTCTTGGTGGATCGTGTGCAGGAAGATGGCTTTGACACAATCGCGGCCAGTCTTCAAGCTTGGTGAGGGGTCTCCAGTTTTGGGTTTGCCCTTCATATTGGAGTGTAGCCCCGGAAGAATCATAACTGAAGCACTGCAGTGTTCAACTCCGCCTTATTGGGCCCTGTGGCAGTTACGATTGTGTGCCAACTTGGCTGTTCTGTGATTTTGAGTGTTTTGGCAACTGTGATGTAGTTATTCCCTATGACGAGATTGGGTGTGTTGTGATCACCTCCAGGGTGGAATCTGCTGGGAGCCGTTAATCAGTTGAAGGGAGTTGCCTTCTGGATGTGGCCTGTGTCCAGCATATATGGAAAGGAATCTACATTTACCCCGTCATCAACTCCAGTTCCTGGACTTGAATCAGTCTCCTGTGTTGCCACTGATCTTGGCATGGTTGCCCTCATGGACTATGAGCACACAATTGACCTTTTTACCTGCTGATCTTGGATTCGCCAGCCTCAGCAGCCCCTGCTATACCGCTGGCCAGTCTTGCATGTGTCAGCCCCTGCAGCTGTGTGAGTCAGGAGAAGCCCCCAGCTTGCTGCCGTGGGCCTGGAAGGCAGAGCTGAAGCCCCAGGTCGAGGGGTCTCTGCCCCAGAATCCAGACAGAGAAAGCCTTCCCCTTGAGCCAGCACCCTGAACTCGGACTTCTAGCCCCCTGAACTGGGAGAGAATCAATCTCTGTTTGTTAAAGCCATCCACTTGTGGTAATTCTGTTACAGCAGCACTAGAGAACCAAGACCAACCTTGAACTTCAATTTTTGTCTCCCAGCTGGTGAGACTGCTAAAATCCCTGCTTAGCGTTTAAGCCTCTTAGCAGCTGTTTTCCTGTCAGTTTCTCTGCCCCTTGGCCTGAGTCTGCTGATCAGCACCGGCGAATGTCCTAGGGAGTTAGGTGCAGAGGATCAGGCTTCCTTCCCTGGGGTTTCCTCTTGATGGAACCCTGGCCCCTTGATTTCTGGCCGTGCTGCACTTCTCTAGGCCAACATGTTCCATTTGGACTCTATTCCAGAAGCTACAAGCAGGCAAATGCCCCACGGGGAACAAAGCATCAGTGTGCAGAGCCCCCGACACGTCCTCCCCCTCTGGGTCTGTGCCCTCCAGCCTGGGCTGTCTGCACTGGTTTCCAAGGTCACCAAATAGATGTTATTAGTAGTAGTAGTTTTCAGCTTTATAGCAGCAGGACCACTGTTCTCCAGGCTACTCGGCCGTAGCCAGTAGACTTCATTTCTGCTTAAGGATTTCACTAGAATCTGCTCCACTTTACCCTGGACCACCTCCAATCCTGAGGCTGCCACCCTTGGAATGCTTCTGGGGAAGCTGGCCTGGATATCCTCTGGGGCTTGGCACTTGAGAAGGGGCCATGCCCTGTTTGTTTTTCCGTGAGTTTTCTTTCCCTGAGTGAACTATCTTTTGTGCCAATTAAAATGCCAATGTGGGGGTAAGCGTTGTTCCTCAGAGCAGCACCAAGTGTGTGGGATCACAGCCTCCCACTCAGGTGCAGGAAGATGTATTGCTATCATTTTCTCTCGGGGACCTGGATTTCCCGGGGTCCTTGGCGTGGACTGTGTTTTAGATGCACTTCGGCAGACTTGCCCCCTAAATGGGCCCTGGCCTTTCAGAATGACCGAGTCACCTCCTCTTTCCTTCGGTTGACCAACTTATATCCCAGGCTGCATCTTGGGTGAGCTCTGTGCTTAACTCCACGCCCAGGAGTTGTTGTTGTTGTTGTTCTGTACCGTCGAGTCGGACCCCGACTCATAGTGACCCCTCCTTGGGTTTCCAAGGCAGTATCACTACGGAAGTAGATTGCCCCATCTTCCTTCCGAGGAGTGGCTGGTGGGTTTGAACCACCAGCCTTCTGGTTAGCAGTCAAGTGCCTTAGGCACTATGCTACCAGAGCTCCCAGGAGAGGAGGTGGGGAAGCCGATTCCTCAGGTGACTGGTATCTCTGGTCAGGGCTAGGTCTGAGCTAGCAGTCTTGGCTTTAACTGTGTGCAGTATCTCTGTGTCCGCCTCAGGTTTTAACTGTCAAAACAAACCAGTTCTGGGCCATTACCCCGCGGTGCCAGCCAGAATTATAACCCTGGCGTTCCTTGCATATCCCTGGCCCCCAAACAAACAGACCCTGGGTCTTTGCTCCTGAGTGACCCGTAGCATCCAAAGCCTGCATTTTCCTACTCCCACCCCAGCCACCAGCCTGACAAAGCCGTTGGCTTGTTCTCCAGCTTTGTCCTTTCTTTCTGCTGGCTTCAAGGCCTCATTGTGATTGGCTCCCTTCCACGGCCTTCGTTCCTCTTGAGCTTCTGGCACTGAGGCTGGAGCCAAGCCGGAGCTGCCGCTTAGACTTAGGATGCTGGGAGGCATGAAGTGAGAAGCAGGTCCCTTGAAAAGCTCCATTTCTCCTGGTTGACCACGCGACATTACTGACTGATGGGCTCATCTCGGAACCTCATGAGCTGGGGACTGACCGTCCTCTCTGCCACGGACCTCTTTGGCACTTGGTGAGGCCCTCACAGAACAAAGTGTTAATGAAATGAAGCCAAGTGTCGAAGTGGAGTCACCAGGTTCTGAAAAAGGCCAATTGATGGTGCGGTCAACGCAGTGGACGTAGGTCACGGCCTTCTTTGTCAGCACGGTCTAGTGGCGGCTGATGGCTGCTGCATTTGCAGAAGGGGAACTGAGCTCACTGCTGTTTCCGTGTCACAACGCGTGATGCCGGCATCACAGCTCATCCCTTGGTTTCTGTCGCTACAGCTGGTGCCACCAAGGCTTGTTGTCTGCACTTGTGATTGAAGAATGTGCCATATCATGGTGATTTTTCCCAAAGAACTTGGCGAGGATCCCTTTGTCTCCAAAGCCATAAGGGCACGTTGCCATCTGCACGAAGAATATGAGTGGGCCAGACTTGTGCAGCTTTTATTTATTTTAATTTATTTTATTGTGCTTCAGGTGCAAGTTTACGGAAGAGTTTGTTTTACATTCAACATTTTGTGTAAATTTAGTTTCACTCCCCAATTACTAACCCTAACCCAGTCTCCTCCCCTCCGTGCTCGGTAAGCCCTACTCCCCCGTGCCCCTCGTAGTTATGCACCCCTCTGTGTCCTGCGTTTCCTCCGTGCAAATTTTGCCCCTCTGGTGTCCGGTGGTCGATTGCTCCAAGGGATGCATCTCCATAGAGTATGTGGATGCGTCACCCTGGGTTGAGTGGTCTGTGTATACATCTTGTTTACTATTGGGCTGAGAGCCAGGCCCTGGGAGTGAGCTCTATTCCAGGCCAGAAGTGGATCCCAGGGCCATAGTATTGGGGGTCCCACCAGACTCCACCCGACCAGTAATTCTGGTCCTTATTGTGTTTTTGGATTTTGTTCCACGTTTTTCCTCCCACTGTATCCAGGATCTCCAGTTTTGATCCTTTCCTGAGTGGCAGCTTTTAAAAGGGCGCTGTCCTCCTCACCTCGTGAGCTCAGAGAGCAACTCCACTCACCAGGCATTCATGGAGCCCCAACTGTTTTTGTGCTTGTGAGTTCACATCACTGTGGGCTTCCTGGGCCCCTGGATCCCTGTGCCTGCTCAGGGCAGTGCTCTGCCCAGGCTGTGAGCGGGGCTGCAGGGCCACTGTGCTTCCTACTCCAGGCGGTGTCACTGGGGTCCCATCCATCACAGCGACTCTCCCTGAAGGGCAGCAGAACATCATGGCAACCTGTCAGCCCAGGAAGGCCAGTTGTACTGTTCGAGCCTGGTGACAGCCTGTCCCCCTTCCTCCGTGTGGACACACACAGGCACACATAGAGGCACACAGAGACATAGGTGTGCACATCCAAACAAACACAGGCATACACACACACAGCTGTGTGCACACTCAGAGGCAGGCACACACAGACATACATGCACATGGAGAGGCAGGGATAACATACACAGATACAGGTAACACAAACACAGACACACACACAGACACAGGTATGCACACAGACACAGTCATACACAGACACACAGGAGCACACACACGGATAAAGGCATGTGTCTAAATATTTAAAAGTTATAAATCAAATGAAACAGTTAAATGAAATACAATCTCCCTGCCATCTCTGACAGCAGGACATCTTAACTCCCTGAAAGGTTGGTCTTTGAATTATTGAACTCCTGTAGTCTCATGCCAGTGTGCTGGGGGCCAGGGGCATGGAGTGGGTGGGAAGCTCCTGCATGCATGGTGGGGTTTGCACTCACCTCTGTCCACCCCCTCCCCCAGCACACACAGACATGCACCCCTGGGCCACCTTCGGCCCTCCCTGACATTGTGCCTTTGGGACACAGCAGCACCATAGAAGAGCCCAGAAAGTGTGTGGGTGGAAAAAAAGTAATAAACGGTTGTGGTGGAGTTGACGCCGACTCAGGCAAGCTCTTGGCTAGAGAGGAGAACCGTGCTCCATGGGGCCTCCAAGGCTGTGTGGCCTTTCGGGAGTAGGTGCCAGCGCTGTCTTCTTAGATGCCACTGGGTCCGTTAGTTGCTGTCGCCTGGTGCTATCGAGTCTATTCCAACCATAGTGACCCCACATGACAGAGGAGAACTGCCCTATCAGGCTTCCTAGGCTGTCGTCCCACGGGAGTGAATCGTCAGGTCTTCCAGGGAGCTGCTGGATCACTTGGCACAGAGCAGCTTTGAGCTCGTAGTTGAGTGTAAACCATATGCATCGTCCAGAGACCCCTTCCAAAGCACAGGGCACAGGGCACAGACCTTCCCTCCCCATCTAAAGATGTAGGGCAGCCTGCAGCTTAACTCTAATCTTTTGCCATCCGTAGCCCCAACTCTACTGCACAGGCAGGGACGTTTGCACAAGATTGAAGTTCCTCTTTGAGCTAAGTGGGTTTTTCTCTCCCTTTCCATTGGATCATAAATATTTCCCTTGTATCTCTACAGTCTTCATGGTTACAATATTCTATTTGTTTTATTGCCCTAGAAATATATAATCATTGTGGATAAATAAGAAAATACAAGGCATTATGAATAACACAATTACTGCATATTTCCAGAGCCCATAGATGGGGGCTATTAACATTTGCTTTACTTCCTTTCCGAATGTTTATGATACATATTCATATATATTTTTCCTTTCCAAAATGGAGTTTTCCTGTAATTGTGGCTTTTGGGCTTGCTTTTTTTCATCTTTACTACATCTCAAATCTCCCCAGGTGACTACACATATTTCTCCCACATTTTTCTTAAAGGCACCCAGTCTATTAGAACATAGCTAAACAATAACCACAGTGATGATAAACAATATAGTGAAAAAACAGCTGTATGCCAGACCCCAAATGAATTTAGTTGTGTTGTGTCTTCCCAATATTCTCAAGAAATAGGTGGCATGGTACTAATTTTCAGGACTCTGACTTTATTTCTGTATTTCTGAGATTATAAACAATACCATGTTGAGCTCAATGAACACAATTTTCCTGGACTTGCCCTAAATTTTCTTAGGAAAAAATGACTAGAAATAGAACATGTTTGAACTAAATTTTTTATAGTTTTCCAAATATCCCTGCAGAATGCTTTTACCAATTTCATGTCACTATCCAACAACTTACAAGATAATCCCTTCCCTTCTGCTGCAATATGAGGACTCTGGTACCATCATTCAGAAAATAAAAACAAATACCTGCTAGACTAGCCTCAAGAAACAACAGGAACACAATTTCTTTTTGGGCAGTTTCATGGATTAAATTGTGTCCCTCAAAATACCTGTCAACGTGGTTGAGCCATGATTCTCAGTGGCACGGCAGTCCTGTAATGATGTAATCATCTCTATGATGTCATCTGATGTTATCAGCCAATCAGCTGTAAGGGGATGAGGGTGGGATGCAACATCCTTACAGAGGTCACTCCAATGGGAGTTGCCCTGTGATGTGGCCTCTATCACCTTTTATATTATGAGAGAGAAAAGGAGAGAGAAGTGAGCAGAAGAGGAGGGACCTGACTACCATCAAAAAGGAAGAGCCAGCAGCGGAGCACGTCCTTTGGAGCTGGGTCCCTGAGCTGAGAACCTCCTAGACCTGGGGGAAGGTTGCTGCCAAGACACATGGAGATCTCCATGGAATGCCAGGCCCACAGTGTTGAAAGGAGACAAGGGCCTTTGCACAGAGTCAACAGAGAGAAACAGGCTCCCCGGAGCTGATGCCCTGAACTCAGAGACTTCCAGCCTCCTAACTGTGAGAGATACATTTCTGTTTGTCAAAGCCACCCACTTTGGGTATTTCTGTTATCGCAGCTCCAGGGAACCAGCACAGGCTGCAAGGGAGGAGGGGAGGTCTAGTATCAGGCAAGCTGGCTGTGCCCCTGGCTGAGCACACATGTCTTCTGTGTTGATCAACCCTTCGTATTTCTCTTTTGAGAATCACCTGGCTGTGTTATTTGCCCATTTTTCTACATAGACACCCATCTTTTTCTTATTGATTTGTGAGTGCACTTTTTATCTGAAGGGTACTAACCATGGCTCAGCCACATATTCAACAACCCTTCTCTCTCTATTTGTTTTCCTTTTAATTTTGTATTAGATTTTTCATTTTCATTCAAAGAATTATCTAGCAATTTCCTGTTTTCTTATCTAGGACTTGTGTTTATAAAAAGCCTTACCACACTAAATTGAGATTTTTTTTTTTTAATCATATATATATTTATTTACCCATTGTCCTTATATGATGTGATTTTTCATTTACTTCTTTATTTCATTTGTTGTCTATTTAGTGTGATGTATGGGATAAGAAGCTAGCTTTATTTAAAAACAAACAAATAAGAGTTCAATCATCCATTAGCACCATGGAATGTGTAATCTAAGGAGCCCTGGTGTCACAGTGGTTAAACTCAAGGCCTTAAAGGCTGGTGGTTCAAACCTAGCCAGCAGCTCCATAAGAGAAAGACTTGGTGATCTGCTCCCATCAATATCACAGCCTAGAAAACTCCTTGGGGCAGTTCCACTCCATCACATGCGTGGCTGTGAGTCAGAAGTCAACTCAATGGCGCCCAACTGCCATGGCATTGACTGACCTTTCCCTCGTGTGCATGTTGGCGGTGACTTCGCTAAGCTCTGCCTGTGCTCAGGGCTCACGCTTTGCACTGCTTCTAACTCCTTTGTCTTGCTGAGATTGTCTGGGTTTTCTGGAGCTGAGAACAAGAGGGGTGCTGCCTGTGGCCTGCACTGGGGTGAATGTTGGTACGCAGCAGTGGAAACTCCCCCAGCACTCTTGTTTTCAGGGTTTTCTTGAACTGTTGGAGGGAAGGTTTTGTGGATGAAATGCAGCACTCTTTTACCACCTGGGAGATGACCACTGATTGGCTGGTCAGTTTTTAAAGAACTATTCATAGATTTCCCTTTTGCGTCTCCAGATTTCTCTGGAAGGAATCTATATGAACCACCATGCCAAGACAAGTCCAGGTCTACATCTTGGACAGCATTCTCAGGCTTTTCCTGGTATTCAGCTGTCAAGCCCAACTCCCCCCTCTTGCTCATCCCTGAAACACCTGAGTCTCCTTCCCTTTGTCAACCGTCCTCCATCGTTGGGTGCACTGGGAGCAGTCGGCCTTCCTTTCCTCTTCCTCCACCCCTCAGAGTTCTAATGGAGTCCTGTAGTGATTTGGGCCTTGTTTTGCATTATCTGTTTAGACCTGACAGTTTTTAACACCCCTCTGCATTGTGCCGGGGCCCTGGAGTTTGTGTGACCTCTAGGCTCTTGACCCTTTGCTACACTGGGTCGTGAATAAATTGCTGTTAGGTGCCACTGAATCGGCTCCAACCTGATACAACAGAGAGAGACGCTGCCCAGTCCTCGGTCTGCCCAAGTCCATTGCTGTGGTCACCGTGCCTGTGGAGTGCCTGCCGTCCTAGGAGCTCAGCTTCCAGGACTCTGTCAGCCAGTGTTCTGTTGGGGCCCATGTTGTTCTCATAGGCTAATTTCCAGGAGGGAATGGCCAGCCCTTTCTTCCTACTCTGTCCACGTCTGGAAGCTCCATTGGAAGCTGTCCAGCGGGGTGACCCTGCTGGTATTGGCAGCACTGAAGGCAGAGAGTCCAGCATCACAGCATCACACAGGCCACCAAGGGCGACACGCTGGCGTGGACAGGCCGCACACGCAGGCTGTCAGCATAGGTCTTCCTATCTACTGTGTTTTCTTAACAAAAGGTCATTGGGAATTTGTTGAGAACAGCGAGGCACAGAAAGACAAAAGAAGGGCTTTGGGGGCCACATGTCAGATTTAGTCTCCATGTGGTGCGTTTTCTACATTGTTCCCACACTAGACTTTTCCATCATCCCTTGTTGCTGGAGATAATTTTGAATTCTAATATCAAGTTTTCCTCCTGTTTGTTTTAAGCCAGGAAAGGGCATGGGACAGAATGGAGTTGGAGGTTGGAGTGAACGGGGAACAGAAATCCATGTTCTGTGCTGTCTTGCAAGGGAGAGCCCTTCTTTGTCAGTCCTCTGAACCTTTAGCTCCTGACCACGAGCCATTCTAAGCTGAGGGCAGACTGCTTACGAGGACACATGTGGAGAGCAGACCCCGTATCTCTCTCGAAAGCCGGGCCCCTCTGTTTGCCCCTGGGTGGACAAGGGCATGTGGTCAGGCTCCCTGCCCCGGTTGGATGGCACATGTCTGACTTTCTCACCAGACTCGGGTGTAGGAGAAGAAAAAGGGACAGCATCCTTGGGATGGAGTGGCCCCACTGCTGGCAATGGTGGCACATCACGGCTCTGGGCCCACAGACAATCCGCTGTTCCCTGGGTAAGGGGGCCTCATCAGCCGGCCTCGTCTCATGGCTCTCAAAGAGGCTCATTTGTCCTACTGTTACACAAATGCAAGGAAATGGCTAGAAATTGTGGTCACTGTGTGAGTCCCTTTATTACAAGGGAAAAGAAGGAAGGGGTGCCTTTAGTTCAAACAAATAGCATTGCAGGCACAATATGTTCCATTAAGAAAGGCTAATTGTGTATTATTAAATATAATCAGAAACACAACGTGGGGCTCGTCCTGTTGGCGTGTGAGCTAGGTATCTTAACACGACCCAGCAGGCTGCCTTGTTTGCACACCACTGAAACTTTCTCATTGATGAGTGTTCGCATGATAATCAGAATATTAAAAATATATTTAAAGTGGTCTCACGCTTCTCAGCAAATGCAAACCCCGTCACTGGGAGAAGGCTGCCTCACCACCCCCCTGCAGCTCCCCAGCTGCGGTGGCCTCCTTGAGGCTCTGGATTCACCGCTGAGCTGCGGGCTCGCTCTGCTTCTCGGCGCCTGCCTGCCCCTTTGGTGTTGCAGGGCACGGGAGAGAGGAGCCCCTCTCTGATGCTGTCGACTGTTCCCCAGGTGCCCATCACTAATTCTCTTCCCTCACAATGGTCTCAGCAACCCCTCCACCACTTTGTAAAGTCCAGGATGTTTCCTAAGGAGGCTGGTGTAGGTAGCTGCACAGGGAGCATTTACTGGGTGTGGGGATATGCACCCGTTATTTTCTCTGAGGAGCCCTGGTGGCACCGTGGTTAAGTGCTCAGCTGCTAACTGAAAGGTCGGTGGTTGGAACCCACCAGGCATTCTGTGGGAGGAAGATGAGGCAATCTGCTTCCGTAAAGCCTTGGCTACCCTATGAGGGGGTTCCACTCTGTCCTATAGGGCTGCTGGGAGTTAGAATTGACTCAACAGCAGTGGGTTTGGATTCGTGTGTTTTCTATAACATTTTGTTCTATTTTAGATACCAAGTCACCAGAAGCCAGAGCTGACTCAGCAGCCACTAACAACATTTTCTATAAATAGGGTCAGACCAAGAAACAGTAAACATTTTGCTTTCAGTCAAAATGGGTCTGACAATCCTGTCGCCTTTATTATTGTCAGAGATAAGAGAGACTTTGAGCAGAGCACTTTGGAAATGGGCATGATGACAGTCACCCACCTCGAGCACAGGGGACGCCCAGCCCTCCTCCAGTGAGATGCCTGCTTTTGAGCAGCATGGTTCCTGCTGCATCCATGGGGACTTGTTACTTCAATGAAGAAGAAAAGGAAATGCAAAGGGAACAAAAACATCTCGCCTCCAGGTAGCTGAGATCACTGGGAACTGACTGTTGCACCTGAGACAGGGATGCTTTATGGCAGCAGGTGGTTGGTCCCAGGGACACTCCGGGTTTGTGGGAGTAAACATGGCCCTTTCACTGTGACAGGGGAAAGGCCTGGAATCCTGTGAGACAGGGCAGCAGAATGGACATGCAAGCCATCCAAAAGCTTTTATGACGTGCAGGTGGAACACCTTGGTGGAACACCTTGATGGAACACCATGTGCCCTGGGTGGTAGCAGAATAGGCAAAGGTTTGCTGACACAACAAAACCCCAAGGCTTGTTTCTCCCTCCTGCAAAGTCCAAGGTAGGTGTTCTTCATGTGGTGACTCAGTGATCCAGGCCGATTCCGCCTGCGACACTTCCCCCACAGTGTATGGCTTCCAGGTCACTGCAGCAGTGGAGAGGGAGCACTGAGATCCCCAGGCACTCACCTGAGCTCTAGCCTGCACATGGCATACTGTATACGTGCACAGTCCAATGGCCAGAGCCAATGATGTGACTCCAACCTAGCTGCAAAGGAGGCTGGGAATCTTATCTTCTTCCATGCCCTGGATGAGAAAGACAAGATGGACCTGGTAAACATGAAGCATTGTCTTAGCCAGTGATCGCTTGACAGGACAAAACAAATAAATAAATACAATGAACAGATATTTCTCTAGAGACAGAAGAGATGACAGTGGTGACTGGAGGTGGAAGAGACTGCTGTGTTGACATTGTTTGCCTTTCCTGAGAGATGGCCCTTCAGGGTGTGGAAATGACAGTGTTGAGGGCACAAAGACGCACCTAAAGGCCTGTGACTTAAAGGCAATTGTGACTTAAAGGCCTCTTTTATTCGATTGGGTTCATTTAATTTTCATTTTTGTCAAAGGAAAGCCTATGACGATGAATCAAGAAGCAGAGAAGGGATGGGGTGGGAGGCAGCACCCCCTTGGCCTCACTCCATTCTCCTCTCTGGATACAACTTATTTGCTGTGTCTTGTTGCTCCACAATTTGAGATAATATGCTTATGACTCTACTGCCTTACTAGTACTGAAGTAATTGATGCCTCACTGTAGAGGGGAAGGATTTAGCTTATCTACACTCAGGGGTAAGGAGCTCTAGTGGTGTAGAGGTTAAAGCACTTGGCAGCTAACCTAAAGATTCAAACCCACCAGCCACAGGGGAAAGATGAGGCACTCTGCTTCTGTAAAGACTGACAGCCTTGGACACCCTATGGAGAAGCTCCCTCTGTCCTGCAGTGTTGCAATGAGTTGGAATGGATTCAATGGCAGTGGATATGGCAGTGGATATACTCAGAGGTGGGAGCTCTGGTAGCATAGCACCTAAGGCACTTGACTGCTAACCAGAAGACAGGCAGTTCAAACCCACCAGCCACTCCTTGGAAAGAAGGTTGTGCAATCCACTTCCGTAGTAATACCACCTTGGAAAACCAAGGAGGGGTCGCTATGAGTTGGGTCCGACTTGACGGCACATAACAACAACAACAATATTCTTGGGGGGTATTGAAATTCTTTGACAAATGCTACTACCCAACACTAAGCAAACAGAATAAGTTTAGTCCTCCAGGCCCCATGGCAGCCAGGTGTTAACCCTTTAGTCACTGTATCTGGAGGAATCCAATGGCCACCTGGTGGTGATTATGGGGCCATCGAGGAGAGGAGAAGCTGGGAGCTGTGACTCTTCAGCGGGTGCTCTGGACCATTCCGGTATTCCAGCGGTGATTCCAGTCATGTTAGCTGGATGTCAGCCTGCATGCACCAGGCTACCCAGCTGTCCCTGTGCTTGAGATCATCACTAGTGTGTTTTCCACTTGTTCCCTTTTTGGTCTAAATGATGTCCCTGCTTCTCAATATTTACTTCTGTCAGCTGATGTGAGAGGTCTCAGACTGCATTATGAATTCAATATATTATAGTAAAATGAACATATTGTTATGAAATAAAGATATTATTACAAATGAATACATTATTATGCAAACATATTAGCACCCTGGTCTTTCTGGGGGATCTTATATTAAAAAACATGTCCTTTATGGTGGATGAAATCTTGTCAGATTCTTTTCCTTCCACCTAAATGCAAACACCGTGTGTGTGTTTATCGCCAGGTGAAGACCCTCAAAGCCTCTGGTGTTGGGCCAAGACCCCAACGGCACAGTCTCGGTCTCTATCACCTGAGGGGAGGGACCAAAATGGCCACGACCAAGCCATAGGTCACGGCTGGTACTCTTGGCTTTGGGGACAGCAATCTGTCACAAGGCTAGTCTCAGAATGTCTTGTAGATTTAAGAACCATGGTGCAGCATGAAAGCCAAGCTCGTCACATGCCAATATGGCCTTCAGGGAGAAAGGGGGCCTGGAGGAAGGTCAGGGTGACAGAGTGCAGAGCTAGGGCCCACATGGGCAGCAACAGACCAATTTACCCAGCCTCACCTGGTGTGGCCGAGCTGACACTGTCTGTGGTGCATCGCAGAGCTGGACCTGTCAGTCCCCAGTTCAGACGGGCGTCCCAGTGACAGAAGCTGAGGTGCCTCAGGTCCTGTCCCCCATGGGCTGCCCTCTGCTATCCTTCTAGATAAACATCTGAGCAATGCTTTGTTTCCAGAGGAGCTGGACTGCGGGAGATGAGGTAATGCAAGATCCTTCCCTGAGGTGGCATGGTAAACACTCACTACCTGCAGTTACTGTTTTTGGATTTCTTTAAATCTCTGAAAATTCCAGAGAAATAGGCAAATTTAGACAGAGGCCCAGCTTGTAGGTAGCTTTGCCTAGGTTCATGCAGCCTTCAGATGCTGGACACTTCAGCAGTGGTAAGTGGCATTCTGGCATGGTCCCCAAGATCTCTGCCCCTTGGCATATGTGGCACACATAATCCCCTCCCTTGAGTGTGGACAGAACCTGTGAGCATGATGGATGTGACCTGTGATGAGGCTGGTAAAGCTGAAGAGATTCTGCACACGTCATTAGGCCTCAATCTGTTTGACGCTGAGTTCATCACAGGGAGGTTCCTTGGTGGGCCTGAGTTAATCAAGTGAAAGGCTTTAGAAGAGGTTCTTCCCGGGGCCCCTGAGTGGTGCAAAAGGATTAAAGCACTTGTCTTCTGACCAGAAGATTGGAGGTTCCAGTCCACTCAGAGCACCTGGGGAGAAAGGCCTGGTGATCTTCCCTGAAAAAGCAGCCATTGAAAACCTCATGAAGCACAGTGCTGCCCGGACGGCGTGGGGCTGCCGTGAGTTGGAGTTGACTTGCCAGCACCGGGCTGGCTTAGGTGCTTCCTAGAGAGAGAGGGTCTCTGCCGGCTGTGTCACAGGGGGCCCAGGAGAAGGTCACGTGGCATGTGGCCAGTTATGTGACCGTGGAGGGGCTCCAGGAACTGAGAAACCCCCGCCCCCTGGCTGGCAGCCACCAAGAAAGCAGGGACTTCAACCCTGCAGCCCCAAGGAACTATATTCTGCCAGTTAGCACGTGAGCTTGGACGACAACCCTGAGCTTCACAAAGAAGTGCAGCCCAGCCCACCTCTATGACAGCCTGTGGGACTCAGAGCAGAGGTCCCAGCTAAGCGGTGCCAAGACTCCCAACCCACAGAGACAGTGTGATCGTAAGTGCAGGTTGGTTTAGTGTTGTGATCCTTAATGTAGCAATAGAAAAAGATCCTGCAAAGGAGAGAGTGTTGTTGTTGTTAGGTGCCAATGAATCAGTTCTGACTCACAGCAACCCAGTGTACAACAGCACACTGCCCAGGCTGGGCCATCCTCATGATGGTTACCAGGAGTGAGCCCATCGTCACATCACTGTCAAACTATCTTGTGGCGGGTCTTCTTAGCTGACCTCTACCCAGCATGACATCTTTCTCCAGGAACCGGTCCCTCCTGATCACGTGACCAAAAACCGTGAGATGAAGTCTCACCATCCTCCCTTCTAAGGGGCATCCTGGCTGCACTGCTTCTAAGACAGACCTGTTCATTCTGGCCGTCCATGGGCTATTGAATATTCTTTGCTAATACTGTAATTGGAAGCATCAATTCTTCAGTCTTCTTTAGTCATTGTCCAGGTTTTACATGTATGTGAGGTGATTGAAAATAGCCTGGCTTGGGTCAGACGGACCTAAGTTCTCAAAGTGACATCTTTGCTTTTTAACACTTTGAAGAGGTCTTTTGCAGCAGATTTGTCTGACGCAGTACGTCTTTTGATTTGCCTGCTGCAGTATGTCATAGGAAAGAGCGGATATGTGGAACTGGTCTGTTCAGTTCTGGGACAGTTGTATTTTGGTGGACTTGAAGGGACCTGAAGCTCTACAGGTTTACCTACCTGTTCATAGGGTATGAGGAGAGCCTAAGGACATTGGGTTCCCCCACTAGAGCCAGGGTCCTGCCAAGTCTGAGTGGAGAGTATCAGAGATAATGAAAAACCAAAGACCTCTCTAACTGAGAAAACATTCCAGTGCCTCATCGGATGAGATTTTTATCAGGAAAAAAATATTCTATCTTGCTGGTCTTGATTGCATATTGTCATTCATCATGTCAGACAATCGCCATCAAAACAGGAACAAATGCACTCTTTACAGGATAAAAATCAGCCACCTTCATTTCAGCCAAGCTAGGGGGTCTCCTCATCCCTACACTTATAATAAAGTCCCAGGTTTCAAGGCCACGCTGTTTATTGATGTCCTACTTTTTTCAACATAGTAGTGTGTCAATAAACTGGATAAGAGTTCCCTTTGTTAGATTTCCCCAAGCATTCTGGAGAGATCCTTAGACAGTTTGCCACATACACTCAGTTAATTGCTTCACATACAGCTGTATCAACTGTGTACACCACCTGACAGACATTCATAAAGTCCAAGAAAGACATATTTGTCAATACAGTGATGTATAAGATAATTATTTTTATTATGTGAATTTCTGAGTTGAAACCAAGATAATCTCAGTTGGACTAATGACTGGCATGGCCTTAACTATTTGTCAGAGGAACAGAATTACAGAGGAGAGGGTGTTGGGTGATTTTCTGATTCTTCTCCATTCTTCCTCATGCCTGGAATGTAAACCTCAAGACACCGTAAAATTGAATCAAAAAATGTAAGTTTAAATTATTTTTTATTTTAAGCCGAGTAGGAGCATAATAGAAAAAGATCATCAAAAACAATGAGAAGAAATAATTGTTAATTTCTACAGTACCTTGAAACAGAAGCCCAAGAGAATAAATGGAATAAGGATACTATTAAAATTTCCTCTCTTATTATATCTCCCCGCCAGAGTAATTGTTGCTGTGTCCAATATATGCAGGGGACAATTTACTGGCTGTCTTCCATTAGTTTTTAACATTAACATATACAGAAATACAATGAATAGCAAGTGTCCGTCGGTTAATTAAATGACTGGCAAGGCACAGAGGGTGCAGGACCAACCCTTCTACGGGATGCCTGAAAGCTGGGTGACCCAGATGAACAACACAGCAAAGGCTATGCCAGCTCACTCCTGTAGTGAGTGAGTGTTGACGCGATGTTACGGGTATGTCATCAGGCCACCCAGTAGCAGGGGCACGTGCTCCTCTCACTTGCACGGGGGTGGGAAGTGCTCACAGACCCTTGTCTCTGTCACGTGGTTGCCAGCCACCGTGCTTTGCAATCGGGCTTACCTTGGAGTTGGTTGTTAGGGGACAGTAAGGGGCAGGAAGTCATGGGATACGCAGGTCTGCCCCCATACCGGAAGACCTCTTGGGGTCTTACGTTGAACTCTAGGCTGGGCAGCTCACTAAGCTGGGCTGATGGCCATGAGAAACTCAGACCCAAAGTTCATGGCTGCACAATTTTCTTCTCTCTCTCTGCACACACACACACACACACGCACACACACTCACACACACACACACTCACACACATATATGTATGTATATGTATATGTGGATTAGAGTACCTGGGGGTATAAACCGTCAACACAGTCCATCCCAAAAGGTTGGGAGTTCGAGTCAACCCAGAGGCACCTCAGAAGAAAGCCCTGGTAATCTACTCCCAAAACATCTGCTATTAAAGTCCTAGGGGCACGGTTCTCTGCTCGACACAGGAGACATGGGGGACTGTTCTCTAGTTCCATACATGAGGTCTTCAGAGTCAAATTATACATCCACACATAAGATTATTCGACCAAAAAGCAGCCCTTGCAGGCAGACATGGTCATTATCCCCATCTCACAGATAAAGCCAGATGAAGCCAGCACACATGAACATGGACATGGACACATATGAACATGGACAGATGAAGCCAGCACACATGTCTGGCATGTTGCCTTGGCCACAGGCGGTAGCGCTCTGTGTCAGGTGGCCCTGGGGCTCATTCGCTGAGCTCTGTCCCCAGCACTCTCCTAGGCCTTGGGGACACATGATGAACACAACACACAGAACCTGCACCCTCATGGAGCCCATGTTTAGAGGATGTTGAATGCCTAGATACGATCAGGGTTGCACAATCACCCCCAAACTCAGGAAACTGATTGTAACTCAGGTAGGTTAGCTAGGTATCCCAGGGAACACATGCTTGAGCTGTGCATCTGTTTTGGGGGCTCTGAGGCTTTTCCAATCAGCCCCCCACCCCAGGTATCAGTGTCTACATGGTGGGCCTGGCTGGGCTCTGGTGGTGGTGGGTACTGTGTGCTTGTAGGGGTTATAAATAAATTTCTCCTAGCGCCCACTCATATCAGGTGTGCTTGGGCTCTTCTCATTTCCCAGTTTTCCAATTTGGAACCTGGAAAAGATCATATAAAATATATTGTGGGGTGATAGGCAAGTGGACCTGTGTTTGTTTCTTCTGCATTTCAGTAAAACCCCTCCCCACGAGGGCATCTCAGTTTTAGCCACAAGGGTAGACTGATGGGGCACTGAGTGTCAGGGATCTCCATGGGGCAGCCACTCAGGCAGCAGGGCGATGCTGGTACTGTCCTGATACCCACATTCTTGGGTGCCACCAGTCACCTTCTCTGAACCGTCCATGGTCTCTCGCCCAGTTTCCCACGTTGGGGCAGCTGCATGGCCCTGCTGAACTGCAGACCCGAAAGGTTCACAGTGCGTACAGCTAACGCTGCCAACAGCCCGAGAACTCACAACAGAACACCTCGTCTGGGAAGATACAGTAATTCATGTTTCCAATTGCTAATAAAATTTAACAGATGGAAAACCAAAATGTCAAACAAGCCATAATACTGATGGCATTTCTCTTAGGCCGGGTAAAGAAAATCATAGAGACTTTAATTGGTTAGAATAACAAAAAGAAGGAGGAAAGGACACCATGAGTTTCTGCGGGGATGCTGACTATAATTTTCCTAAAAGTCCTGGCAGTGATGCAGCATGCCCTGAAGAGGCCATACTGGTGACTGGTGTAACTGACTTGAATTAATCACAAGGACCACAATCCTGTTTCTTCTATGCAAATGAGGGTGGGTGGCGATTCCAGCGCAATCTAGATGTAGCTGGGTGTGGGCAGACTGGGGCATCCTAGTTTATGGAGGCCAAGGGTTAAGAGGACAGGGGTGGTATTCATGGAGTGCAAAGCACTGTGGGATATTGTGGGAAACCACATACGCTTAGCCTGTGGCAGAGCGTTCACTCCCAGCATGGCCGGCTCAGAGCAGCCCACCTCTCTAGTTCTCATCCAACCCGTCCTCCAGATCTGAAGCGCTGTTGGGGCCTGCCACTGTAGGTTTTCAGACTGCCCCTCCGAATGACCGGGCTGTGCCATACCACGAGTGGCGCTGCTGCTGCTCCGGGCAAACTCACCGAAGAGTCCCTTGCTGTGGTTTGTCACTGCAGAACCCACGTTGCCAGAGCCCTCCTCAGGGAGGGCCTTTCCTCTGAGCTTTCAGCCCCACTGAGGACCAGAACCCACACAGAAGACACTGTGACCTCCCGAAAATGGTATTTAGACTGTACGCACATAGAAGGAACCCTGGTGGCACAGTGGTTGAGGACTTGAGTGCTCACAGAAATGATGGTGGTTCGAACCCATGAGCCACTCTGTGGAAGAAAGATGAGGCAGTCTGCTTCTTTAAAGATTGACAGGCTGGAAAACCCTGGGGGGTAGTTCCACTTTATCCTTCAGGGACGCTGTGAGTCGGAATCCATTTGACCATGGATATTTTGGGTTTTGTATGAACATAATGCTGAAATCACAAAACTAGGACATGGAACACACTCATTCAGATCATTGCCAGTGTCCAGATGCACGGCTCCCCCTCCCCTGTGGGTTGATAAACAGCTGGACCCTTGGCTGAAGGTGTCCATGTAGGCAATATAATCCAACCATTGTTGTCACAATGCAAAATACTTCTGTCAGACCCTTCTGGCCATTATCCTAAACTCTTCCCAGGGCCAGACCCAGGCTGCACCCCTTTGGAACAAAACAACGTCCCCTAGTTTTTGTCTATGGGATGGCCAAGTGGTTACAATCATATGACAAGTCAAGGCTTGCTTTTTTGTTTTGTTTTGTTATTTACAATAATGTTGTTAAACATCCAACCCAACTCAAACAGGGCATGTGTCCAAATATCTATAGTTTGATCCATGTTCCACACAGAGCGTGTTCCATTAAGAAAGGCTAATTCTGCATTAAATATAATCAGAAACACGATGCCGGCTTGTCATGCTGACAGGAGCAGGGGAGTGCTGCAATACTGCTTAGCAGGAAGCCTTGTTACAGTTTTTATATGTTAGGAGATGTCTACTTAGAATTGATCAAACCTTTGCTTCCGAAACATACATGCCAGCACCTCCATGACACACCATAAACTAGACTCTCAGAAAACAATAATGATGCTTATCAGTCATTCGCCTTGAGTTTGCTGGGGAAACCTCCAGCCAGCGTGCTGTTGGAGCTCTTAAAACATAGATCTTTTCGCTGTACTGATAATTCACTCCCAGCTTGAGATTGATGGCTGTGTGGAGTCCATAAAAGATGTTACCACGATATTTTGTTCTTATGATTTATTTTATCATGTTGTCAAGGTTTGCAGAAAACAAGGAACAAATCAATGAACGTCATGCTTAAATATTAAAGAAGGCTGTTATACACATTTTTATTCAGAAGCCTTATTCAATCTTGTGGTTCAGAAAATAGTGGTAGCAACCAAGCTTTTATTTGAAATACTTTTGGAAAAATTAATTTAGGAGGGCTGTTGAATTGTGAATGGCACCAAGGCAGCTAACCTTATTTGTTTAAATAGGAATATACAGTTGCTAGACTCCTTGGAAAAGCAGTTCTAACGAACCAAAGGGGAGTGGATGGATTTTAAAGCATCAGAAACTTGAGTCAGAGAGGACTTCTCAAGTTCAAGCACACAGCGTGGATAGATGTGTATCTGAAAGAGACAAAGGGATGGGAGAAAGGCCGGCACCGGCTCTGGAAGCAGAGCATTTCCCTGTGTAGTTACATGAACTTGAGATCTTCATCCATTCCTGGGGCCTGCCACCGTGAGGGTGCCCCTTCCAGAACACTTGGCCTTTACCTCACCTGCTTAGACAGCAAGCAGTGAGCAACAGCTATACCCAGCTCGACTTTTCTGAATTTGTTTGGCTTTCTTAAAACAGGGTTCACCTGGGCAGATGTCGTCGGTTCTACCTTAAAACAATCCAACAGGGACATGGTATGTTTCCAGATGAGAAAAGAGACACCCTGCATTCCATTTTTTTTTTTTTCCCCAATACAGATGAACAACAAGTTAAAAAGAAATTCAAGAAGCTTATGTCAAAAAAGTGACCTCCAGGTCCTGGGGAAGGGTCAGGAGCTCAGCCTGATGGCTTTCTCCAGCTGTGGTCTATGCTGAAATGACAGGTACCCATCCTGGTGCCTGCCAGGCTCTGTGACGGGTCCTGGATGCCTCTGGATCTTCAGATAAAAAGGATCAGGTTCAGCATTGTTTGCTTGGAAGAGCATCTTAATGCTTTATGATAGCCTTGTTTCGTGGGAACTGGTAGTCAACACTCAGTATAGTTGGTGGCGCCAAATGAATGTGAATATTCAGTTAACTGAGCTCCCTGCTCTTTGACCATTCAGAATAAACTAGAGTTTATTTGAATTGAGAAAACAGATAAATTAGGAGGCAACGTTTGCGTGAAGGTGGGATCCTTCATTCTGGTGGTGTTCCTTGAGGGATTATTTTAAACAGAAAGCTCTCCAAGTACTTTGAAAATTATCATTTGATTGTTAAAAATTCTTTTGCCATGTAGTTTCTTAAGACCATGCCTGTTGTGTGGCCTGAGAGGCCTGTCCATTTAATTGGGTGATGAGAGAGCTTCATAGCAAATATTTCGGACTTAAATTCTGATGGAGTAGTAGGAAATGCATACCCCAACATCACACTTGGCTCGTGTTTCCTCCCCATTTTCCTTGTATCTTGGGCAGCCCCAATGGAAACTCCAATTCTTACAGTTCACCATTCAAGCGACCCTTTCTGCCTGTGGCTGAGCAAGAGGGAGTCATTCAAGGCAGAAATGAGACACCTGGTGCAGAAAGAACCAGAGTGTTCCTGCTCTGGGATGTGGGAAGGGGGCTGGAAAGGAGAGGACATGGGCTCATAGAGGCAGCAGCCTTTGGGACTCCCTAAGCAGCTTTGGGGTGTATCGTAGAAGTTGCGCAAGATGGGCAAGACATGGTCAGGATCTCAGAAAAACACTGTTAGTTACATGCAGCTAGCTTGGGCCCAGTCATTGGGATGGCCCTCTGGCACTCAGGACAAAGAAGGACAGAAGAGTTGGTGGGAGGAGTTCTCAGCCATTGGGCAGGAGGGGAGGAACTCTGTCCTCAGCACAGAAAGGCTTGGTGGGGAAAGGCCAGGGGCCCTGACTAGAGTTGTTGGCTCCACTCTTCCCCCTTGATGTCCCCTGGGCCCTGAGGGAAACAACCTATGCAGGTGTTTCCTCCTGGGCCCAGTTTCCAACCCAAGAGAGTGGACTGTACTCAGGGGTTCACTCTTCTTTCTGAATGGTGCACTTCTGAAATCACATGGATAGGTTTCATGGCAGAAGCGGTCGTATAGTCAAATAAGTTTTAGAAACTTAGGGTAAGCAAAGCTAGCATGGTTCTGACAAGTTCCACAGGAATAAAATGTGTTCTCACCTTCCACACAGGAGACCCGGGCTCAATTTTCCACCAGCGCACCTCACGCCCAGCCACCCCCCGTCTGTCACCGGACACTTATGTGTTGCCAGGATGCTGAGAAGGGTTTAGCAGAGCTCCCAGACTAACACAGACCAGGAGGAGAGGCCTGGTGGAAATCAGTCCTTCCAAAAGTCTGTATCACAGGCTCTGCCCCCACTACCCACGGGTGGAGCAGGGCTGGCCGGCGTGCCATTCTGCTGCGCGTGAGGCTCCACAAGTCAGGGGCGGAAGCAAAGGCAGTTAACAAGGACTTGGTTGCGTGGCCAGAACCTGTGAAAACATCACAGTGTTTCTGCACTAAGTGCTAGTGGAACATACTTTGGGAAAGGCTTACTGGGTGTCTCAGGGAGCTGCAGGGGGTGCTCACATGGCGCGGAGCTGTTCTGCAACAGGAGTGCAGCACCCGTTCAGCCCTCGCGTGGATGCCTGTGTGGACCTTAGCTCGGCCATCAATCAGATGAATCTCTGCACTGGAGGAGTCTGGGGCCCTGCAAAGAGACTGTTCTCGGGTCCAGGAGTCATCCGAAGTCCAGGTGCTTTCAGGGTCAATGGCTCTAAGAGTTTCCAGAAGAACCTTAAAGCTACCATTTGCCCCACCCTCTCGCATTCCTCTTTCCTTTCTTCTGAGGGGCCTTCTGGGTTTCTGTTCTCTCCCTAGTCGCTGTATTGTCAGGGGGCTAGGTTACCATTAGGGGACCTCAGTGGGCTTGCCACCTGAATTGGGGATTCACTTCACAAAGGCAAAATGGGAGGCAGGATGGAAAGAGCTCTGAACTTGGGATCAGGAGACCTGGATCTGAGGCACCTGAAAGGGTGCTCCAAGGGCTTTCTTGGGTAAGACCCATCGCATGGCTGGCTTCAGTGTCCTCACTTAGAAAAGACAGCAGAGCCATTAGACCTGATGGGTGCAGGGATGATGGAGCAATGCTAGTAGAAAGATGGTATAAAACCCTGAGGATTTGCAAATGCCAGACGCCTTTAGAACTTGGACAAGGTGAGCCACGATGCCAGGAGCACACCTTGAGGTGGATGCCAAGATTCACCTGTACGCCAGTGCCGCCCTCCCTTCCAGAGTCACGCATCTTATGAATGTGGGAATCAGGCTGGTACACGAAAAAGGACAGGAGACCTGCCCCCTCCCATCTTGTCAGCCGGTGCCCACGGATGTCCCTGAAACACTGACCTGCTCAGTGCCTTGCGTCTGGCCTGCAGTGAGGTCTTCACTCCCAACCAGTGGGACGCATCTGGCCCACTCTCCTCACACCCCAGATCTGGGCAGCCAGGGAGTAGGCTGGGTGCTGGGGCCACGCCTCTGCCGTTTTGGTCCTGTGACCGGCTCATGATTCTGGGAACAACCAGAACACACTCTGTAGGGTGTGAGGACACCAGCCACCAGCCACCAGCTGAGGCTTGTGAGCGCCATCAGGGAGCCGTCTATCAGCAATCATGCACCCAGAGTTTCAGAACAAAGAGGGCATGTGAGCAGGAGGACGGCTGCACGGAACACCCTGATCCTCCACTTCCTGGCAGACGTGGAAAATCAGCCAGAAACCCGTTAGAGCCACAGCATCTGTGAGTCGGCCTGAGCGCCTGGCTGTGTCCAGACCCACTCCGAGTGGAGTGTGGGGGGTCTGGCAGGGGAGATGTTCACCACAAAACCCTCTCCCTGTGCTCAAACCCAGCTGCTTCAAACCCAGGAAACTTCTTGTACGCCTTTGTTCCCTCCCCAGATGGACCCTGTCGTTTGTGGTCCGTGGAGTCAACCCTGATCTTGCTCTCCTGCCCTGAATTGCTGCTCTCATCTTTGGAAAAGGTTACCTCAGGCGCCTCACCATGGGGGCTCGTGCTGTTTCCTTGATGGCATCTAAAAGGCCCAAGCTTGCTTCCTTCTGTGGGTTAAAGTCACTCTTCTCTTTTAAAGGAGGCAGTGGGGACCCCCTCAAACTCATTCCCTGAGATGTTCTTTCTAGAACTTTCAAAGGACTATGTCCTGATTTCCTCTCCAAAAGGACCCTGCGGACTGTGTCTGCAAAGGGTGCACACAAAGCCAGCGACAGCACAGGAATGGGACCACCATGTGGGCCTGGCAGTGCTCCTGGGAGGCCTGTCCTGCAGACGCTGCACCTCTCTCATGATCCCAGAGGGCAGTTTGCATGCCGGCCTGCGCACAGCCTGGTCAGTGTGGCTACTCCAGAAGCCACATGGGGCTCCTTGTCCAGCCAGTCTGCCCAGAGCGGGCTCCTCTGTGCCGACTGCCGCAGCGAGTCAGCCTCAGGGTTCTCCTTTTTCAACAGAGAAATATTTTGTGAAACTGGGAGGCTGGGGTGGGACGTGGGGCCTCAGGTATCTCCTTCCCTAACAAAGAAGTTTGGGCCAAGAAAAACCAGGAACTTGGAGATGAGATGAGAGAGGCCTCCGATATCATGTGCCCTGGAGACTTCCTTTTGTTCAAATTAACTCTTTTATTGTGATTTGGGTGAAAGTTTACAGAGAATGTTGGTTTTGCATCCAACCAGTTATGCATGTTTTGTCTGGTGGCGTTGACTACAATCCCCACAATACCATAGCTCTCTTCCCATCTCCTCCGTCTTACCGTTTCTCTCCATCCTTCTTTCCTGTTCCTTCCTGCCTTTGGCTTTCTTCCTGGGCAAGTGCTGCCCTTTTGATCTTGTATGGTTGGTTGTTCCCAGGAGTGCGGACCTCCCTGGGGTTACTGTTCATCTTATAAGCCTATGGTTTGGCTGAAAATTGGGTCACAGGGGTGAGTTCAGTTCCAGGCTTGGAGGGTGTCTAAGGGCCACAGTCTTGGGGGGTCCCACCAGTGTCTATTAGACCAGTTCTTTCCACATGTGTGTGGTCCCCTTGTCACTCCTCGGAGGCTCTAGATATCACTAGGAGTCTGAGCCCACATGGATTGAAGGCTGCCGTTCCCTGTAGTGGGTGATCAGCCATGCTTCGTGGCTGCCGCCATGGCCCTGGGTGCCCGAGGGGCCTGGTGCCTTTCCAGCTGCATAAGGGGGTGTCATTCTCATTTCTTTCCCCACTTCCCACTGGCCTCTGAGGCCAGCCTTTGGGTAGCTATTTAAAGGCACACACTAAGTATTTCCAGAATCACCTCCACCTCCACACCAGGCTCCTGTCCCTCTGCCCCAGGCCTGTGCTGCACAGCTGTGGTACGCGCACACATCTCTCCATCCCTCCGTCACAAGTCCCTCATTTGGCTGTGGCACCTGCTGGCATTCACAAGTCCTGCATGGTGTGACATTTCTCTAGAAAGGTTAGGTATGCATGTTGAGAGCACACACATGCCACACATGTGTGCACACAGCCACACATGTCCCTGTGCATGGACATCACATACATGGTTGCACACAGTCATGCATGTGTGTGTGAAACATCACACACACATGTGTACACATGTGCTCATACACACACACTTTCACCTGTACCACATGCTTTCTGCTTCTGTTGAGGTCATGGACTTCAACTGCCTGTCATTCCTAGGTTGTGATGGAGTGGATGGCTCGCTATCGAAACACTCCTTCCAGGATGCAAGAGGGGGTGCTTACAGTACTAAAAACAAGCCCGGATCCCAGCTGCTGCAAGTGACACACAGAAAGGGCCACTGAGCCCCAGCACAGTGGTCACGTCTCAGCAGGCAATGTGCAGGTCTTCTGGGTGAAGCTGGCATGTAGCAGTTGGGCCACTCCAGGACCAACATGAGTGCCCTCTCACCTCCTGCATGGGGGCCCAGCCAGTATTTCCACTTCCTAGCTATTTTACAGGCAGGCCAATGGTTGATCTAGCCACTCTGTGGGAGAAAGACCTGGTGACCTACTCCTGTAAAGATGACAGCCTGGGAAACTCTACAGGACAGTTCTCCTCTGTCATGCAGGGTTGCTAGGAGTCTGAGTTGATGGGACGGAACCTGACAACAGCACCCTCTCCAGGGACACTGTAGCTTGTGGAGCATGTTTTATCCAAACTCACAGTGAGTGAGAAGTGGCCCCCTCAGATGGGAGGACCACTCCCCCCAATCCTTCACATGCCTGTTGATCAGGGCATACATGGGATATGGCACTATTCACATGCCAGCTCCATTGTGTAGTCATCCTTGGAGACTTCATAGCCAGCTCATTGCCTGGTAAGAACCTGTTCTCAATAAACAGGGAACCACAGGATGGATGACGTAGAGATTGTGACTTTCCCACCTGCAGTCACCAGGGCTCCTCACAGCAGAGCATCCTACCCCTTCTCCCACTACGAGGAGCTGATGGGGTACTTTCTGATTGGACTGCACCCCCTTCCACAGTCTACCTCCTTACTTTTCACTAAGGTTGCTGTTGTCAAGATGAAGGGACAGAAGGAAGGACACGCAGGTTGGGCTGAGGCTGACTGTATCGTTATGGCCTGGCAGTGCAGCCCAGGAGAACTGGGTCAATGCGTCTGATTTCAGGTGTGAAAACCTCTGTTGGGTGAGACTGGGCCAGCCACAGGGAGACCAGGTGTCTACTGACCGGCCTTCAACACAGGGTTAATTCCCATTTCCGAGGACCATGACTGCTGTGAGGTCTTAAAAACCAGCAGGTGACAGCCCAGACTCTGCCCCGATGAGAAGGCAGATGTGGGGACAATCATGGGGCTCCTTACAGCTTGCCAGGTGCTGGAGCTGCCATTCCCTGGGTCCGAGACCCCATCCTGTACAAGCTCGTGGATGAAGGCCCTTGTCTCAACAGAGTGGAAGGCAGCCGCCACTGGCCTCCGCCACCTTGTCGTCCAACGAGCCAAAGCTGAGACCCATCTCATCTCCTGAGTCAACCAGGCCTGCAGCCATTCTTATGTGCCCGGCTCTTCCATTTACTGTGCCCTGGTGAGGTCTGGTGCTTCTTGCAGCCATTTGTATAGTAGAAGCAATGGTCTCATGACCACTGTGTGCCAGTTCCTGCCTGGCGACTTGGCTGGGCTGCCTCCTTCTTAACAACAGAGGGGGTGGGGGCTGTGTTCTGCCAGGGCAGACACACAGACGGCCATGTGCTCTTGCTCTGCCTGGTGTCCAGCTGCCTGTCATCCCACTTATGTCACTGTCTGCCACCATAGCCAGCAGATGCCCCCAGCAATGCCTTGGGAAGCCTGTGGTGGTTGGTCGGTGGCCAGGCTGTGACCCTTACAGTGGGGAGAGGTGTCTCCTGGGCCTGGGCTTAGGGGCTGTTTCCAGGGATAAGCCAGTGTTTTCAGTGTTTGCAATGGCTTTGTATATCCACGTTTTACACACGCAGGGATTTCGGAATTGCAGATTGACAAGATGAGGGTAGGAAGAACCCACGGAACCTTCTGTCAATATGGCCCAGGACGGAGTGACTGCATAGAGTGACAGCTCAGATTGGACCCACTTCCCTGTGTGGAATCCACACACGACAGTGCAGGGGGCTGGAGCCAGGGCAGGGATGACGCCGCTTCCAACTACAGTTCTCCACTCACTGGTCATTCAGTTAATGTCCCATGGTTGAGGCTCTGCATCTGGAAAACGGGGATAGTAGCAGAGCCCCTTTTAGGGTTGTTTTGGGGATTATGCACGAGAGTCAGGTGAAGGCTCAGCACACAGTAGGTGTTTAGTGAGCATTGGCTTTTTGAGACTCCATAGTTCTGGGTTGATTTGTGTCCTCCAAAGGAGCTCTGGTAGCATAGTTCCTAAGGCATTTGATTGCTAACTACAAGGCTGGTGCTTCAAACCCACCAGCCACTCCTTGGTAAGAAGGTTGGGCAATCTACTTCCATAGTGATATTGCCTTGGAAACCCAAGGAGGGGTCGTTATGAGCAGGGTCTGACTCAATAGCACATAACAACAAAGGATATATTCAAGTTCCCAGTGCCTTTAAGCTCACCTGGAAATAGGATCTTTGCAGATGTCATTAGTGACATTGACATGAAGTCATACTAGAGTAGGGTACCCTAATCCAAACTAATGGTGTCCTTATAAGAAGAGAAGAGATAGAGGCACAGAGGGAAGAGGACCATGTGGTGATGGAGGCTGAGCTGGGGGTGATGCTGCCATAAGCCAAGGACTGTCCCCAAAAAGCTAGAAGACACAAGGAAAGCCCTAGAATCTACAGAGAGTGTGTTTTAAGGTCCCAGTTTGTGGTGCTTTGTATCACTGGCCACAGAAACCGCATACAGAGGATTTTTTTGTTGTTGTGAGGTGCCACTGAGTCGGCTCCTACTCGAAGCAACCCACATACAACACAGCTCGGTGCTGCACCATCCTCACAACCCTGCTAAGCTTGAACCCATCATCACAGCCACTGTGTCAACCCATCTCTTTGAGGGTCTTCTCCCTTTTCGCTGACCCCCCACTTTACCAGCATGATATCCCACTCCAGGGAATCGTCCCTTCTGACAACACGACCTAAGTAAGTGAGGCGAAGTCAGGCCCTTCTCGCTTCCAAGGAGTATTCTTGGTGCACTTCCTCCAGGACAGATTTGTAAAGTATTTTCAGCAGTCCATGGTACTTTCAGTATTCTTAGCCAGCACCAACAACTCAAAAGCATCTGTTTTAACTTTTATTATTGACCTTGTGAAGTGCTAACTCATTTTTTTTTTTTAACTTGGTCCCTTAATTTTTGATATCACAGAACGATGGTGAGTGGCTGTCTCTTCTGATCTCCTTCTGGACTGATTCTCCACTTGAAGCCCACTCTTCCACTGCTCCTAGAATCAATGGGGGAGCCAGGGTTTAAGAGCTGGGTTGGGTGACAGTCAGCCCTTTATGAGCCCTGTGACCCTGGGCTCATCTCACAGTCTTGTGTCTCAAGACCACAACCCACCATCTATCTATAAAATTAGCATTATAACACTGACTTCCTCATGGTTGTGATGTGATGGAATAAACCAAAGTCAGTAATGGCCTTAGAATGTCCCTGCTTCCTGATCAGTGCTTTGGCCACTTTAGAAAACCATGCATCCTGCCCTCCCTTGATTTGGTATGGGAGTTTCCTCCACATTGTTCTAAAGGTGTGTGGTCCGCACTGTCCTAAGGCCCCCATACATATCTGTCTTTTCTCCTCTCGGCTGCAGGCTTGTGCTGTCTGTCTTTCGTGTTCCTGCACTAGCTGGGTCTTGCATTGGTATTGGATAGGCAAGGGCGCGGACCTAGAGATGGGCTGGGGAACAGAACATGGCCCCCTCTCATGCTTGACCGGACTCCTTCCCCATGGCCCCTCCTGTTCTTGCTCCTGGCCCGTGCCACCATGCAGCTGTCAACCAGGCCAGGTGGCACAGTGCTTGTGACAGGAGGCTAGCCTTTGTGCCCCTCACCTGCCTCAGAGCTCTGCCTGGTCACTCAGCGCTGCTCTGTAAGTCAGCGAGCACTTGGCCCACTGGCTGCGCTGGGAAACTCTTCCTAACACGGAGCAGGGGGCGTGGCGCTCATCCAGGTGAGCCTCTGGCACAGCCACCCCTCTCGGGCAGGGATGGATGTTATGCTGCATTCTTTCTTGAGATGCAGTAATCGCTCTCCAGAAAAACCACACAGCTGCCAGCTTTCAACGAGGTCTTTTCCGAGGGCACCGTTTGTATCTCGGCAGGCCTTCTGCTTGGGCGGGGCTGGGTTTAAAGCACAGTGAGGCTGAGCAGCAAGCAGCAGGAAGTGAGGAGCTGGAGCAGTCTCTGCACCTCCAAGGGCTGGACGCGAATTTTGACGTCAATAGTGTGTCTTTTTTATGCGAAAACATTGTTATTTCATGTGTGTGTGTATGTATGTGTGTGTGTATCGGGGTAAGTAGAGGGGTTTGGCATTCCTTGAAAAGTATAGAACTTTCACCCTCAAAGCTGTCTTGTGGAACCCTTCCCAAAAGAAGCCAGAGATGGTTGAATGTACAACAGGATGTTGACACCGGGAACTGACAGAACATCGGCCAAAGAAGTCCAAGGCTGAGGCACTGCCTTGCTCACCACCGAATCCCCCCTGACGGGCATTCGAGACAAAAAGCCTCACCACCGTTGAGTTAATTCCAACTCATAGTGACCCCACTGGGTTTGTAAGCCTGTGAATCTTTACAGAAGCGAACTGCCTCGTCTTTCTCCCACGGAGTGGTTAGTTCGTTCAAACCATCGACCTTTTGACCAGTAGCAAAATGCCTAACCCGCTGCACCTCCACGATGTTAGCAAAGCACATTTGATTTTCTTGGTCCAATTAATATCAGTTAGAGAGTGTCACACCTTTGTCCTAATTAAAGGGAAACAACTTCAGGAAGTGCTTACTCGGTGGCCTTCAAGGGCCACGTGCCCCCAAGTTAAGTACTCAAAATAATTTGAAAATGGGATCCAGGATGCGAGGGTTCTGCGGCCTTGATGGGGGCAGCGTGACAAGTTGTCACTTTGGCGTATGTTTCTTCACATGACTGAACCTTAATAGCCAGGTTATCCCAGCAACTCCAGAATAATCAGGGGACGGTGCAGGAGTGAATGGCAGGTCCTGTCATTGCTCTAGAAAGGGGACCAAAGCAAACAGAAACTCTCTAATTTTATATATTCCCAACAGGCGCCCACGCGACATCATTATCACTGCAGACGCTACATCGGAGTGAGCCCAAAATGAGCCGGGTGTTGCTCGCCTGGGGGTCAGTGGCCTCACACCCCTCCCGAGGCAGCCCCACACTCAAAGCCTGGTAAGCTCCGAGAGGGGTGTCCGTGGGCTGCCGGCCAGCTAACTCCCTAACTGAGCATCTGCCTGTAGCTCGCTGATTTTAAGGGACCGACACTTGGGGTCCTACCACCACTTTCCGGACAGGAGCAGATGGGAGCATTCTGCAAGACCAGGCAGTGCAGGGAGGCAGGGATTTTTACTATTTTCACTCTCACCGTTGTTATTACAGGGTCACCCAGAACCAGCTGAAACCCCAGGTCCACAACACTCAGCAAGCCACCAGGTACACTCATTCCCGGTGGGCTCACAGGGACTTCTCCAGCGTCTTGGTGGAATGGGAAAAACACAGCACTAGATGGGGTGGGCCCTCTGGGCTGAGCCAATGCTTCCTGTCTTTTTCTTCCCTGTTTCTTGTGAAAGGAGTTCTCGTGGTGCAGTGGTTAAAGCACTCAGTTGCTAACCAGAAGGTCAGCGGTTGGAACCCACCAGCCTCTCCGCCAGAGAAAGATAAGGATAAAGATAAGCTCCCATGAAGACTGACAGCCTTGGAGACCTTGTGTGGCAGTTCCACTCTGTCCTCTAGGGGCGCTGTGACTTGGAATCCACTCCAATGGCACTGGGTGGGTTCGGGCTTTTGTTCCGTGAACACTGACAGCCTTGGAGACCCTGTGGGGCAGTTCCACTCTGCCCTCTAGGGGCGCTGTGAGTGGAATCGACTCCAGTGCCCTGGGTTCGGTTTTGGGGGGTTGAATTCCTGAATTCCTATTAGGATTGCTGACGCTTTACCATCCACCAGGAGCCAGGGCCTCAGGGTATTGAGTACCTACGCCTTGCAAGGGGCCGTGTCTACACCGGGGCGTCACACGGTAGCCTGGTACCAGGACCAGCCCTGCGCCCAGCTCTCTGCTCACTGCCCACAGACCTCTTCCTGCTCCGCTTTCTCCAATCACAGCCTCACTTGCCTGCAGCGCCTGCTTTCCCAGCCGTTTAGGGGTCGACATCACTTCAGAAAAAGCTGAAGTCACAATGTTTAACCCTGGAGAACGAGAAGCAGGCGGGCTTTGCGTGGAGGGACTTGGCCAAGGCTCCTTTGTCCTAGGGGCCAGGAAGCAGGCAGGCAAACAGGGCCTCGCGCACAAGAAGAATCTGCCCGGCGGCGCGCGGCCACGGCCACCTGGAAAGGCGGGCACTGCGCGCCCCGGGCCTGCGCCCTGCGCACCCTGCAGACCAAACTGCGCTCTGCTAGCAAACCTGGGGCGGGGGGCGTGAGAGGATGCCGCCTGCAGCCTTCTGACTCGCAGGCCCTCCGCCTGACCTCCCACAATGTGTTTCCACAGGTCGTTCCACAGCTCCCCCACCAACCTCAAGGCTTCCTGTTTGGCCTCCGGGAGACAGGAAGCCCCCCAGCGGGCAGCGGGGCGCAGGCTCGGAGCGGCCAGCACGTGAGCGCTGGCGCGCGGGCCCGGGTAATTTACGTGGGGTTTCAGCACCTTGGCCCCCACGTGATGAGCTTTACTTCTGCTGCTAACCCGGGTGTTAGCGGCGCGCCGAGAGCGGCTCCTGTTGTTGT
>NW_006921625.1:4090896-4095896 GCF_000298275.1 Orycteropus afer afer
TTCCATCTCAGTCCTGGATGTGCCATTCCACTGTGATCCACTTACTCAAAGTCAGCTCCAAGTTTGGAAGCACCTTTACAGTGTGACCGCATGCTCTGGAGACACCGTGGGCAGATACAGACAACACTACTGCACTAAAGCTTGGTGGCATCTGCCTGGCAGGGAGCACTGCTGGCTTTCCTGCTGCAGTCTCACTGCAAACAGCTTCTGCGTAAGCCCTCTCTGTTTATAACGAGCAGCAGGCTCTCACGTTTTCCACACTCCCCATCATGTTCTGGTTATCCGCATAATCCACGAGCTGATTCAGTAGTCCACGCAGATCTTGGGTTCCATAGATTAGATGGGGATAAAGTACCCAAAGGCCCGAGCAGAGTGGCACAGTCATTGTGCAGTACACACAAATGCCATGTTGCATTCCATAGCACCATACACACTCAGGCCAGCAGGTGGATGCACGAGAGAAGGGATAGTGGTCTCTTCGTAGAGCTGAGAAGCTCAGTTACCTGTCCTATTTATATCTTCCTGACCATGTTCCTGCTTTTCGGTTCTTGGCACACAGTAGGCACTCAGTGAACAGGTGTTGCCTGGGAGAGAAAGGCATCTGTAATTGACTGAGCTCTAAGCTGTGTTTCTTTGACTGATGCTGACCTGAGCCTTCTCTCTATATACGGACTTTCTGATCAAACAAGTGGAAACACCTAACACCAGGTTTCATCCAACGGCTCCAGAGTTGGTGTCAGGCTGTGTTCTTACCCTAGGGAGGTACCATCATTGGTCATTATCTGCCCCCTTCCCTCCATCCCTCCTTCTATCTGCTATGTGCCAGGTACCTTGCCAGGTGCTGAGGTCAAAAGGTTGAATAAAACCCATGTCATCATCACAATATTTCTTAGGGCAGACATGTAGACACATATCTGGACTCTGACACGACACCTACAGTATGTAAGAAGGATGTTTACCCTGTGGCTTCCAGCCAAACAATAGACAGGCCTGTGAGGTGGACATTTACACCGGGTAGGTCTTCTCCTTCGAACAGTCAATTATGGGAGATCAGAAAGGCAGTGTTTGCACAGAGAGATAGCTCAGAGGGCAGGAATGCAGAGGAAAGAAGGACACAAAGAACTACAGGGAGAAAGTGGGAAGAGAACTTTTGTAGTGTGGGGTTTGTAATGAATGTCATGAAACAAAATATGTATGAACTGTTGTGTGGAAAATGAAATTGCTCCGTAAACTTTCACCCAACTCACAATAAAATTTTAAAAAATAAAAAAGAAGAAGGACTTTTACATGGAGGCGAGAGGGATTAACTTTAACTAGGATTGGGCCATGGAAGGCTTCACAGAGAAGCAGCAGCTGAGCAAGGTTTTGAAGGATGAAGAGGAGTTTGCTAGGGTGGCAACATGGGGGCAGCACTGCGAACAGTGGGCCTGGAACAGTCCTTTCTCTCTGTGGGTCCTAAGTGGCTTGGCAGGAGCAGGCAGAGGGGGTGGGGCTGGGGGTGGGGGTGGGCAGAGGTGAGCCGTGTGTGCAGGGGAGTCCGCCGAGCATGCCCCGCCTCGTGCCAGCCTCGGGGTCCCGGATGTTCTCCTGGAGCGGCCGTCGGCGCCGCGGTGGCTGTCGGCTGGGGAGGGCTGGGCTGCCATCTGCATTTTAGAAAGCGGCCCCCTGGCAGCAGTTTGCAGGCTCTGCCGCAGTTGTCCTTGCTCTGTGTCTCCTTGGTCACCCTCCTGGGATCCAAAGCGGGAGCCCACACCGCCCACCGTCAGCAGTATGAGCAGGCAGCTGTGGCAACATCTGCACGGAGCATGCGGCCGGCATTTGGCGCCGGGGGAAGACAGAGCAGGAGGGAGCGCAACTCCAGAAGGGGTGTTTCAGACACGATTCCTCCTCCAGAGGCATGCCCTGCCTCAGCCCGGCACAGAATTCTACTGGGCCCAAGCCCACTGACCTTGGAGACGGCTTTTGGTAAAGAGTGTGTCGAGGAAGATGGAGGAGAGATGTTCTCGACCGCTCAAAGCTGCCCCTCTAGGCCTGCCAGGCAGGTAGGCCCCCAGAGGTCCACCGGCTGCCTAGAGGAAATGTTTCTGGGGCCACTGTCCTGGGCAGGGAGAGAACTTGACTTTTAAACACAGTGCCCTGGAGCCAGGGGGATATGTCTCTCATTGTGTTTAATCAATTTTCTTAATCCAAACACTATGCCAAGAAATCTTTCCAGGGAAGTGAGACTCAGGCAGCAGCGTGATCCTTCTTATAAATAGCCTGGACGTGCTCATCGAGGGACACACACACCCAGCCAGGCACTCCTGTGGCCAGTGGGGCTTTGAGGGGTGCCTGTGCGCCCATCCTCCTTTGCCCCCCCCCCCCATCATTGGCGGCAGAAACAATGCCACCTTCCCGAAAGGAAACAGGTCATCAAAACGCCAGCCGGATTTCCTAAGCAGCGTTTTTCCCACTCAGACTCCCCCCCCACAGCCCCAGCCCACCGACACAGTAACACTGCAGCACACTTGCAGGTCCTTGTGCTCTGATAGCTGGGCTTTCCCGAGCAGGGCCTGGGAACAGCTGCCCAGTTCAGCAGAGAGGTTGTTTTTTTTTTTTTTTTCCTCCCTTTTTCTTTCTTTCTCCAAGTTGCCTTTCTTTCTCATGCATCTTACGAAGCCTGCGACCCAAGGTGCAGCATGCGACATGCTGAAATGACGCACGTTTTCAGCCAGCGCCCTGCTGCCTTAAGCATCCTGGGTGAGCACATTCTGTAATGACGGAGCGGTTGTTTCTTCCTCTCTTCCCTGTCTTTAAACAAATGCTCTGCTCTCTGGCGGGCACACTCGCACGCTTTACGGTATCAGTGAATGCAGGTACACCTGCACCATAAACCGCTTGACATGAGGCAGGCCATTCCTGTTTTAGAGCCCATTTCTCACCCACTGTTCTCAGCCGTGTCATAGGTGTGTTGTAATGTGCTGGGACTGGACGCCTTGAAGATCAGTTTAACAAAATGGTCTAATTTTGCCAACTTTAGTGCCAAAATCTGGATTGAAAAATGCAGGACTAACATCCCAGGAGACACCCGATATGATGTCACTTCCCTGAAAGTGGCCAAGAGAAACATCTCTTTCCAGACTGTGTGCGCTTCTAGCACGAACCCTACCTCCTTCTCAATCCCCAAACCACAGTTCCTGTTTTTCAACCGTTTCCATGTTAACCTGGTTGACATTTGAACTCTCTTGATTTTTTCTCAGAGTTGAAGATTTTATTACATCTCTGGTGCAAGAGGCAAATTCCATTCCAAATATAATGACACTTTTGGAGCCTGAAAGCCTGCAAACCTTTATAGACGAAGCAGTACGGATGGCATAGTCTCTCGGTGACGCACGCACAGGCGTGCCACGGAAGGTGCTCACCGTGGTGCTGTTGGGCTGGTCGGACCTCGGGGGCCTCGGGGGGGTTGGGGGCTCGTGTGGCATTTGCCTTTCTCTTTGAATGGGAAGGCAGAGTCAATTCGAATCAGTGTGAGTACCCGTGACTATGGAAGAATGACTTCCTCCAGAAAGCAGCAAGTGTCTAGGAAGTGCCTGTGACCTGTGCCATGGTCTCCGGGACTACAGAATGTATAAACCTGGTTCTCAGACACAGACTCAGTGGAGTGCCTACTGTGTGCCAGACCTTCTGTGCATATAATCCATCCTACGCACTCGGAAACCAAGGAGAACCTGCCAGAAGTTCCCTGCTGCTGCTACTGAGAGTCCTACTCGCCTCACTGGTTGGTTGCCTGCTGTGTGAGGGACACAGGCCGAGCATCGTGTCTTATTGTACAGCAACCCTGTGGCCTGATGCTGTTACTCACCTGTTTTACAGGTGAGGTAAGTGACATGAGACAGCAAGTGTTAGCATTGAGAATCAAAGCTGGATTATAGGACCTGGCCTGGGGTATGCTAAATCCTTGCCAGGATGGTGGGTTACTGTTCTCCTGGAGAGTCTACGTGGGAAGACAAGACCCTGGACCCAAGATTTGTGCATGGCCAAGTAGCCAAGAAGATGCTCACACATAAGTCTGCTCATTGACAGACGGTGAGGAACAGAGAGCTGAGTTGTGTAGGAGCCACACGGAGAGCTGAGGGCAGGAGGGAAGGGGAAGGTAGGTCTTGGACAGGATGGCGAGCAATGATGGGGTTTGCACTCACAGAAAAGGGAGGCTGTGGCTTTGCCTCTTCTCCTCATCCTATGGTTGCTTCTCGTCTCCTCTGTACCATCACCCCCTTGCCCACCTCGCTGTGGCCTCACCTACACAGCTGAGCCATCTCTGGGCAGTGACTGAGTGGCCTGATACCCTCTGAGCTGCTGCTGCTGCTGCTGATACACACACGTGTACACTCACACACCTACACTCCACACTGTCTGTTACCCGGCGACCTACTTCTGTAAACTCAGCCGTTGAAAACCTCGTAGACCACAGTTTTGTGACACAGCGATGTTGCCATGAGCTGGATGGCAGCTGATTGGGGCTTGGTTTCTAGAATACATTATCACCAGTTAACTTTCAGCTTGCACATCTCCCAAGCAAAACTGCAAGTTCCTGGAGCACAGGTTAGGTTTCCATCACAGGAACTGGCTCACAGCAGGGAGCCATGAGAGGTCTGGAAGGGCCACCTGTGTGGGAAAATGGCTGGGTTTGGAGGCAGGTGATTCGCAAACTCCCCACCTGTTCCACCTCTTCCTGTCCTCGGGGTGGCATGTGCTCCTTCTTTGGGTAGTGACATCCTTCTTTCCCAAAGCTGGGTATAGTGCAGTGATTGGCGGGATTGGAGGCATGGTCCTGCTAGGTGTTGGCACCAGCACTCTTGCATGGAACTCAGCAGCTGGCTCGGTGCCTCTAGTTTCCTCATCCCGTGGCTCCAATAGGAAGAGACCTAGAGAGGTGAGGCACGTCCTGTTTATGGGAAGTGCCTTCTGGATTGGGCAGGCGTGATCTGTGTGGGCCCCTTTCCTCCTCTCTGGGAGCC
>NW_006921625.1:4100896-4183713 GCF_000298275.1 Orycteropus afer afer
CATGACTTCCCCACCACACCCGAGACCCCATCTCAGCCTCCTGTGTAGCTGAGTGGGTCCTGGTTACTGTGTTGGCAGCGGACCGCATTTCAAACCTGGGGTACAGGCTTGATTTCTGGTGCGGGGAGGGAGATAGAAGAGAAACCGGGTGCTGAAGGCCCACCCCCTGTACTTAAGCCTGCCATCACCAGCGCTCACAGACACAATTCGTGGGTGTGTGGGTTGCTTTCTTTTTTTTTTTTTTCCTGCTGTAACCCGTGTACACATGAACACAACATGCCCATGGTGGGACAGTGCTGTGGTGGCCTTTGTGGATCCTGGCACTGTGCAAACACACGTACACGTGCATTTAGGTTGCTTCCAGAAAGTACCACACGAGGTTCTTGTCAGATTTGGGACAATGCTTAGCTTAATAGCAACACCGTTCACTTGGCGTAAGGTAGAATTACAGCCAACTTTCAAAAGGAAAACGCTCAACACACGAAGGCAACTCAGCTGGACCCCAGGAACACACATCGCACGCATGTTTGATCTCCCGCATCACATTAAGTAACAAAGACCAGAGGACTGCAGATATGTACTAGGCAGATGGCGTTTGATCATGCAAAATGCTTGACCCACTCTGGATCGTAGATTACATCACTGACTTTTCTTTATCCCACTCCTCTCCCCTCCCAAAAGAGAAGGGACTCTTTTAAGTGCGCCTGCTTCTTTAAATCAGATGGTCACCGATGTAGTGTTTACTCCAGTAGGATTTCTTATGAATAGCGTGAGGCTTTCTACCAGTGGTGGCCGGGAGGCTGCTCCTGGTATCACTGTGAAAATGCACTCAAATAGTTAAGTCTGTCTAGTAACTAGGACCGCATACACACACACACACACACACAAACACACACAGAGAATGACTTGAAATAACTTTTGAAAAATACCACTGTTTCTTGCAACTTGGGCACCTGAGAGCAGCCCACGTAGCATTAGGTGTGTGAGTGTATACGGTCTGGGGAAACCTGCCGGATTCAGGCTCTGTGTCTGAAAACACAGGCCGATTTGGCCCAGTGATTGGAAGGACTTGGAGGAAATGCTGGGATCTCCTGCCTGAACCCAGTCTAGGGCTGGTCACCGAGAGCACTCCCTCTCAGTTCCAAGGCCCTTCCCCTCCCTCTTGTCCCGTTTTTCCCCTGTTTCCTTGCCCACTGCTGTCAATCTGTCTATTATTGCCTTGTGTGTTTTACTGTCTGCTCTGACCTCAGTTTGATGAATCTGTCCTGTCCATTGGTGTGGGGGTGACCAGTTGGCTGCTGGTCCTGGAGCCAGAGCACTTTGAGAATATGTGAAGGCCACGGCGGGTCTTGCAAGCAGGCCGTGTCACCCACGGTGCCCCGCAGTGTGTCTCAGACAGTGGGGCTGGGGGGGGAGCGCGGCTGCACCTCTGTGAAATGTGGGCATGGCTTTCAAATGAGTGACAACGGAGGGGAGAGAATGTCACTAACAATAATTCTCCCAGACAATCACCAGGGTACGGGATGTCTCCAAACGTGCCTGTTCACGGTGTTGGGCACGGCCGAGAGCTCGGTTGATGTGCTTCTCAGGAGGACAGCCGGATTTTATCCCGGAGACTTGAGCACTGCCCAGTCTGAGGAACACCGTGCGTGGGGTGTGTGGCAGAACTTCTGTGACGCTGCCTCCGAAAGCCTGCTGAATAATAAATAACTTATTAAAACGTGTTCAACGCAATCGTGGCCTTTTCATGGATTGTTGTAAAAGAGCGCCCAGGAGGGTAGGGGTGGCGGGCTTGGGGGGAGCCCGGCATTTCTTGCAGCAGGTCGGGTAATGGTTCTATATTTTAAAAACATGTCTTACTCCATTCATAGTCCGTTAAGTGCTTAAATAAGCACAATAAATGTAAATAATTTACTGCTTTGCAAACACAAAATTGGCCAGAAAAGTAATTTTGAATCGCAACTTGGCTCTCAACCTTCGATGATTTGGGACCCTGTAAAATGCGAGTGGCCGGGGTGCTCATTAAGCGGGTGCTCAGCAGCCTCTTCCCATTCATTAGCGATTAATCCCGACAGATATTTAACTCAATAAGGTAAGCAAATAAACAGAAACGCTCTCTCTGTGCCTAAGGTTTCTAGACCCTAATTGCTTTGGTGCACTAATTATCTAGATTAACACCTTACACTTTTCTCACTCTGTTTCGCCTTGAAATTAAAAAAAAAAAAAATGCCACCAGGGTATTTTGAAATCCTTTAAGTGGGAGGTGGGAAAGGGTTAAGGATTTGCCTGCCTAAGACTAAGTGACCACCCACCCACCCAAACCGGAGACCGCAGCAAAGTTGTGCGTGGAATCCTCAGAGCATTAGCGGAACGGGGGAGCCACACACGTTTATGCCGGGACAACAGAGCTGGCCTGGAATTCCAAACCAGGAAGCAAGGGTTCTGTAACAGAGCTGGCCTGGAATTCCAAACCAGGAAGCAAGGGTTCTGTCACACGGAGGGAGCAGTCAGACTTCCAGGAGCTCAGCGGGCTGGCCCGGCTCCCTTGTCATGTCCGGGGTCCTGTTTCTCAGGCGGCAGTCATCAGAGATTCACGGCTCGCCTGCGATATTTGAAAGTTTATATCAAGTTAAGATTGGGTGCAGTTATCAACACTTTGTAATTAGTGATCGGCCACTTGCAGAGCCTCTAATATTTGCTGTAATAAGATTATTCATAATGGAGTCATTTCGTATTCATGTGGATATAATACGTAATTCCATTGTAATTTAACGTTAATTAATGTCCACTTATTGCAGCATATTATAGTATAGGAAACAATTTCTGATAAGAGACACTGGTGTAATTTACAGACGACTCTGATTGCAATTTGAATAATGATATACATTGTTTCATGTCTCCATGCCTTTGTCTCCACCCCCACCCCTAGCATGTGTGTGAACCTGAGAGGACTCACACACACAGACACACACACACATCCCACACACACGTACACGCATGTACATGCACATAAACACACGTGTGTACACACTCATGCACATACACACACTCACTGCGTGTGAAGCTGAGTAGAGGGGGACATTGTTATTTGTGAAGGAAATCTGAGCTTCAAACGGCTGCCATCTCTTTCCAGGCATGTCTTGCAGACATGAAACTTTGTCCTTGCTACAGCTTTATTTTGCCCCCGCGATCCCACCGAAACAACTGATTCACTAACTGCCCTGAGAGTAGAGCCTTGTAAGGCGGTTGTCCTTTAACATGGAGCTAACTGCTTTAAGTGATAAATAGAAAAGGACTTTGAAAATAAAAGCTAATATCTATCTTTCATTTATTGATCTGTGTATCTATCAGTCATCCACCCAGCTCACTAGCTTCAGGCTCCATCTGTCTACCGCTCTATCTAGTTGCCTGCCTACCTATCGAGGATCAAACCAGGGCCGTCTTAGCACAGTCAGTGGGGAAAGGTGCTCCTGTGGGATGGAGGTGGCAGTAGGTGCCGGCCGGCCGCAGCTCCCACGCCGGCGGCTCTGAACCACTGGCTCGCCGCGGCTGTAATAACTCTTCAGCCTTCAGGTTGCTAATCGTTCCTCGCTGGTCTTACGAGAAGGCATGAAGCCCTAGCACCCCTCTGACTTGAACTTGATACCGTATTTCACTCGTTCTGGTAGCATTAGGAGATTTAAAACCTCCTTTTTCCTTTAGTTCTTTTCTTTCTTTAATGGGTGACTGGATAAATTCAGTGCTGGATTTTCGTGACACTAAAGCAGCAGATAAGACTATGATGCACTCTTGCTGTGTGGTTTAAAAATCCCTCACCATATGTTTTCTCCCTGGAATGCCTCGTCTTGCAAAATTACAGGAACCGAAGCTTAAAAACACAATTAGGTAGTTTAAAATGAAGAATTAAAGAAATACCGAGTACTTTCAGGGCCTGCAATGTTTTCTTTCTCTCTCCTCTTTTGCTTTGGTTTGTTCTCGGAGCATTCAAAAGTCTCGCCTGTATTTGATTTTTTTTTTTCTGCTAATCAGGCCCCATATTTTTTGGATTATGTTATATGGGTTGTGGTTAAATTATAAATGAAAGAGTGAACTACCAGACTTCTTGTCATAACAGCAGCTTTTATGTCACTACAGAAGATGCCAACACAAAAAAAGGAAAAGAAAAAAAAGCGTCTTGCTATGAAGGGTCCCCTCGCTTATTTTGTGCTGCTAACGTGTAGAGGCGGACAAGCCAAGCAATTTGTAGAAATGTTTTCTGCAGTGTTTTGAAAATTACAGCACTGGCTCCGTGCTCTGAGGAGGGGGGGGGGGGAGCTAAGCACGCAGTACACACAGACCTCTGCTCTCTAGTCTGCTCCACACCTTCGTCCTTCTGACCCACGTGTGTGTGCGCACACCCATGTGCGGTTGCACAGCGGACTGTAAGTTCAGTCTGTTACCAACTGAGGAGCCAGATAAACTATTTTGTGGGGCACAACAGGGAAACCTTCTTCCCTGTGTCCAAGTCCCTCCTTCTCCAGATGCACTCCCCAAGGGAAAGACACAAGGGCCCACTGACCAGAGCCCTGCCCAAGGGAGCTAGGGGTAGCGTGTCACTTCTGCAATCTCTTTTTCCCACTGAACTTTCTGCAAAGTCACCATCCAGGGAAACACAGTGACTGCCTCCTTACAGGCGTCCCACACCCCTCTGCTTAAAGCCCTGGCTGACCAACCGTGTTGTGTCTCATATGATGACCGGAGGTTCAGAGACATAACTGACACTGGGCAAACCGACTAAGCATCTTGTTTCCAGCGCAGGCATTTAAGGTCCATGGAAAGAGCATCGCTGACAAGAACTCGCTACGATGCAGTCACGGAGCATGGTTTTCTGGGTGAAGCCCATCCATCGCCTGGCCGGTTTGTTTTGTTAATGTTGCCCCTGCCCTGTGGTCAGCTACAGTGGGAGTGGGAGGCAGGGGGCAGCCGGAAGGAACGGAATAGGTGGGTGATTCCCGTGGCTGCCGTCCCCCTGCTCTTTGCCGGTGGATGACGTGACTGCACGGTATCTCCTGGTGTGGCTTAGGTGCTTCTCATGAAGAGCTGAGCCTATGAGAAGTCAACGGCTGAGCTCATGCCCTTCATTTGCAGATAAGTGTGTTCTTGAATGTCTGAAAGAATATTTGATGTGGAACTTAAAGCAGCCCTGGAAAAATATCTCTGCCTAATTGCCTTTCTTTCGGTGCTGGTGGTGCGCGGCTTCGCGAGGAAGCGGGGTGCGGAGGGAGACCAACAATGCCCCCTTGATGCTCAGAGCCCGTGGGCTCAGCTGCCTAGCTCCCCTGGAACCCGCCTCGAGGACTCTGTTTTTGGGCTTCCTTGGATGAACTGTCTTCCCCAGAGAACACTTCTTCTTTGTAGCACTTGGCGGAGTTTGGTTAGGGGCTACCTCTGAGCAACATGAACTTGGCCTTGCTGGTGTCTTACACTAATACCTTCCCTCCCGTAAGGGGTCCCGGTACTTGGGCAACAGCCTGAAGCCATCCAGCTGATTATCTTACCACATTTGCATCTTTTCAACAGTAATGGGGCTGGCTTGCACAAACGCACCCGGGGGCTCCAAACAGTTGTTAAGTGGCTGCTTCTCTGAGCCTTCTATCTCTGCCCTGTCGCACCCTACTCAGAGCCTGACGCTGAACTCACTACGCACTGTGGAGGCCTGCCTGGTCCTGGCACTGGCCCCCAGGCCAGTAGCCCAGTGTGCCAGGTTCACTATTGTCCTGCCCGGGCTCTTGCGGCCAGCCTGGGCCGAGGCTGGGCTGCCTCCTAGGCCCCACGTGCAGGCTGCTGGAAGGTAGCGATGAGGGTCCTTGAGCAGGGCACCGCACACAGCAGCCCTGCGAGATGTCCCCTTGGTGAGGTGCCTGCTGCCCACGGAGCAGCATGGAGGGCGACGGCAAGTCAAAACAGTAGGGCTTGAAGCGAGAAGGTGGAGAAAGACAGCACCTCAGGCTGAGTGCCCCCAGGTGTTCCCTGGGTGCTAGCTGAGGGCATGAAAGTGAGCAGAGTCCCGAGGGAGAACGGGACTGGGGGACTCAGGCTGTCCGCCTTCCACCCTCCCAGCCAGGGGCTGGACCAGGGGGCAGGCACTCACAGAGGTACTGGCTTTTCTTGGTGTTTTGCTTACAAATAAGAACGTTTTGTGTTCTGAAAATGTACCCACTTCCTGTTCTCATTTTTAACCCCCTCTGCCAGTACCCTGTGGGACACCCCTGGCTTTTTCCTGGCTCTTGGGCACTGGCTGTTCACTGGTCAGAGCTGTCTGGCCATCTGTGCCACAGACCTTGGCCTCAGCCAGGAACAGGACTGGCAGGTATCAACCCCTGGTGTGGGGAGATGTCCGGGAGGGCCTGGTCTACCTTCTGCAGCTGCTTGAGGGAAGGAAAAGAGAATGCCCATCAGTGGCCACTGGGGTGTCCGTGTGCCCCGGACCCTCCTTGTCTCAGGGGATGGCGATGGGGCTCCTCAGGGACTTGGGCTGTGTACCGAGCAAAGGTGCTCCAGCCCTGCTCTCCAGCCCTTCAGCCCCAGACAAGCTTCTTGGGGGCTTGCAGCCCTGGGACTCTCTCCAGACGCAGCAGCCTGGCTGCACAGTGGACGGTCCGCCTCATCCCAGTTCTCTGAAGTGTGCACGTGTCTGACTCTGAAGCTCTGGCCTTCTATGGGGGCTCACACTTCAGGCTTGTGGACTTGGGTGCCCTGTCTGTGTCCTGGGAAGCCACCGAAGTTCTTCATGAACCCTGCCTGCAGGTGCATTGGTTACAGATATAAACAATAGCATTTGGTTTCTGTTGTAAAAAAAAATGCTGCAGCTTAAAGCTCCAGTGTGGAGTGGATTCAGTGCTGTCCTATTGATACTTTTCGTGTCTAGTGCATTGACTACACAATCAATTTTGTGAAAATGTAGGCGTTTTCTTTTTCTGGTTTTTGGTGTATGCAAGTGTTTACGCTTTAGAATTTAAACTCTGCTCATTGGCATTGGAATCCACCCCCCTTTCCCAGCTCAGGACACTAGGCAGCCTGGGTAAAAGAATTTACAAAGGGTAATCCACGCCACTCTTTTCCCCAAATCTCATGCTTGTTTTGTAATGATGTAACTCAGAGGCTTAACTACACTTTCATTGTGTAAAACTCCCTGGAAGGTGTATCTTTCTTTATGCGCCGGCTCTTGTTCGTTATCCTGGACAGCGAGAAGAATGGCTGAAGTGCAACGAAACCTGTTTCCTTGTTGAAACAGCAGAGGGGCAGAGGAAGGAGATGGCGGCGAATGAACAGCCCTTAATAAAAGCCCCTGTGTGAGGCATGGGACCCCAGCGTCCTCACGGGCCTGTTTATAACTGTAGTAGGAATTCTGGAATCTAGGAAAAGAGAAACACAACACAAAGTGGCAGTCACAGTGACCACAGAGTAAATTGGATTCTCCGATGTGCTGGCCTCGCCATAGCGTTTGTTTGATTGCTTATGCCTTAGGAAGCTCATTTATTTTCTTTACTACGGATGAACAGGAAGTGATTCCTGATTGTCTTCAACTTTCATCAGAAAACTGTGGGGGGGGGGGGACACCCTGGGCTGCTCTGGACCAGCCCTCCCTGGGGACTGTTCCTTGTCTGGGTGTCCTTACCTGTCTTTGGCTGACTCCAAAACCTGCCCTCTTCAATCACCTTGAATAAAATAGCATGCACAAAATTTAATAGCTTCAGGACAGCTCCTTTCATATGTGTCTTACAATTCTTCTTTCATTTTATATGTCAGTATATTTCCTTACACTTGCATGAAAGCCATGTCAGCAGAAAGGAACTAAAATTAGAAGGGAGGGGAACCCCTCCTATTTTGCTGCTAACAACAATGTAAGGCTATTAGTTCCTTTTCTATTTAGAAAATGGTGTTTTATTTAACATATAAACATTACAAGGCTTGGTTTGCCTAATTTAAGAAACAGGCTCATGTGTGTTCATCTTTGTTTCCTAGTTTAATCTTCGCATTTTCCTTTTGTAAACTCCTGTAACACCCATTCATATAGTCTGTGTCTACCACCTGGCCCCACACAGATACAATTCTGCACACTTGCTGGTGTGCTAGATGTCAGATGAAGACAACACCATTTTCGCCAGAAAGCTCTCAGCGTGCCGGGACTATGTGTGAGAAGTTCTCCCTTCCTGGTGTGCCCCGACTCGCCCCGAGTTGTGTGTCAGCTTACACTCCCCTGTCCTACTCAGCTTCTCTGGGAAGCCCATTCTCTCGTCCACACTCAGCTCTGACCTGTGCCGCTGGGAGATTTTCGCGATGAAGTCATTGCTGGCTTGAGTTACTGGGAGACAGCCATGCATCCAGCTGGGCTTGCTCACCAGCCGTCCAGCGGTCGGTCCTGACAGCCACCCTCAGTGAGAAGCCCGGCAGGAAGACGGGGGTGTGTGGGAAGAGGCACTCATTCCGTAGGAGCGGTCACTGTGCCTGTGACCACAGGGGCAAGAGGCACTTTGAAAAATGTCGGTCTTTGCAACTAGACTTTAAATGAGAAATCCGAGGGATGGTGATTTGCTACTCTCCTAAACGGCACACACATGCACTACATGCTGCGTACATACATCAGCTTGTATTACAAATACCTGCGTATGCGCTTGTCACGCACATGCCTGTTTTTAAGGCATTCTCTTTGTTAAAGCAGTGGGGCCCACGTCTATGTTCCAAGCTGTCCAGGAATGGGGACACAGCACGCAGTCACATGTGTGTGCAGCCCTTCCTACTTGAAAAGCTCCTCATGTGCACGTTCAGGTGATCGTCATTGCCAGTGGCCGGAGGAGGTGAGGGGTGGGGAGGAGGCAAAGATGTGCCCTCTCCCCTCCCCCAGGTTTTAACATGTCCCTGACCCCTCCACCCACACACTGTAGAGCATAACATCCAGATGGCCAAAAACATTTTTTTGTTAACTCTATGAAACTCGATAGAATGTGAAACACGATAGCACATGAAATCAGCGACATAAATTGTAAAACAGAACTCAGCGTTCTGCATGCAAGATGGCGGCAGCTTTCCCTGAAGGCTAAGCCCTAACAAAGACCTGTGTGAGGGGCTCATACCCGCCTCTATTTCCTTTCACAGGGTGCCCCTCTCCCAAGAGCGTCCTGAAGACGTATCATTCCTCGATCTGAGGAATGAGCAATCTGTGAAATTTTCCTCGGACACAGACATCACGAATGGCAGACACTTCTCTCAGACTCGTGCCTTCTGCCTCAACCCAGGAACCTCGTAGGCTGCACATTGGGGGAAACAGCCTGTGGTGCACACCTGTCCAGGTTCACCTGAGCCGGCCCACACTGTGCTGGGAGCCCCTGGGCAGACCACAACTCCTTCACTTTTGTGTCGTGTGCACCAGACACCTAGCAGCGGTTGAGTTCATTTTTGCTGAAAGCCCACAGACATTCACAGAGTGCAAAGTCTACGAGTTCAGACGCAGTGGTAGTGCAAGGCAGAGGTGAGGCTCTTTGCTGAGGCGGTGGCGCGCCACGGACCAAGATGCAGTGGGATTTTGGAAAGGAGGCTGCACACTCAGGGTGACTTGCACTGTGGCGAGCTGAGGCGGGTGTGCACGGACCCAGTGTGGCCAGAGAGCCTTTCTTCCTCGTAGGACACTCAGATCCCAGCGACACAGTGCGGATGCTGAGCCTAGGCTTGGCCCCAGGTTCCAGTCCCAGCTCACTCCGTCTGCTGCTTGCGGTAGTGAAGTACCAGCTCCCCGCACGCCTCACTTTCCTCCCTGGGAAAAGCAAGTTCAGCCCAGAGAGCCCACTCTGCACTGCTCTCTGATTTACTCCACTGTTAAGGGAGGACACAGACGGCAACACTGCTAGGAGTTTCTTCTCGCAGCATTGCCTGAAAACATGGTCCTTTCCTTTCTTGAAAGAAGAGTGTGTGACCAAAATAGAACTTTGTATCAATGCAGCAGATTGTTGCTACAAATATCATCAGCCATAAACTCTACTACGGTCATCTGTGTCTGTAATACACTGCCCCTGCTCTGTGTAGACCGTTTTCTATATCGACCTTCTCACTGAATGCTCTGTTGTAGACTTCTGTATTTTACAAAAAAGAAAAAAAAAAACCTTTGTGAACATCCTTTATCATGGCAAACACTCGTTGCAAACAGAATGAACGTAAGTTTTACGCAGATTCTGGAATACAGTGTATTTCTTCTTTCTTCTTTCCTATCTTTCTCTCTCCATCTCCCTCCCTCCCCTCTCCTTCCCCCCTCTTTCCCTCACCCCTTCCCTTCCTCTCTTCCTTTCTTTCTTTTCCTGGGTACCAGACTTTACCTTCTGTTGACTGACCATGTGTAAGTAAGTCATGCTGCATTGATAGGATTGTTTCTTTGGAGCAGGTTCTAAGAAGGAGAATTCTCTGTAAGAGGGGATGGGAACTTTGCTTGCCAAAAGAATTTGCCCATTTCACACTCACTGCCAGCGGCCCAGGAGAACACTGGGCTCCTACTCAGGGTTGCTATTCCCTTTCTTCTGAGCCCATCAAAAACAGAAGAGACTGAATAGTAATAATCACTGGGTAATTTGAAATCTCTTTCTTAATGATAAGCTCGGAGGACATTTTTCATTGGGAATGCAATTTGTTTATTTTCTTTCTTCTGGGAATTGTCTGTTTGGCTTTTCGGAACATGGATGTATTAGAAATTCCAGGATTCAGGATCCAGACCCCGGTTTCTCCGTCTGCTGCTTGAGAAGCGACTTCGCGGTCGGCCGGTGTTAGTAAATATCGTGGAAAATCCGCGGAGGTCAACCAGGAAGTCCCCTCCTCCTGCGGCTCTTCTCCTGCCTTCTGTTTCCGCTCCATTGTCCCCTCTCCCTGCTTTTGACGAAAGCCTCGGGAGCACACCTAGGACTGTACAGTGGAGTGAGGGAAACAGTGTCACTGGTCCACCATTCCCTTCTTTCTGCAGCTGGGATAGCCCAGTTGTCACCTTTGCCATAGCAACACCTGCAACCACTTCACTGCCCAACACCATTGAGAGCTTATCCTTAGCCCCAGTGACTATTTTGAATGTCAAAACCAAGTGCTGTGTCTCTTTAAAGGGGTGTAACAGAAGCAAGGCTGAAAGTTGGAGATGTGAAGACTGCTTCCCAAATCATGAAGGCCCTTGCGAAGGTGCCTCTGACTAAGTGTGTGTGTTGGTAATGTTGCTGGTTAGCAGTGGTGGTCTTCTGCGATGGGCTTGCTGGGCTTCTGTGAAGGGCCACAGGGGTGACTTACTCTGAAAACAGGATTGGGACCATAAGTGTGTTTGGGGCTACTGTTGTCATCCGAAGATACAAAATACACCATCAAGGTGGTGTTGTCACTTGGCTCCGACTCCTAGCGACTACATGTACAACAGAAAGAAACATCACAGGGTCCCGCACCGTCCGTCCTTACAGACTTGGTCACGGTCACGCTTGTCGAGGTAGCAGTTACTGGTTTGAGGGGACTACTTCTGCACGCCTCTACCCAGACTTCACTGCTGCCGGGCAGAGAGTGTACACTGGCTTCTCCTTTCCCTTTTCTGGGGGTTGGTGAGGAATACCTGAGTTGTCATCACCTTTCTTTGTCCAGACTTACGATCTTTCTAAGATCAAAACATGTAAATAGAAAACTAAAACATAGTTATGCTTGGATTGAGAACATGAAATAACTCTTATTCTCCAGGGGTTGCAGGTTTTCTGAGGACACCCAGCTAATCATGATATTGTGACAGTAGCTGGTAGAAAACCGAATAAAGGAGACCTTCGAATGTTGGAACGCAGGGTTGTATGGTGTTTCCCACGTCGTTGCCACACTGACTTCCTGTTGACATCCTCTGCCCTTTCCAGTTTGAGGGATGAGTGAAAACGGAAGCATGGAAATTGCAAGTGGTAACTGCCGACGGTCGCAGTGCTTTCGTTTTCCAGCCTCCTACACTCTCAGAGGTCGTGCCCCACATGCTTGCTCGGTCTTGGTGGGCCGCAGCTGGTTGCCATAAAGGAAAGTTTCTCTTTGTCATATTTTCCCATCCTAAACGATGCTCAACTACCATCATTTGAACATGAGGTTTGGACGTAAGTCTGGGAAGTGTCTCATGTAGACAAAGTCTGCAGCTGGATAATCAATGAAGGAGCTCTCAGTAACTCCGGAACGTGGAGCGGTACATCCTCTGTTGTCAGTCTGCCTCAGCACAGACTTCCGTGGCCAGACCATCATGATGAGGCCTTTTGAATGCCAGGGAGCTTGAAGTCCTTTTTGGGGAAATTCAGGGAGAAGAGGCCCATGGCACAGGTTGCATTGAAGGGTTCTGGTCTTAGAAAACTTGGCATTGTCACCTCTCTGTCTCATACACACACACACACACACACACACACACACACACACACATAGCCCAAGACCAAAGGAAAGAAGAAAAGCAATGCAAAGATCCTACCAAACACACAATGGCCAATATATCAAAGCTATGCTTTAAAAAAAAAATAAAAATCTCATTTTTACACAAGGCATTTGGCTGCTAACCAGAAGGTCAGTGATTCAAACTCACTAGCCACTCTGCTGAAGGAAGATGGGGTAATCTACTTCTGTAAAGATTGACAGCCTCAGAAACCCAGTAGGGGTTGCTAGGAGTTGGAATTGACCTGATGGCAGTGTTTGTGTGTGTGTGTGTGTGTGTGTGTTTTAGTTTTGGTGAGTCTCTCTCTCTAAAAGTTTTAAAGAAAGTTCTCCCCACATCTGCTTTAAAACCCTTCTCCAGGGTTCACAGTTGACTGTGACCTGGTCAATTATGGTGCTGATTGAAAGCCTTGGAAATGACATCTGAAGACAGACATTGCGGCTAATGACTCTCCCTCTCTCACCCCCACCCGCAGCCTGGTCTTCTCCTGCGAAGAGGCCATGTTCCCGCTCTCGCCACCAATCTCGCTGTCTTCTTTGGAGTATCTAGTTCTCTCCTCCTTATGGAACTACAAATTGTTTACTCTCGGTTTGAATTAAAGAAGCAGACAAGTGATCCTGTGTAAAAAGCCCGGTTCCAACTTTAGGAAAAAATGAGTGTGTGTTTAATTTCTCTTCAGGCGCACAGCTGTACAGCCCCCGGATAATGGAAGGGTTGGGACAGAGTGGCCCCCCTCCACCTTGCCTCGGTGTAATGTAATTTAGCTTCATTAAATTACTGGAGGGCCAGTGACTTAAGCAGAATATTGATTTTCAGTCTGGCCCGTGTTTACCATAATTCTGTGTAGGCAACAGCTAATTCTGCATTTGAATCTAACACCCTAATGGAATTACAAGATGTAGCTTGACCACAACCAGGGAGCCCTCAGCCACCAGCCTCTGTCTTAGCCCTGAGCTCACCTTAACCCCTTCCTGACATGCAGGGTCTCTGTGCATCGAGGCCCCTCAGTGAACCTGCTGCTTTTACCAAGGAGATGGTCAGGGCGGGAGGGCATTCACTATCACTGGCATTCAGTATCTTTAACCAACTTGGACCCCTTGGCTGCAATGATCCTTCTGGAGAAGACCCTTAGAGTTGGCCCATTTTCTTCATGCTTCTGATCAATAAATAACAAGACTTGTCTTTAGAGTCGATCTTACTTCCAACAGGCCATTGGCTCCCATATTCTTGGTGAGAGGTTTAAGTGGAAATCAAACTTTGCTTATGTTGGCATTGGGTGGCCATAAGATATATAGATTTTTAAATGTATCCCAGCTACTGATTTTAGGTTTGCTGACTTGTCATCTCAAGAAGAAAGAAAATGCTCTTTTTTCTGGAAAATACAAAAGCCAAAATGAGGAATCTTCAGCTAGCCTCTCTGTTCAAATGCAGACCCCATCCTCTATACAAGACAATCCAAGTTCAGCTCAAGCACACTTGGGTGAGGTAAATGTGGGTCTCTTACTTAAACTCAGCCAATCCCTGACAGAAGCTCCTCCCATCTGCCTCTCAGAATGAATTAAATGTTCCACGTGAAACCTCACTGTGTTTCTCCCTGGAGTCTCGTGTCGGAGCATCCAATCATCTCCCGATCACCACCAGCTTTCCTCTTCCACGCAGAGCACCAGACCCTCCTGTTTGGGGTATTTTAACTGTGGTCGAGATGAGGTGTAAGTGTTACCTTCTCCAAAACATTCCTCAATTAGACCCACAAGTTCATTGGCATTACAAGCAGTGCAAAGTATCTTCTTCCCAGATGCGGATCTTCTCTGTTATTCATCAGGAAGTACATTCTCTAAGTGCAAGTTGATGAGCGAGGCATTGGTGAAGAAGTGGAGAGTTCAGATAAAGCTTGGAAGGCATTTGAAGGCTTAGGAGAAAGGAGAGAGACAGTGTCTTGGCTCTCTCATGCTGCTGTAACAGAATTACAAGTGCAACGTTTTAACAAACAGGAATTTATTCTCCTACAGTTTAGGAGGCTACAAGTCTGAATTCACAGTGCTGGCTCTAGGGGCTGGGTGAAGGCCCCTCAACCTTGGGCTTCAGCTCTGCCTCTTGTTGCAGACCCACTGGAGCTGGAGGCTCCTTCCGACTCATGCAGCTGCTGGCGGCTGAGGCTTATGAATCCAAGGTTGGCAAGTAAATTGGCACAATTCCAAGATCAGCAAGTAACACAGCAGGTCACTGGTTCAAGTCCAGGCCAAATGTGCCAAAAAGCTCGAGACCTTTCTCAAAGCATCTCCACATATACTGGAAGCAGGCCACACCCCAAGGGCAGCTCCCTTTCCACTGACTAAGGTCTCATGGCAGATTCCACCATGGAGATGATTACAATCTCATCATGGGGAATAACTACATCCAGCTGTCAAGCCACTCAAGATCATGCCCCAACCAAGTTGACACACAACCTTAAGTACTAAGGTGGGCTTAAGGGAGGAGTGTTTTAGGACAAAAGAGGCTTGACTATTATGGTGAGATAGGTCCCATGGAGAGGGACACGTAGATGGTTTGGAGAGACCTCAGAAAGACCTGGAAACTGCGGCAATGAGGCTGCCACTGCACCCGGGAGACTGCAGGAATCCTTGCAATGGAGTGAGAAGCATTACACCCGTCGCCGGCAGGTCTCTTCCGACTCCCGGTGACGCTGTGTGATGTGGAGCAGACTCTTCCACTGGGTTCTCTTGGCTGTGGTCTTTATGGAAGCAGGTCGTTGGGCCTTTCTTCCATGATGCCACTGTGTGGGTTTGAACTGCCAACCTCAGTGGTCAATCACAAGCAGTTTGTGCCATCCTGAGACCTTCAGGATATAGGTAATGTCAGCCAAAGTGGGGCTTGGCATCAACAGGCCCACACCCAAGAAAAGGCTTTGACCCTACAGGGGAAGGCCACCAAACTGAACTTGCAAACTGAGTAATGTGAAGGAAAACAACATTGTTAAGCTATACATGTATTTCTTAAAGTAATTCCCCACTTGGACTATTTCTGTTGATTAACTGATTCATGTCTTCTCCCGGGTGTGTTGGTTGGGGGGAGTTAGCTGCCTACCTCAAGGGTGTGGGCTGAGCAGTAGTTAAGGGAGGATTGGCTGATGGGACTGCTCTCTTGTCTGACAGGTGGGGCAGGTGACACAGACACAGTCCTTGGTGGAAGGTCCGCGCCCTCTCAGAGGATGGGTTTAGAGAAAACAGATAAAGCACCTGCTGTTCTGTGGTCATCTGGGGACTTTTTCGATTACTGAGTCAGAAGACTTAGGATCATGTGGCCCATTCTGTCCTGGTTTCCAGTTAAAGGACACTTAAGGGACACAGAGCATTGCCTCTGCCTTCCTGTTGCCATCACTGCCCAAGGCCAGTAGCTCAGGTCAGCAAAGCCTCTCGTCCCACTGTGAGCTCAGACAGTCTAGGCTCTTGGGCTCCCCTTCAATGTAGTGAGTCTTGCACTGGGTTGGGGAACAGTCATCTGCAGAGGTGAGCTGAGGGCCACAGCACCTTGGAATGGGCAGGGCCAGCTGATTCAGGCCTGGCATTGGTGCTCTGGCCAGGGATCAGCTGGGATGGCTTGTGTGCTCTGTGTAGGTGGGCTGGGCCTCTGTGTGTCTATAGCCTAGTGGTAGTTTAGCTAGAAATGTTTGGTTTAGAATGGCTCTGCTACCCACCCGAGGACTGGGCCAGCTGAACCTCACTCGCCCTACATGAGGTTCACCCAGAGGGTGACAGTAGAAGCTGCAAACCCCTTGAGGCTGAGCCTTGGAAGTTACAGATTCCACTTCTGCTGTGAACTGTTGGTCAGGGATGCCACCTGGCCATCCCAAAGTTAGGTGGCCAAGGGATAGACTTTGCCACCGTGTTTAGTCTATCACACCATGCAACTGTCTCAAACTGGAGGTACTGGGAGGAGACCAAGTCTTCAGATTCCTGAAAACCCAGCAAAGAGAGGGCCTGGCAGTCAGGGGAAGGGATTAAGTTAGGATCCCTGTGGGGGGTGGGGAGAAAAAACCACCTTGGTAACTCATAGTCTTGCCCCAGAGGTAAGATAGTCCTGGGGCCTACTTTGCCCTTCTACATGCTCACAGGATGAACATGGGGCACCTGCCCCAGGAGGATAACAAAGTTGAATAAACTATAAAATGTCCCGGTATTAATTTTCTATCTCCCTTTCCATCAACTCTCCCTTTCCCAACTCTAAAAGAGCTTTTTAGAGGATGACACACTTTATGGAGAAAAAAATAGGTAAACATCTTTTTGAATACATGCTTAAATACAATCCATTTTTAACACAGCCAAGCTAGACTTACAGAATGGTTTACCACTTAGCTGCTGCCTTTTCCATTTATAAATATTTAATCATTGTCTACACCCCTATATGGGCTATGCTATTTAGGAGCTATTTTCAATTTTCCTTATTTGTCAAATTGATGGAGAAAACTGTACATTGTCTGTGTGAATATGGCTTTCTGTGAGTTCGGAAAAAAGAATGATGTGACCTTATGATTTGACCAAGCTATAGGTAGAAATAGTTTTTTTTTTATTTGTTTGTTTTGTTTTTCAATTCCCTGGTGGTAGGTTAACTTCAAGAATGCGTTAGCTGATATTTGCAAAATATCCTAGAGAATTCACACCAGGAACCAGTAAAACTATTTATCCTAAATGTCACCAAATTAAATATCATGGAATGATAGATGAGTAAGATTTGTATGTCATCCAGTTGACACCAAGAATTAAAATACCATCATCTCCCGTTTTCTTAGTAGAATTTTCATCAAAGCTATTAGAAGTAGTGAAAGTCACAAGGTAAAAGTGCCACATGTTATTCTTTTTTGAAAATGCTCTTTCCAAACTGCCTATGGGTGTGAGTGCCCATGCCAGCATGGAAGAGCCACGTGGAATATTCCTGTGGCTTCTGTCAATTGCACTGGTGTGTGGAGAGCACCTCAGAGCCATCCTTGTGGAAATGACCGTCTTCCTTTGGAGCCCTCTGGTAATTTAGGGACATAGGGTGAGCTTTAGGGAAATTGTTGTGGTTGGGATCACGTTCTCTGATGGCCATGCTTGGTTGAGTATAGACATCAATAACTTGATTGATGACACCTCAAGAATGAAGGGCAGTGCACACAGACACCCAGAAAAGGAATGGACACCCTAAGCCTCAGCTCACCTTTGTGCATGATCAGGTTACTGTTGGGGGCTGTCAGGCCTCCATTCTGAGTAGAGTCTTTGTTCTGAAGGTTGTTAACATTGAGGGTTGTCTTCATTGGCTGGAAGAGAAGTTTTTGTGGTCTGTGCTGTGGTTCTGTCTGGCACCTGCTAGCCAGCCACCAAAAATGTCGCTCTCCTTCTTCTTGAGCACACAGTTAGATGTCACCCCCCCCACCTCCCTTGTAGCTATAGGTGGCTGAGATTCCTAATAACGTATAAGATGGGTGACATGTGCTATTTCTAGGGCAAAGATATTGAGCGTTGGCAGTGTGACCTGGGGCTTCCTCTCCCCTCTTATCTCTGCTTCCATTGCAAAGGGACTAGAGAGTGACAGCAGAGGTGGAGGACCTTGTGTCCCTCAATCCCAGTGTGAGGAGAACTGCCTGCTGAGTGGGACCATTTGCTTCTGACTGATGTGGGCAAGCTATAAACACCAGTGAGTTGGAGTCACAATACAGTCGTGGTTGTGTTGGTTACCTCAGCCTAGTCTACCCTGACTAACTTGGTCAGAGTGGTCATAACCATGTTGTAGGTCATGAGCATGAGAATGACCTTGGACGATGATTACCCCAGGGTCTGAGTCAGCTGGTCTGGGATTAGGCCTGGGACTGCTCATTCTTCACTTTTGTCGGTGATCACTAGGTCAGGAGCACTACATTAAACAATTCTTCTCTTTAAAAGAGGAACTGGACTTTGACAGAGAAGAAAGTATGTAGCCAGTTATGTGCAGTACAGATTTGGATGTGTCATTAAAACAGGACTTTGAGACTGAGTTTATTTGCTTATGTCACTTATAGCACTTTTTTTTTTTATTATATAGAAGAATTTCTAAACTCCTTTTTTGAAATAAATTTACTAATGTAACATTGCACAGATATGAAGACAATCAGTCCAGGAGGTTCATAATGAGAAGAAGTCCTCAGCTGTGTTTCTTCTCACGTCAAGTTCCCCATTCTGTGGGCAGCCCTCTCTACCTTGTCTAAATTTTGCTTTTCGTTCAAAGCTTGGAGCTACCCCTATTGTTTTTATGTCTGGATTGATCACCTTCCAATGCTGTTCATAGAATCATTCCCATGACGGATGAAGGTTTGTCTAACTTGCTCCCCATGCCTCCTCTCCCACCAGTCTAGGAGGACTGCCTTTGAGGTAGTTCCTTCACTGGCCGTTGTGGAAGAATCACACAGCATCATTAGCCTGTTTTCTCCCACTGGACATTCTTGAGCCCTCACTCACTCCCCTGCTCATGGAGTTGCCTGATCTCCACCTCTAGGTTTCCAAGATTACAGCTTTCATGTTTGACTATGGCCTCACTCTTGGTGACCTTGTAGAGAACTAGATTCTGAGCTTGCAAACCCAGCGGATCCCATTTGCATTAAGACAATTGGGAAAACAGTCTCTCAGCAGAGACGGAAAGGCATTTGCCGTTCAGGATGCCCGAACCCAAACTAGACTGTTGGGAAAATGCACATGTTTTCCTTGGAAGGATCTGTCTAGAAAGCTTAGTGGGAACCATGAACCCCAAAACACTGGAAAGGCCAGTTTCTGTTCGGAGCAGCCTGGATGTGGAGCCCTGAGGTCAGAGTCCTTTTAGGGGGCAGGGGCTGGTCTTGCCTTCTTGGGCCTCGCACTCATCCTAACCCCAGGACTGGGTCCCTTCTAGGGATACGGGGTCAGAAGGCCAGGAGAAAGCCAGCTCCCACTGGATTCATGCTCAAGGCTCCAGGCCCAGCCTTTTGCTGCCTGGCACCTGCTCTGTGGGAGGTGGAGATGGGCGTACCCTAAGTGAGCCCTGTCTGGCTCTGCTGTCTCTGGCTGGAGCCTCCTGCTCTATCTCCCTATTTCTGGGTGCTTCACTTTCCTGGGTCACTGTGTCTGGCATCTGTAATCCTGTGAAGCCACTGGCTGTGACTTGACCCAGTTTGACAGCCCAGAGAGGAGGGCAGGGAGTCTCTTCCCCTCTCCGAGTGTTAAAGTTTTCACTTGGGGTCTGTAATTGTGTCTCCTCGTTTCTCTCCCCGGGAAGGTAAGCAGTGAGGCGTCTACCCCAGAGGCACGGAGGCGGGTCCCTGCTCCCAACACGAATTGCTCTGGAGGCCCATGCCCGCCTCTCATGTTGGGTCATGCCAGCCCTCTGCTCTCTGCTTCACACCTTCCCTCCTCATGCCTCCTTTGAGAGAGGGCTCTGTTGTTTGAAACGCCGTGGAGGTTCAGTCGTTTTGCAGAAATGCAATACGTAAAAAGGATTTGTCACTGGGAGTCAACGGATGGCTCCAGGTCCCTGCCTCGGCATTCTGTCAGAAATCTGGCCTGTTAGGGTGCCACTCCTCGGAAGGAAGGTTGGGCAATCTACTTCCATAGTGACACCACCTTGGAAACCCAAGGAGGGGTTGCTATGAGTTGGATCTGACTCAAGAGCAGTGAGTTTGGCTTTTCGGTTTAGGGCATCCATGGTTGCACACGCTCTCAACACGCTGGGCAGCTTCTCCCCCCCCCCCCATGTTGTTAGAGCTTGGGCCATAGTCTTTTGTCACTTTGGGAGCAAGGCTTTGATTTCCCAGAATCTTAGTAAGATTATGAACACATCTACACAATAATCAAAATCCCAGAGAAGCTGCAAATCATAAACTGAGAGGGTCTGATGGGAGGAGGGCTTAAGTTCCGCAGTTGGTGGTGGTGTTCTTATGTGCTGTTGAGTCAGACCTGACTCGTAGCAACCCCTCCTTGGGTTTCCGAGGAGATATCACTACAGAAGTAGATTGCTCAACCTTCCTTCTGAGGAGTGGCTGATGGTGGGTTTGAACCGCCAGCCTTCTGGTTAGCAGTCTGCCTTAGGCACTATGCTACCAGAGCAAGATATGCAGTTGTTGGACCCAAATTCAGTAACAAATTATTTTAGTTCTCTTAAAAGTTACACATGTGTATTATATTTCAGCTAAATAAAGAAGACAATGATGTATATAATTTTATGCCCTAGAAACATTCTATAACTGGGAAGTTGCCGGTCAAGCAAGAAAAATATCAAGACTTTCTATTCATGAAATTATGACCAAGGTGGCCATTTCCAGCCATGAACAATGATCAAGTCAAGAGGCAAATGAAAGAGTACCCTGGGAAAATACGACTGTGATAGTTAAGGTTGTTGTCAACTTGGGTGGGCCCGGTTGAGTGGCTGGGCAGCTGGAGGTAGTTATTCCCCATGATGAGACTGACAATCAGCTCCGTGGTGGAATCTGCCACAAGCAGCTGAGTAGCTGATTTAGGGATGTGGTTTGCTTCCCGTATATAAGGTGAAGCTTTGAGATTGGTCTAGTCTTTTGGCACACTTGAACCCTGTGTGTAGCCAAGTTGCTGTTCCATAGCCTGCCATGCCCTGCTGATCTTGGGACTTCATTTGGACTTTGGTAAAATTAGGACTGTGCCTTTTTACTTGTCAACCTTGGGCTTGTCAGACTCAGTAGCCAGCAGCTGTCTGAGTGAAGAAAAGCTTCAGTGGGCCAGGAGCAGGAGACAGAGCTGAAGCCCAAGGTTGAGGGGGTTTACCCAGCTCCTAGAGCATGGCACTTTGAACTCAGACTTAAAACCTCCAAAATCGTAAGAGAATAAACTCCTGTTTGTTCAAGCCATTCCATTTGTGGTATATTCCTGTCAAAGCAGCACTAGGTAACCAAAACAATGACATTTATTTTCAACATGGACAAAATAATTCTCTCTCAAAAAATCAGAATAGAGTCCACAAATCCTTATTATTTTTAAAACAAACATACATTTGAGTGAATGTGAAGGAAGAAGTCTGGGAAGAAGCTGAGGTCAGATCAGATGGTGTGTGGCTAGCACCTCCAAGGACAGAGTCAGGGGTGCTTTCAGCTCTAGTTTTGGAGTCTGTGGATAGAAGTACTTCCACATTCCTAGTGGAACAAACGTCACCAAAAACTCTGGACAGAATGAGCCTAAAGGTGGGGCTGTCCAGAGGGTGGCTGGGGCTCTGAACATTCTGGAATGGCGGGAGAGGAGTGATGAGGGCAAGTGTTTCCATTGGCCTTTTTGGTGTGACAGAGGTTGTATGGGAGGGTCACCAGGGTCTTTCTTGAGCACTACATTCTGATGAATTGAGGCCAGACCAGTGGTGAGGTGGGATGTAGCGGTTTGAGCAAATACAATGGGAGGGAAGGTGTTGGACAGCATGTTGTTGTTGTTATGTTGCACAACATAGGCTCATTAAATGACCAGATCAGCATTAAAAAATACAAAGCTGACCATGGGATGCAGTTAGAGACCTTGGGATGGAACGACTTTTCGTACCTGAGAGCACGGCCTCCTCTGAGGGCTCTGCCTGCTCCTCCACATCTGCGCCACGTCGACGATCTTGAACACCATCCTCCAGTCACAGGGAAGTCACCTTTGACCAAGGAGGTCCATTCCACCTTTCACGGCTCTAACGCCTGTGCCTTACCCTCAAAGGCGGCGCTCCTTGTCTCCCAAATGTCCCCAAGAGGGAAAGCCGGTGTGGCATGCCAGAGTAAGTCAGCGGGGAGGGGCCCAATGAGAGAAAATAAAAGCCCATGAAGTAGGAAATAAGAGGTGAAAATACTCCTGCCCTTTGGACTCTCGGCACAGAAGGGCCTACGGCCATTTGCAGGGCAGTGTTTCCTTCAGAAAAGAAAGAACTAAGTGTTCATTAGCAAACTAACACTACTTGACCCGAAGTCTGAACTGCTGAGAATTTAGCAACAGAAGGATCTATGGCCAGATTAAAATGCTACTTAGAAATGCAGACTTTATCAACACAAACTGGAATTAGGCCTATTGTCTGGGGATAAGAACAGGCTATCTCAATGGCCAACACACAGCTTCCATGTTGAGCCTCCAGTCCCACTTACCGTTGAGCCGACCCTGACTCACCGAGACCCATGTGTGTCAGAGTAGAACAGTGGTCCATCGCGTTTTCAGTGGTTGATTTTTTTGGAAGCAGATCACCAGACTTCCTTTTCCAGACACTTTCGTAGGGTGTGGACCCAAACCTCCAACGGTTAGCAGCCAAGCCCATTCATTGTGTGTAACACCCAAGGGCCCCTGAGTTACTCTACCTGGACTAGTGTTCTGTGATATGCTCTGAGTATCAGCCAGTGCACTGTGCGTGCACTGTTCACCCCTACCAGGCCTGGTGAAAAACCAGAAAACCAAACCTACTGCCACCAAGTCAATTCTGACTCACAGCATCCCGAGAGGACAGAGGAGAACTGTCCCATAGAGTTTCCAAGGCTGTCATCTTTAGGGAAGTAGTCTGCCACACCTTTCTCCCAAGGAGCAGCTGGTGGTTTTGAACTGTTGACCTTTCACTCAGCAACTGAGCATCTATAGGGCTTCTTAAAGCCAGGGATGCTGGCCATGGTGGCTTCCAGAAACATGTCTCTTTACCCTTCATCCTCTTTTATTGTGATCCATCTTCTGCATCTGTCTTTTGACATAATGACCTTGTCCTCTGGGCTGCAGTGGACTCTGCTGCTCTGCCCTTGGTTGGCAGGTGGCTGAGATTTAAAAATACAACAGAAGGAGAGGTACTCTTCCGTACAAACACACATTAGGTTTGAGAGAATGGATCTGTAGTGTCTCAGTGGTGGTGACCTACATTGCTTGTCTGACGGCAGCTTCCTGGTCCAGGACCTCTGGTAGCTGACAGCCAGTAGGGTCAATGCTCCCATTACTTCTGACCACTCAGATCTGATTCTAGTCGAGTACTACTCCATCTTGGGGCCCAGCTGTCACCACAAAAGGTTAGCAGATATAACTGAGGTTAAAGACGAGCAATCTGAGTTGTACAATAGGTTGAACTGCAACGAGAGTGCTTGGGAATCTGTGGAGAGATGTGTTGGTAAAGACACAGTCTAGTGGCTCAGGGTTTGTGCTGTCCTCTTTACAGAAGACCTTGCCTGGTTCAGTGGACACCATATGCATTTTTGTGACAATGCTCAGAACACATTGGATTTGCAAGAGTCAGATGTGACTTAGGAGTCTCGTTATTTGTGCCAAAACTAACTAGTTGTCATCAGGTAAATCCAACCCATGGTGAGCCCATATGTGTCGGAGTAGGACTGCTCACAGGGTTTTCAGTAACTGATGGATGGATTCCAACTCACAGCATCCCCACTTGTGTCAGGGTAGAGCTGCACTCACAAGGTTCTCAATGGCTCATTTTTCAGAAGTAGATGACTAGGTCTTTCTTCTGAAGTGTCTCTGGATGGACTCGAACAACTAGCCTTTGGGTTAGCAGCTGAGCACATTAACTGTTGCCCCACCCTCAAAAATCACTATTAAAACTTTTCCTTATCCAACCTTAATTTTCTATCATATGATGGAGGTGATTAAACCAAAAACTTAATCAAACTCACTCCTATCAAATCTATTCTGACTCATAGTGACCCCATTGGTTTTCCAGGGCTGTCAATCTGTATAGAAGCAGCCTGTCTCATCTTTCTTCCGCACAGTGGCTGGTGGGTTCGAATCACCAACCTTTTGGTTAGCAGCCAAATGCCTTGACCGCTACAACACAAGCTCCTTATCAGAGATTAAACAACTCATAATGACTTGACTGAATGCTTATTGAGTACATTCCATGTGCCCAGTGCCGTGAGGCCGCTTGGGCTACAAGGTAAATGGAAGAGAGTCCCCAGCCCTCTGGGGTGCATGTCTGTGGGGCAGGCCATGTAAACGCCTGCATCAGAAGCTCTGGGAGGGACACTTTGAAAATGATGTCAAGTTAGTCCCATCCAGTTCCTTTCCCCTCTGCCAGACTCTTCCCCTGCCTTTCTCTAGCTTCATATGGCAATGCCACCCCAGGCCACCTGACCTGAAGTACATGTCCACTTTCCTTCAACCTCTGCCACTTCACCTGTGGGTCCTGCTGGTCCTTACTTGGATGGGTCTTGGCTCTGGCCATTCCTTCCAGGACTCTGAGAGCAAAGACGGGTCCCTAGTTCCACCCAGCCTCCCAATGTAAGAGTGGTCTTGTGAAGTGTCTCCGTGTCCCCAAATAGCCTTCTTTGTATCTTACTTTCATTTCCAGCCACCATTATATTTCTTGTCACTAGCTGACTTCTGATCCTTCATTCCTCACCTTGGTCCCATCCTTGACCCATTGGAATCTGGACCCCACTCTTACTTCACCACCAAGACCCTAAAGGAATGCCGGTGATCTTGCAGGTATCAGTGCAGGGTTGTGTGCACGCATATGTACAGGTGTACACATGTGTGCCCATATGTGCGTGCATGTGCATGTGTGTGTGTTGGGGATGTTACTTTGAGCTAATGCCTGCCACTGCTGCTCTGTTGCACCCACCCTAGCACACTAAGCTGGACTCCCCCCACTTTTATGGAGCTCCCTGTGTCCAACCAGCCACTGGCCTCCCACCTCCATGCCTCCACCTGTCCCTGGCTCCCTCACTCGGGCCCCTCCCTACATGGCTGGCCTGTGCTGATCCTTGCAGCCTGACCTGTAGCTGGCAGGGTTTCATGCTGGGAACCATGCTTCTGAGAAGTGGTTTAAATGTAAGCATGCATTTTGTGCTTGTCCTTGACGCCAGCCTTGTGCTTTCAGAAGCTGCAGCACTCCCAGCTGAGTCCCACAGTCCAACGTTTCCTTTTTCCATCAAAATCGAGAAATAATGGCCCCACTGACCTCCTTCCCACGAGGCTTACACAAGGGCTTCGATGTTAATTGCATTTAACCTACTGCAGTCCCTCATTTTTTTCCTTATACGATAACTAATATGTAAACTATGACTGCACTTGGAAATTACTTTCACTTAAATTCTATTACTGATGCCCAGCCTGTGAGAGAGCTGTGGACCACTTCATTACAGGACCACTCACCTGGGTGCTGGACCAGCTGGTCCTTGGCTGCCAGAGTCACACTTGCAAATGGACCTGTGGCCTGGCTGATTTGGAGACAAGGAGCTAAGAACAGAGAGAGAATCCAATCAAAACAGAAAATGCAGTGCTGGCCAAACAGATAAAGATGGATTGTTGTACATACGACGTCACAAGCATCCCGCCTGCATGCATAGACGGGTGGATGTGCAAAACAGTGCCAGCACGCCGGGGGGCGACATGGACCCTTTCCTTCTGCAGGGACTTGGAGACATGTCTACTCAACTTCATTAGTATCCTCATCTCCATGGGCTCATTTGACAGTGCAGCAAGGGCCAAGGTCAGTGCTGGTGCCAACTCATACGGGCTCGCCCTGCTCTGCACTGGGGCTTTTGCACTAACAAGCCTGAGAGCGAGTTCATTTCTCCTTTTCTACAGTGGCCTTTTCCACAGTGATGGGTGTTGCCTTGCACCTGATGCCTATGGAATTGCAGCCAGAGGAAGGAGACGCCAGAGAGGTCAATGAGCCCAGGATACAGGAGGGGAGAGAAGATGCCATTCACAGCTTATCAACATACGGAGAATGTTTCATACGGAGAATGTTTTCGCCACCCAGAGCCCGCACTGGAGGTGTGGTACTTCAAGGAGGTTAGAACTGTCCTCTGAGTCTCCCTGCCAGGGGGGCCCATCGGCTCCGCAGCCACCACTCTTCTCTGTGGTGGACCTGCCTCCCCTCCTGAGAAGACACGTTTAATAGGCAGCCCTCTCCCCTGCTTTCTGCCCAGCTCCCTGTTGTGGACGTCAGCTCCTAGACTGCCAGTTCCCCAGGCTGCAAAGAGGCATGGGTACCACTCACACATGCATCTCCTATGTGAGATGTACTCCACCTGGCTCCTGGGGAGGCCCCTGGCTCTCTGTACTCTGTTCCACAGCTCCATGACTGACCCCTAGGCCCCTGAGGAAGGAACGTGGCCTTTGTCCCTTCCCCATATCAGCTCCTGTAACCTGAGCTCCATCTTCCCTGGAAGCCAAGGTGGCCACCTGAGCCTTGTCTTCAGAAGGCAGTTGGGTCATCAGAGACATCATAGGAGGCTTTGTGTGGTGATCAACACCAGCATAGAAACTGAGACAGTGGACGGCCATCTTGTCCTCAGGCATACTCTCCATGGACCGGGTTCACCACTTCTCCCCCATTGGGGTCATGGTCGGGATGCTTCCCATGTTGTCTTGCCCTGGCCTTGTCTAGCTGGCAACATGTGCTGTTCAGATTCAGGTCAGATGCTTCGTCTCACTCAGCAGCTGCCTGGGAGTGGTGCCCGACCAGAGAAGACCTATTTGATCATCGGTCCATGGCTTCCCTGCCCCTGCCCTCTGCTTGTGTTCAGCCACCCCACGGGGGCTGTGGGAATGGCCCAGACATGACATTCCCCATGGAGCCGCCCCTGATTACACCTACCCTGGACACTGCAGCCTCTACTGGCTTTCCAAGCACTGCCTGGCTGGGGGTCTCATCTGGGTCTTGGAACTGCAGTCCTTGTTTGCTTTTCTTCCCTGTAAAGTGAGAGAACCCATGCTGTAAAGTGCCACAATGCAGTCCCTTTGGCAAGGGTAAGTAGTGTGACTCAGGGCAGCATCCCTTCCTAAGCAGCCTGCAACTGACAAGAGGGTTTCACCCCCAGCTCTTGAGACTTGAGTCTCTAAGAGCATCTGATTCCCTTCTCTCGGTGGTTGAAGTTCTCTACAGCACCTGGGAAGGCCTGGCATCCAGTAACAGGCCCAGTGAGTGGGATCTGGGTCGGACACATGCCCACAGGTCACTCTAGAGGGCTCGAGAGCCACAACCTTTACATAGACATTATACGGCTTGTTAACATACACGTGTATTATAAGAAATACAAACAGAATGTCCTTAGAAGTGAGGATGGGGGACTGTCTCACTTACTTTGGACACATCTTCAGGGGAAGACTGGTCCTTAGAAAAGGACATCACCTTAGTAAATTAGAACATCAGCTGAAATGCGGAAGACCCTCCATGGATGGCTCAATGGGACAGCCACAGCAGTGGGTCAGAGGTGGCACAGAGCCTGGCATTGTTTATGCTGTTAGACCTAAGTTCCCGGAAGCAGAGTGAACTGAAGGGCAACTAACAGGAACATGTACAGGTTGAATTCCATTTTCTCTTGGAAACTCCTTGAAGGAGGGTTTTACGGCTGGTGGGAAGTGCTTCATCCTGTCCTATTGTTGCCCCAGTGCCCAGCTGCCCACAATGCCCAGCTGCCCACCAGTACTGGAGCATTATGGGCAGAAGTGAGGCTCCTCTGTGGGACACCAGTCCTTCTGGAAGCTTCTCCTTGGTAGGTGTTGGCAGCATGAGTACAAGAGCACTCTCGCTTTGCCTCCCTGAATGGTAAGGAAACAGAGAAGCATCAACAAAGGCCACAGGGATGGGATGGTCAGCTCACCAGCTGAGCCTTTAACCCTCCGGGCATGAGGACCTCAGGTCTTCCCTGCCCACCGAAGTGACGTGGACAGACGTGCCCTGTTGGCTGTGTCCCAGGCATGGTCCAAGCTCACTTGAACTGTTTGGAAATAAAATATCCCACCAACTACTAGCCTACAGAGACATGATCAGAGAGAGGGCCAGTGGTCTGTCCACCGCTTGAACCCTAGATGTCTTTTGGAGGACCTCTCGTCTTGCCCTGTCAGCACCCCTGCCCTCCACCCAGAGCTCCCACACAGCAGTCACATCTTACCTTTGGTTGTTTTCCACTGTGGTATATGAGAGGGGGCCACCTAAGAGAGGCACTCACACAGTGTCTCGTATAGAAATCACTGCTAAGCTGGCTTCCCCTGACGTGAGTTTTAAGAAAACATGAAGTTTCCATTTTTCCTGAGCAGAGGATTGCCAAGCCATGCCTTTGAAAGGTTAAATGTGGCTGGCCCTGGCAGAGCCATCCTTTCCACAGAGAAACCTATGGATGCCTGGGCCTGATACTAAGTGAGAGGTAGACTCTTGACACCCTTGTAGCTAAGAGCTGGCCAGGGCATGCCGAGCAGGCAGTGCTTGTTAAGGAATGCCCGGTGGGGCCAGCCTCTTAGGGGCACCCATATGTAGGCCACTGTGGCTCCTCCACACCCTGGTCCCTAGCACAGGGGGTGCCCAGCGTGGCTGCTCCAGAGGGGTGCACAGTTGCCATCACAGGGAACTCTATTGCCACTGCACGGCTATTTCTCTTGCCAAGACTTCCATCTGCAGACACAAACGTTGTCCTTTTGTGCTCAGAAAAAAACTGGATAAGAGCTACTTGTCCCGCCACCCATTTTTCCCTTGGTCAAACCCTGCAAAAAACCCTAAACTCACGATGGAGCGGCTTCCATTTCAGATCAGGCTCTGCTCCTCTCCCATGGTCTATTTACTTTTATTGGTTTGTTTCTCATTAAATCCTTCAATTACTCTGCAGTGTAAAATGGTGAAATTATTGGCATGTGCCACCTCCATCATGTATCCAAGCTAGGTTATTACACTTGCAGAAACTGCTTCAATGGTGTCGGTTCTGTTGTGGACTGAGACAGAGTTAATAAATATTATTTGGTGGGTTTTTTCCCCCCAAGAAGCATGGCTTTTCTTGATTGTGTTTTACAGTTGGATTGGGAATATTGATTTATTCACCACTGTTACAATAATTGTATACAAGGAACAAAAATGCGGAGGTAACATTTCATCAGCTCTAGCAGATTAATTAGTTTTAGTAGATTAGGCGCAGTGTCACAGGGAAGATTTGCATTTAGAGAAAGAAAACTTTCTTCTGCTGCTGCTTTAATCTTTAAAAAGCCAAGAGCATTTAGTGGAGATGTTCTACCCTAAGCTGTGCAGGGAGCTCTGGTAGCACAGTGGCTAAGACACTTGCCTGCTAAGCAGACGGCTGGCGGTTCAAACCCACCAGCCACTCCTCGGAAGGAAGGTTGGGCAATCCTACTTCCGTAGTGATACTGCCTCGGAAACCCAAGGAGGGGTCACTATGAGTCAGGTATGACTCGACGGCACATAACAACAACAACAACAAAAGCTGTGCAGGCAGGAGTCCACCCATGTTTCCAGATGAGCCCAACAGAGAGGGTGAAAAAGACCCCTGTTTTTGGGAGGAAAAGAGTCCATGGAGTGCCTGTGGGGCAGGGGTGAGGAATCAAGACAGCAAGGCGGTGGTGATGCCCTCTTCCAGCAGGGGTTAGGAAAATCCAACTCGTTTGAACATGCAAATGCTGGTGCCAGAGTTTCCTCCATCAGTGTGGCAGGGACTTCTCACTCAGGAGAGACCAGGACTCTTCTTTATAGTTTTGTAATCAGGCTCTGTGCACCATGGACCCGTTTGCCTTTCTTCTACCGACATGAAAATCAGCCCACAGATAACCAGAGTCGAGTTGGTTTTTCTCAGTGGAGTCACATGACAGGGAAACTTTTAAGTCCCTTAAACACAAGTATTGCACAGTGTTCCGAGTAAGACGAGGCATGACTTGGAACGCAAACTGGAGCAGCACCTGGGTGTGGGTTCCGTGTGCTCACTTGAGCCAATCAGGGCACCAGGGATTGGAGGACCTGGAACTGGAGTGTACTGTGTGGCTGCGGTCCTTCCTCTCCTGTCTCCAGGCAGAGGAGGCTGTGTGCCTCCTCCAACCCTCCAGGCCCGCTCTGCTTCTGGACTCTGGGCCCCTGCAGGATGCATGCCCAGTAAGAGCCTGTTCCTGATGTAAGATAGGATGGGAGAGAGTTGAAGATGACAATTCTACAATAAGAGTCTTCATTCTCTAGTTCTGCCTAACAGAAACACCTCAGGTGGGGCTTTAAAAAGATAAATGCATTTTCTCAGAGTTGAAGAAGCTAGAAGTCCAAAACAGGGTGTGGGCTGCAGGAGAAGTCTCCCCCTCGGTGGCTCTGGGAAGGTCCATGTCTCTTTTTAGCCTCTGTTCCTTGGTTCCTTGTTGTTCTCCATGCAGCATCTGTCTTTCCCAATCTGCCTTTAGCTTCTAGGCCTCAACTTCTCTTCTTAGGTCTCAAAAGAAATTGGCTTAAGACATACTCTGTACTGCCATTGCCCCACTAACATAACAAGGAGAACCCCATTCCCAAATGGGGTATAGCCACAGCTATAGGAGTTAGGATTTACAACAGATTTTCTTGGGGCTACAATTCTATCTATAAAGCCCAAACTCACTGCCATCAAGTCAGTTCTAACTCATTGCTACCCTACAGGGCAGAGAACTGCCCATAGGGCTACCAAAGCTGTAATCTTTATGGGGGTAGATTTCCAGGTCTTTCTCCCTTGGAGTGGGTGGTGAGTTTGACCCCACAGACCTTTTGGTTAGCAGCTGAGCACTTTAGCCACTTTGCCACCTGGGGTCCTAATTCAGTGCACAAAACCTGGGACGTGAGGCCTGGGAGCAGAGTTGGGGTGGCTTCAAGGTTATGGAGGACACTTCTTAAGCCATCCCAGTTACTTAGACCTGGTTTTCTGGCCATGGGATCCCCCAGGGCATCAGCTTCTGGACCTCTGGCTGGTCCCCCTGCATGCATGTTGCTTCCATGCTGCAGGTGTTGTGAAGAAAGCTTTACCCACGAGCTTCAAACACTGGGACAATTGCACAGCCACATTTAGTTCTCACTCTCTGGAGGTTACCTCAGTGTGTTGCCCAGTTGAGGGCCAGGTAAGGCTCCCAGGTTCCACCCACTTTTGTATTGGAGATGGCCTCCTGGGACAAGTGGCTCCAGGGCAAAGACAGTCTCTGTGAGGTCAGCCGGGACAGGAAGAGGCCATCCCAGCACACTCAGGTGCTGTCTGGGAAGAGGACGCGGATCTGCTCCACAGCCCATCTTGAGGCTATCTGCTACAAGGAGAGAGCACGACTCCCAATATGGCCTCTTGCTGCAGGACAGTTTCCCTTTCAACCAATCTGTCATTCTGAATGGGTCTTCTTCCAAATTTTACGATTTCCCCAACTTTTTATTCAGAAAAGTTTCAAACCCACAGAAAACTTGAGAGAAGGGAACAAGAAACTTCCTGTATCTGCTACCCAAATCTACACTTTTGCCCTACTTGTCCCTCTGGCTGTGTGAGTGTTGTGTGTGTATGTGTGCATGCACACATATATATGTATGCGCTTTCTGAACCACTTGAAGGGTAGCTGCAACACAAGTGACTTCATCTCCAAAAACTGGGACACACATCTCTGAGGACAAGTCTATATTACCTGCCCCTACTAGTTTCTTAAGATGGCTGCAACCAGTACTATAGAGTGAGGAGCTTGACATGACCAAAATCTCTCTTCCATAGTCTGTGGCTAGCAGATTAAGTGCAGCGTGTCAATGGGGCCATGTTCTCTCCAAGCCTCTAGGAAAAGATCCTCTCTTCTCTCTCTCAACTTCTGGCAGCCCCAGAAGCTACCAAGAGAAGGAAAAACTACTTCAACAAGACAGAAAATAACAAATGTTGACAAGATTGGCAAGAGATTGGAACTTTCATACACTGCTAGTGGGACTGCAAAATGGTGCAACCATTGTGGAAAATGGTACAGCGTTTCCTTAAAATAACTAAAAATAGAAATACCATTTGATCTAACAATTCCATTACTATGAATATACCCTAAAGAGGTGAGAGACAGGACACAAACAGACATATGCACACCCATGTTCATCACAGCACAATTAACTATAGCAAAGATATGGAAACAACTTACATGCCCATCAAATAGACATATGCACACCCATGTTCATCACAGCACAATTCACTATAGCAAAGAGATGGAACCAACCTAAATGCCCATCAAACAGACATATGCACACCCATGTTTATCATAGCACAATTCACTATAGCAAAGAGATGGAAACAACTTACATGCCCATCAACAAATGAATAGATAACCAAACTGTGATACAGTCACATGATGGCATACTATGCTACATTAAAGAACACTGAAGAGTACGCAGATCATCTCACAACATAGATAAATTTGGAGGACATTATGCTGTGTGAAATAAGTCAATTGCAGAAGGACAAATATTATAAGAGCTCATTATAGTAAAAAGTCTAGGAAAAGTTTACTTGGAGAAGAAAATTCACTTTGTAGGTTATTGGGGATGAGAGGGAAGGGAAGGAAAAATTTCAGACTAGTTGGGGGTCACGTGTTGATTTGGGTGAGGGGAGGGATGGTATGGAAAGAGTCTGTGACCAGTATGACATGACACTGGGGAAAGGAAGGACACTGGAACATGCACATAAGATATAGACAACAGAGAAAAATACTGTTGTTGTTAGGTGCCGTTGAATCATTTCCAACTCATAGCGACCCATGCACAGCAGAACGAAACACCACCCGATCCCACACTAGCTTCATGATCCTTGCTATACTTGAGCCCATTGTCACAGCCACCATGTCAATCCATCTCGTCAAAGGCCTTCCCCTCTTTCATCGACCCTCCACCTTACCAAACATGAAATCCTTCTCCAGGGAATGGTCTCCTCTGACCACATGACCAAAGTAGGTGAGACGAAGTCTGGCCATCCTCACTTCCAAGGAGCATCTCAGCCACACTTCCTCCAGGACAGATCTGTTAGCTCTTTTGGCAGTCCATGGTACCTTCAGCATTCTTCACCAGCACCACAACTCAAAAGCATCAACTCTTCTTTGGTCTTCCTAATACTAGTATATGCACAATACTAACCACCAATGCCAAACACCAGACTACAGATAAATAGACCAGTGAGAAGATCAGGTGGGGATTGGTGAACAGGAATACACCCTAGACCAAGGATAGACTGAGCTGAAGATAATCTTACATATGCACTCGTGCTACAAAACTAGCCACACACGTTACAGAAGCAACAGAAAACAGAGTTGGAGTAACCTCTCAGAGACAACCAAACACCTTGAGAGAGAGACTCACTGGGTCTGCTGACTTGGGACTATAGTCTTGGAGGACAACAAGCTCAATTGACACAACATAGTACATAAAAATTTTGTCCCACTACCTACTTTGGTGAGTAGTGACTGGGGTCTCAAAAGCTTTCGAGCAGCCATGTAAGATGCAAATATTGGTCTCCTCTCATCCAAAGCAAAGAAGAGTGAAAAAAATCAAAGGAATCTGGAAACAATTTGTTCAAGGATAGGATGGACACCAAGACCAGAAGAACTAGATGATGCCTGGCTACCAATGCCAATAGCTCTGAAAGAGATCAAAACTGGAGATCTTGCATAAAATGGGATGAAAAATATGAAACAAAATTCAAAAACACAACAATGACTAGAATTACTGGTCAGGTAGAATCTGGTGGAACCCCTAAGGCTATAGCCACAGGTTACCCTTTGGGCCTAGAATTGGACTTACTCCTAGGGATTGGCTCTCTGCCCAACAGCAGAAAGACCTATATGCAGGATACCTGCCACAGGGTGATGCACCCACCTACTCTACGAAGATATACCCCTTAGAGCAATTGGCCATGGGGCAACAGAGAGTCAGTGTTCACATAGAGGGAGAGTTGGACAGACTGTATGCATAGTTAAGAAGGGAAAAGGGAGGGGATAGTCACAGGGAGGGGAGGGGAAGAGAGTTTTTATGGTGGAGAATGCTAATTGGGGTGGGAAATCAAATGCATATGAACTGTGGAATGTAAAACAAATTTTGGTCGGTAAATTTGCACCCAAAGCACAAAAAAAAAAAAGGAACAAAAAACTGCAGAATGAAATAGAACTGGAAAACACGTTCCTTGGCATCTCCACACAGCCTTTTCCTTCCGGCTATTGCTCTGTGTCCTTCCTCCTCTTGGTAAAGGACACTACTCAGATGGGATTGGGGTCCACCCTACTCCAATATGACCTCATGTTAACTGATGACTTTTTCAAAGACTCTATTTCCCACCAAGCACACTTTCACAAGTACAAGGGTCGGATCTTCAACATTGGATACATCAGTTAGAGGGACATAGCTCAGTCCAGAGCACTTCATAAACACAACAGTGAAGGCATTTAGCATGACCATAATATTGGCCGATATATAGTCTATATTCATATTTCCCCAGTGGTCCCAGCAATGTGCTTGAGAGACCCTCCTCCACCCCCAGGTCTAACAGAGGATTGTACACTTGGTTGGTTGTCATTAACTTAAAATTTTTTAAAGAAATATACATTTTTCATTTACTGTCAATGATAACTGAACCGACAATGACTAGGTGTCTCCAATCTGGTGACCTGCTAGGGCTTAGATAGGATGTATTTGCTGTTTCTTTTGCTCATTTGAGGCTAGTTTTAGCTTTCTGGCCTCAGTGAGTTAAATTTTTTCTTCAAGCTTGTCCACATATATTCCCACAGAGAAGATAGGTCCAGTGTTCAGACTTGGGAACATGGAACACCATTCCCCCTCTTGGACAATCGCACATTCTCATATAAAATGAAGATACTGAAATGTCCCACAGGAAAGGAACCCTGTCTCCCTACATTCTTCTTCAGTGGATCCCTCACTGGGGCAACTGTGGTTCCAAGGGGCACAGTGGCTAATGCATTCATCCATAAACCAAAACAAAAAACCCCACTGCCGTCGAGTTCATTCCGACTCATTGCAATCATCTAAGACAGAGTAGAGCACCCCACAACATTCCAAAGGCCGGAAATATTTACAGGAAAAGACTGCCCCATCTTTCTCCCGTGAAGTGACTGGTGGGTTCAAAATGCAGACCTTTCAGTTAGCAGCCAATTGTTCGATCATCGATCATTGATCATCGTACCACCAGGGCTCCTGATTAACACATAAAGCCAAAACCAAACCCATTGTCACTGAGCCGATTCCCACTAATGCAGTGCAAACCTAAGGTTCATCTTGGAATGTTTTCTCACCCGTGGTTAGAGTTAGGTTAGGAGTACCAAGAGCAGAGTTCCCTAGTTCCTCCAAGTTCCCCATGGAGGGGACGATGTGCATGGAGGGGTACCCGTGGGGCCCGGGTTCCTCCTGAGAGGAACAAAGCTCTCTGTCCCCGCTGGAGTGCCGGGTGTACCTTCACAATTGCCCAGGCCTGTGGCTGAGGGAGGGATAGGGTCAGGGGAACAGTTCTGTTGGGAGAGTTCACCGAGGCAAGCCGACCTTGGGTTCCATGCTAATAAATGTTCTGGATTTATTCTTGTGCACGTGCCCAGAAGTTTTCCCGATGGATATGCCGAGCAGACTGTAAAACCAAGCCCGTTCCAGCCTGGGGAAAGTTGGCTTCACTCACCAGGCAGGCCCCATGGTGCGTGTCATGTCTTGGGGCCAGCAAACAGCCCTCCTCTTCTGTTGTGTATTTGCATGTCTAAAAGATCTGGAAATGCTCTTTTTTATGTATAGATTCAGGGCATGGAGGGAGGGACGCTGGGGTAACATGGGCTGGTGGACATTCTGCTCCTGAGTTTGCAAGATGATTTGGAGACAGAAGACATGGAGACAGGCTGTGTCAGAGGGGTGTGCTCAGGGTGGCTGGGGCAGTAAAGTGGGTGTGGGCTAAAGGAACAGGCTTTGGCTCTAGGACACCTCACCATTTGCCACTGTTGTGACCTTGAACATGTGACTCGGCTTGTTTGGACAGTCACTTTCCTCAAAAAAGGAAAAGAAGACTGTTCTAGATTGAATTGTGCCCTCCAAAATGAAACATGGAAGTCATGACCCAAGTATCTGTGAATGGAAGCTTGTTTGGAATTGGGTCTTCAAAGATGTTACTGGTGTACCCTCAACAAGATAGATCGACACGTGGCTGTGATGATGTGCTCAAGCACAGCAATGATTGTGAGGATGGTGCAGGACCAGACAGTGTTTTGTTCTGTTGTGTGTGGGGTCACAATGAGTCCAAGCTGACTTGAGGGTACCTAACAAAAAGCACATCAGATGGAGTCTAATCCAATATGGGCAATGTCCTTATAAAAGAGGAGGAGACACAGAGTGACTCGTGGGGGAGAAGGCCACGTGATAGCAAAGTCCTGCTGCAGCTACAAGCCAAGGACCACAGGAACTGCCGGGAGCGAGAAAGACAAGATAGATCTTCCCTGGGAGCCTGACAGAGTGTGAGCATGCCATCCCTGAATTTGGACTCCGAGTCTTCTGAACTGTGAGACAGCCCATTTCTATGCTGTCATCTGAACTCCTCACTCTGTGCTACTTCCTTACAGTATAAAGACAAAGATTGAGTACATACACACATACATCATGATCTCAGCCTTGCAGCTGGCACCCAACACCACAGTTCATGGCTGTTGCCCACTTAGGCTGGCCGGGACTTTGGAGGTGAGGTGATGGGGCAGGGTCTTAGACTGACCTTAGGTCCTGCTGCCTCCTCTGTGTTTTGGGGGCCTGGTCAAGACCATCTAAGAGCCTGCCTACCATTGCAACTCCTCACATTTTCTGTGATGGTGGTTTGAGAGACATGCTAACTCGTCCGTGAGCTGGTCTTACCACGAGACACCCACCATGATGCTGTGCACAAAGACCGAACTACCATGACTCATCCGCTGTGAAAGCCATCTGCTCGAAGCTCGCCACTGCTGGCACTTGGCTGCACGCGTACCAGCTTTAGCCCCTTTCCCCATACATCCTTTTTCTTTTTGTCAGAAATTCTGACTCATCTCAGAGCATTAACTGTTTGAATTTAGAGCTTTCTTCTGGACAATGGAATGAGGGATGCCCAAACATCTTTCCAATTCCTTGGATAAAATGAACAGATGCTGATTAAAGCATTCTTTGCTGACATTACAAGTCGTTCACACACCCCCTCTGCCTCTCTGCAGAACCAAGTAAACAATTCCAGATCTCCCTGTGTATGGAGCAGGGCGTTCAGCTGTTGCGTTTGGGACCAGGCCTCTGGAATCCTACCGCCCCGCTCCACTCCTCTAGCCGTGGGTGCGTCTTCATGTAAGATGTGTCTTTAGGATGCTATACTCAATGTCTACCCAATGAAGCAGCAGCCATACAGTCATTATCAACAACTCAGTCAATCAATCAGTCAGTCGTCAATAGCCGTTCAGTGTTCTCTGGGCATGGGGTCTTAACCTAGACCCTGGGGCAGATGGTGAGTTTGTTTATTAATTTGTTAGATTCAGGGCTCTGCTGGGTGCTGTTGTACAGAGCAGGAGTGAGCTGTACCCCCGTCTGTATCTGTCTGTGTGAAACCATGGCCCCACGGTGACAGGGAGGATCAGTGGCTCTGCCACTTGGTGGCCATACCACTTTAATTTCTGACTCCATGTTCAGTCGTCTCCTTTTGTTAACAGGGAATAAAGCCATTCTTTCAAAGCTGGTCTTTGTTTGCTGAGGTAATGTGTGCAGTCCTGGCACCTGCTCACTGCTAGATAAATGTGTTCACTTCCTGGATCTCAACTGCTCATGGGTCAGAGGGACCCAGGTGGAAAAGTCACTCTTCCCATGCCCTGGAGACCTCACAGTGCTGGGGCTGGGCCCCACAGAGGGCATCAGCTGCCATGAAGATCCATGTTTGGGAAGTGGAAAGCCCAGCCCAGACTCACTTGCCTGCTTGTCAATATTGGCCCGCCCCTTGTGACTCCACAAAGTCACCGCCTCCATGTGGGCTGACCATGTCCTGCTTCTTCTTAGCTGAGGGGACATAGCCAATCTGAGTTCCTGGGATGACTGACTGACACTCAGCTCCCCGGGCTTCTTTGTCCCCCTCATCCACCACCCATCTGTCAGTTTGTCTTCCTGCGGTGGCTTGCATGTTGTTGTGATGCTGGATGCTATGACTCTGGTATTTCAAATACCCATGGTGGACGGGTTTCAGAAGAGCTCCCAGAAAGAAAGTCCTGACAATGTACCTCCGAAGATTAACCAATGGAGACCTTAGGGGTCACAACCGAACATTGTCCTCACAGCTTGTTTTGGATGTGTCTCCAGGAGGGGTAGATGGCTGGAAGCCATTGTGTTTGGTGAAGTAGAGGGCCAATCAAGTGCGAGGGAGGCCCTCAGTGTGATGGCTTGACACAGTAGCCACAATGGCCTTGAACACCCTGGTGATTATGACAATGACACAAGACCAAGGAAGCTTTCCTCAGTTGTACGGAAGGTCTCCATGAGTAGGAGTTGATTCAATGACAACTCCTAGCTACCTCTGTCCCCTCCTAGGAGAGGAAATAGAGGGAGAGCCTTGACAGAGAATGATCCTCCTCCTCCCATTTTTTCTCAGCTGCATGGAAGATTCCAGAGCATTCTGGCTGCCTCTGTGGGGCACATGTGTAGAGGAGGGTCGGGCAGAGCCTAACCCAAGTGACCTAGAGTGCCAGGCCAGCAGGCACCGGAGTGTAAGGAGAGTCCACCGGGCCACCGGGCAGTGTGGCTTTGAGAACCTGCTCCAAGGGCCCTCCCAGACAGGATTTAAAGCCCAGCTTCCTGCCAGCTTCGGAGAGTGAGTTAATTTCCTCACTTTCATGTGGTGCTCTGCTCAGCCGTCCATTCACACACTGGCTGTGGACCTGATGCAGAACTTGGCCTCATGAGGCGATCGATGAACTAATGGAGAACTTCACTGCACATTTCTGGTGAAGCAAAACCCATTTCTGACTGAGCCAGGTGGGGACTGCAGAGGAAGCGCACCAGATAAGCCCTTGAAAGCAGATCCGCGAGAATCACATTCTGCCTGTAATTGATCTTTTGCTTTTTCAAGGAAAAGGAAATTAACACCCAGCATATGGTTTTCCTAAGAAAACCCATGGTTTCCCACTTGGGACCGGTGGGCACAGGGCTGCTGCTCAGCCAGGAACACGATGCTGACATGTAGTGGCAAAGACACAGCTGAGGGTGCCAGCCTCAGCCTCCAGCACTCGGAAGAACTCTTTCCCACTTCCCTGCTCCCACTGAGTGGGTTCCAACCTCCACCCCCCGGCCTTTTGGTTGGCAGCCAAGTGCTTAACTGTTGCACCACCAGGGCTCCTAAGAAAAGGAGCTGACCTGCCATCATGTGGCTGGGGCCCCATCAATTAGGTGAAGGCCGTAAGAGTAACAAGTGAGGCATCTGGGGGCAGTAGGGATTCCACCTCCACTGTCAGGCGAAAGTTCTGCCAGAGTGTCCAGGTAACCATGGACACAAGACAGCTAGATATGGCTGGCCTGCCACCTGGCCTTCAGAACTGGCCCACAATCACATGAGCCGATTCCTCAAACTAAGTCTCTCACATGTATACACATATGCGTGCATATATGATATATGTGCCTATATTGTTGTTGCTGTTAAAAAAAAAACCTCCCTGCCAACTCACAGAGACCCCTCCTTGGGCTTACAAGGCTATAGAAGTAGATTGCTCAGTCTTCCTTCTACAGGGTGGCTGGTGGATTTGAACTGCCAACCTTCTGGTTAGCAGTCAAATGCCTTAGGCATTACGCTACCAGAGCTCCTTACATGGATGCCTCCTTATTGTTGTTAAGTGCCGTCAATCAGCTCGGACTCATAGCGACCCTATGCACAATAGTGCACAATCGGACTAAACACTGCACAGTCCTGTGCCAGCCTCACAATCCTTGCTTTGCCTGAGCCACCGTGTCAATCCATCTCATTGAGGGCCTTCCCCTCTTTAGTCAACCCTCCACCTTACCAAGCATGACATACATCCTTCTCCAGGGATGGTCCCTTCTGACAACATGACCAAAGTAGGTGAGACACAGTTGGCCATTCTCACTTCTAAGGAGCTTTCTGGCTGTACGTATTCCAGGGCAGATTTATTCGTTCTTCTGGCAGTCCACGGAAATTTCAGTATCCTTCACCAACACTGCAATTCAAATGCATCAATTTTTACTTTGTATTGACCTTGCAACATGTTAACTCATTTTTTTTTTTTTTTAACCAGGCCCCTTAATTTTTGGTATCACAGGACCATGGTGAATGATTCTGATCCATGATATTTTCAATATTCTTCACCAACACCACAACTCAAAAGCATCGACTCTTCTTTGGTCTTCCTTATTCATTGCCCAGCTCTTACATGCATATGAGGTTATTGAAACACCATGGCTTGGGGCAGGGACACCTTAGTCTTCAGAGTGGCATCTTTGTTAGTATATATGCACACATACATTCTCAGTCATATAGGTCAACATATATATGCACAGATACATATACACATTCATACAAACGTGTGTGTACACACACGTTTCCTGTTGTTTCAGCTCCTGTGCAGAAGCCCATCTAATACACCAGCACAGCTGTCTGGAGTGACCCTGCTGACCAACAGCCTGGCTCCATGGATGTGTTTGTCTTTCTCTAGTTTTCTAACTTGTTGAGAGCTTTGGGTTTCCAACTCCCTGCAATGGGCAGAAAAACGAGGTCGGGAGAAACACTTAGATCGGCAGAATGGGAGGGAAATGAATGGGTTGGGAGGGATGAAGAGAAGCCCTTCCTGTCATCCTCCCGAGGAGGGTTAACCACCCAGCAAGGACTTGGCGTGGAGGTGCTGAGAGGTCTGTGTTCAGCAGAACCCAGCAGCCCTGCCACGGAGCAGTGCAGTGTCTCTTCCCTCATAACTAGATTATTCAGGACAGTGTCATTTGCCGCCACTGACATTTTCTTTAAAGTCATAAAGGCCTACACGGTAATAAAGGGCTCGGAATAAAATTAGGCATATCATGTATAAATTCACTTTAACCTGAACTTCATGTGGACTGTGACTTTCTAGACCTGATCATTTCCATGAAAGTACCCACATAAAACCGTGAGCAAATGTTTGATCCCTGGCTCCTGGGAAGGAGCGGGACAGGCTGCACCCCCACTGAACAGGGCCGCGGGTGTGCGTCTCTGAGGGCGATTCTGGAGAGTGAACGTAATTTCCAGCAGCACCGTTAGGGAAAACAGACGCCAACAAGCACGCTTTCCGTCAGGACTGGCAGTCAAGGACACGCGGCACCCGCTGCCTATTCTGCTTAGTTAGGAAAGCATTCACTCGCAACAGCTCCCCCTGGCTTTGCAAGGGTCTGTTGGGTTGGGCGTTGTTCTCGTGTTTGTCTTTCTTACACCGTCCACACCAAACCTCCACGCTGACAGGAATGGGTACACAGAGGACTGTCCTCCTGGCCTGGATGCTGAGAACCGCTGTGATGCTCTCAGGTGTGAGACGTGGCCTGGGCAAGTGGACACGGCCTTACAGGGGCTTGGAGCCGCCACTGGGGCTGTTTGAATCACTCGTTTGTTGGTGCGTTCTCCTGTAGCAGCAGATGTGTTGTTGTGAAGCTGGAAGTTAAGCCACTGGCGTTTCAGATAACAGCAGGGTCACCCACGGTGGACAGGTTTTGAGACTAAGACAAGCTTTAACGGCTGCCCATCTACCTCTGAAAATCAGCCCCTGAAAACCCTCTGGATCACAGCAGAGCAATGTCTGACTTAGCATGTCATCAGAACAGATCGATAACTGAGGGGATGTCATGTTTGCTGAAGCAGAGGGCCAATGAGGGCAAGGGGGCCCCTCGCTGAGAAGGAGCCACACCACAGCCACGTGGATGGACTTGGCAAGCTGACGACAGTGAGGATGTAATGGGAGCAGGCCGCGTTTCATTCTGTTGAACATAGGCCACCGCGGGCCAGAGCCAAACGGTCAGCAGCTAGCAACACCAGCACAGCTCTTGAAGCCACATTTGTTCACATCGCAAAGTCAGGCAAAGTGCCCCTTGGTGAAAACACCAGCTTACAGGCCTCCAGGTGGGATGACAGACTCCTGTGGCTGTGGGAGAAGCTTGCTATGACTAGCTCCCATGTTTCCGGAGGGTCAGGTGGCCCTTCTAGGACTCTCCTCAGGGCTCCAGGATTTCTGCAGAGCCCTTGCTGTGCCCTTGGTTAGTTCTCCCTGTCTTGTAGTGGTTTCTTTGGACCCATGGTGGCCGGGCACCGTGCTGACATCCCTGCTGGCCCCTCTTGGTCTCTGGAGACTGCAGTTAGCACCCCCTCAATGCCGGCTCTGTAGACCCCGGGTCCTTCTTGGGTTAAGTTCTGGTGGTGCGGTGGAGTCTGAGGTCAGCAGGTACAGAGTGAATGGAGTATTGGCCATTACTCTGCTCGTAATCTGAACATTGCATTTAAAGACCTTTCCTCCAGACGGCTCCCAAAGGGCATTTGCAAATTTAACAAACTGTGGCAGGGAAGTTCGGCCTCCTCTCAGATGAACAATCATAGCTGCTGAACCGCGTCACCCTCCAAACCCAAGTTCACAGCGGGGTCTCCATAAGTCTATGGAATGGGCTCACGGGACGTTTCTTAGCAAGGCCCTGCCACCCAGGAGTGGCCTTGTTCTGTGGTGGGTCAGTGCCTCAGCCCCTTACGGAGCCACCATCCTGCCTACCTGGAACGTGAGGACAGAACCAAGCCCTCAGGTGCTGCCCAGGCCACGCATCCCTCCTTCCTAGGAATGCATGGTCTTCTCACAGATGGACACTGTCCATTTGTGATGCAAGCTGGGGCATGGTCTAGTTGTAGGCGAGGAAACAGGCATACATGGATGTGGTTTCCAGGAACATGGAGGGAGCAGTGATGGCATGAGTGGGCGGGGCGTTGACATGAGTATAGGAGGAGCACAGGGGTGGGGTGGGGGAAGATGTGGGAGGGGAACCACCCCACAGTGAGAAATGCCCCTGCAGGTATGTGCTTTTGAGGCAGTCTTCTGAAATCCTTGCAAGGCAGGCCTGCTCTGGGGCCCAGTGGTCCGTCCCACCTCAGCCCTTCTAGACAGGAACTGAAGGAGGAGGGTGGAGGACAGACAGAGTCACTGGGTTCAGCAGGGCACCATGTGTCCTCGCTTGGACTTTGACAACACAACCGAGACCTCAGCCTCTGTCTACCCACCCACTGCCGCGGAGTCGGTTCCAACTCACAGAGACCATTTAGGGCAGAACAGAACTGCCCCACAGGGTCTTCAAGGCTGTCGATCTTCACAGAAGCAAAGCCCAAACCACACCCACTGCCGTGGAGTCCATTCTGACCCACAGCGCCCCTAGAGGACAGAGTGGAACTGCACTACATTGTTTTCAAGGCTTTCGATATTTACAGAAGTGGACTGCCTCATCTTTCTCCACGGAGCAGTTAGTGGGTTTGAACCACTGACCTTTTGGTTAGCAGTCAAATACTTTAATGCCTGCAAGACCAGAGCTCCTCAGTCTTGGTCTACTGACCCTAAATCTGACCCATAAAGTGGGAAGCGGCTCCTCCTGGAGCCCCATGGGCCATGGGGTGATGATGGTCACCTTTCTTGATTCCTGTGTGGGGTGATGAATGTGCCCCTTCCTGGGTCCCCTGTGTGCAGCAGGTGCACCCACACAAACTGCTGCCATTGAGTCAACCTTAGTCACGGCCCCCGTGGGAGTTAGAGCACAGCTGCGCTCGGGGAGTTTCCAGGGGCTCAGGTTTCAGCAGTGAGTGGCCAGGCCTGTCTCTCGAAGCCCCTCTGGGTGGACTCGTACCTGCAGCCCTGCGGTTAGCAGGGGAGGGGTTCCGCTGTATGCAGCACTCAGACTCCACTTCTTCAAAAGTGCTCCCACTAACAAATGGCACATCTGACCCTTGCTGTCCTCGCAGGACATACCCGGTCACCTTCCCTGCCCTGGTTGATGGTGCGGTAGCTGACAGGGTGGTGGAGCGAGAGCCTGTAGTGTGAGGGGCCAGCCGTACACAGCTGTTCGGCTGGAACCCTAGGTGCCGTGGACGCCATCAGCATCAGGCAGTGAGGACGGCTCTCCTACGACGCCGGAGGGACTGAGCAACCTGGGTGGTGGCTCACGTGCTGAGTTTAATCGTCCTTGAAACTGTGATGCTCTGGGAGGTATTCCCAGAGTGGGCTGCCCTTGCGAGGGGGACCCCACAACTCTCCATCTCTGTGATTAATGCAAGATGCCGCCCCTCCCACGTCTCCACACTGCAGGTCCCCCTGGCAGTCTGACGTTTCCACTGAGGCCACTGAGCTGCACAGAGCAGCCCCTCTCCGGCTCTGGGTCCCCTCTCCTCCAGGGGCCCCTCTACCACAGCTGTCTAGCCAGCTGTTGCCCTCGGGCCAGCGGCTGCTGCCCTGGGTGTCCTTCGCTCCAAGGTCAGTTCGTGTCGGAGTTCTCAGCTTGGCCAGGTTCTTTCTCTTGCCCACTCCTGCCCATCCTGGCCTGCCGTTTCAACCCTGTGGCCTGGCCTCTGCACCTCCTCACAGCCCCAGGTGTGGAACGCTGCCACTCAACTTAAGTTTAGATCAAGTGCTGTCTACTCAGCCCCTACCATGGCTCAGCCCTGTTCTGGATGCACAGAGGGCAGAAAGCTTGGTTTCTGTCATTGCTACCCTGTGAGTATCACTGTCCCCATTTTGTGGATGAGGACATTAGACTTCCTGCTGAGTCTGGCTCCAGGATGCCCACCATCCTCAGCTCTCAGGGGTCATAAGAGGATCGTGAGCTTGCAGGAGTGACTGAGTTTGACACGGGACTTTGCAGAGGAGGTAGCCTGAACGTTGTGGGCAAGGCTCCAGATTCAGGCACCCGATGGAGGTCTGCCTCTGTTCTGATCCTGACTAGGGATCAGTCAGGATCCCTGACTATAGTCTGCTCAGCGATTGGTGGGGATGGCCCCCGGCCACCAATTGGAACTATCCCAGGAGCTTTTAAAACCCTCAGCTGTCCTGGCCACACCCTCTACCTCAGCTGGGACTCAGAGCTGGCAAGGGCAGGACGTTAGAGAAGGTGGTGATAACTCTGGGTGGAGTTGCTGTTTGAATGCACCCACCTCTGGGAAATGCAATCAGCCTTTCCTAGGAGGGGCTGTTCTAGGAGTACTGTTGATTTATCCCTGGAGCCTTGACCCTCAAAACCCCAGTCCTTGGCCACAGATTTTCCTGGGGGACCTGGTGACATCATCAATGATGGTCTCATGGCAAAGAAATCAAAGTCATGTTAATTTCGAGGTCCATTAAAATTCCAGTTTAAAAAAAATCAATATTTCCTGAACATAAATGGGAAGAATTGGTAGGAGACGAAATTCTATTTCAAGCTTTTAAGTCTATGACCAGCAAGGGAGGGAAATATTGGCAAAACAACTCTGAGTAGCTGAGATTCTCCCTCAGCAAGGCAAGGTACAAGGGTAGCTTATTTAAGATACTTGGTTATTAAAGCAAATTGATGTCGTGGGTGCTAGGTTTTGACGGAAAGTCAACTGTTGCCCATGAAAACCTGTAATGTTGCAGAACCAGCAAGCGGTCCAGGAGATGTGCTTTCTGCTGGCGTGCAGCTGGGCTTCAGAGGAGGACTGCAGCCAATGGTCCTGTGTGAGCTGCCTTGCTCTTCCCACAGGGACCAAACCACACTTTTCTGGGTGGAGAGGAAAACCTACGATAGACCAGGGTTCTGTGGTGGTGGGGGTGGTATTTGCTGCTGTCAGTCCAGCTGATGCCAACTCACGGTGACCCCATTGTGCAGAGAAGAGCCACTCCTTAGGGTTTCCAAGGCAGTGACCTTTTGGAAGCAGGTCTCCAGGCCTTGCTTTCAAGGCGCCTCTGTGTTGAGTTTGAATGCCCAACCTTTTGGCTGGTAGTCAAGCCCTTAACCATTTGTACCAGCAGGGACTCCTTTGGGCTGTCCTTCTTTATAGAAGAAAACTGTTGCAAAGCTCATCTAAGACAATTGAAACTACTTGGTCGTATCCCTTGGCTGGCTGGGGTGGGAGGTTTTCCTTGGAAGGTAGCAGGGGGCACAGCACTGAAGAGGTTGGTACCCACGCTGTACTGTTGCCCCAGGCAGACCATGTGGATGGGCTTCTCATCCACACTCCTCTGCAGGACAGTTGTCCAGGCAAGGGGCTGTGGGCCTCACAAGCTGGGTTGATTTGCTAATCCTCCCTGAGCCCAGATGAGAACCTAGTCGGGACTTGTGTGGTCTTGGTGACAGACAACAGGAGAACCGTTCATTTCCTCTACAGTTTACCACCCCAAGAGTCAAGTGTTGGACTCAAAACACCTGCTTGAATAACACTCTTCATCCTCCTCATTTCCTCCCCTGTCTGAAGTGGAGGGAAGCTCAGCTTACTGAAATACAGCTCAAAGCCAATTTATGGATTTAACCGTTCAAATACTTAACACGGCAGCTGCCTTCTAGTTGACCTTGGCTGATGGCACCCTTGTGTGTGTCAGAGAAGAACAGGGCTCAGCAGGGTTTGCAAAGCCACAACTGTTCAGAAGTAGATGGCCAGGCCTTTCTTCAGAGATGCTGCTGGGTGGACTTGTGCTAATGGACCACCCAGGGCTGATTGGCACGGTATTATTCTTATAGTATTTCCTTGGGTGTGTCCCACCAGTAGTGACAACTGTGTCTACTAAAGGACAGCCTCTATCCAAACAGGTCAATTGTATTCCCATTGGTCCTGTTTCTTGGATGTCACTGGTGGGCTTCCTGCATCCCAATAGTGTTTAGATGCCCAAGGTTTTCTGGAGCTTGAGTTTGCAGAAGGTCAGGAGCCTCCACTCTCCCCCAGTAGGACGCCCTAGTCAGACATGTGGGGTCCACACTACCCCTGCTCTTGGACTAGACCCACCATTGCCCAGACAGGCCCAGTTCCCTGGAGATGCACAGCAGTGCCTGGGGTGTGCTCTTCTTTCCTTGTTGTGGGGATGATGGCTCTTTGCTGGGTGCTATCGAGAGTTCTTCACTACTGAGGTGATTCAGGCTGAGCTGGCCCATTGTCTTAGGCATTGAGGGACTTGGCTTCTCCCTCAGTCAGGCTGCTTCTTCCTCCACCCCAGCCAAGGGGAATTCTCCAGGGTTCATGGGGAGCCTAGCCCACAGTCATGTCTGGCAAAGGGTCCTGTGTGTGGTTCGCTTTGACCCTCCTGGTCTTTCTTGCCTGTGTCAGTTTTGGTGTCCTTTCCTGCCACTCACCAGCTCTGCCCGGTGTGGGCCGAGGCCTCCCTCCCCTGCCCGCTGGGCCTCGTTTGCAAGATCAGAGTTCTGGGCCTTCAGCACGGCATCCACACATCTTTTCAATCAGAAGGGTTTGGTTTGGTTTTCTTTGGAATTTCATGTTTGTCACCAGGAGTTTCAGCAGCTATACATTCAAGGCAGGGCTGGGCCTGTCGGCCCCTATGCTAGGGATCCAGGTTCTAGGGGGTCGTTGGTGACAACATGTGAAAGCCAGACAGCACTAATTGTTCCAGTCCCTCTGGGTCCCTTCAGTACTGGGGAGAGGAGTCCCCTGCCTGCCTGTGCTTCGTGGATGGCCTGCCTCAGAAATTTGAAGGGGTCCATCTCGGCCGAGCCCGGATCTCTAGGAGCAGATGTTTACATAAACCCCCAAATATAGTCCCGAACCTCGATAATGAGCAGCAGATGACCAGATTTAAAATAAAGAAGTGAGTGGATTTTGCTCTCCTTGAATTTCGGTCCAGCCTTCTCTTATTTCTCTAGATGCGGCTGCCTCTGAAGTCGGGGCCATCAGAAGCAAGAGGGGAGATGGAAATAGAAAAATCAAAGAGAGGTTTCCAAAGCCCACGGGGGTCTGCGTGGCCAAGACAGAGTCTGTCCACGAGGTGCCCGTGGGTGTGGATGTGCCACCCTTAATCTGGAAAGTTGGCTCTGGCCCAGGAAACGTTTCATCAGACACCAATATGAATCCCATGTGCTCGATATTTATGAGCAGTTTGCTGACCAAACCCTCCTGATTGGTTGTTGGCCCGGAAGTTCCTGCCTTCTATCAGGGGGGATCTATCCAGTAACAGGGCAAAGGAAATGCTGGACACAACCAACAGTGTGGCTTGGAAGTGTTTTCCTTTTGTGAACAGGTGTTTGGTTTCTATTTCAGGTACTTGATTTTCACTTGAAAGGTTTGTCCCCTGCCAAACCAGGTAATTCTCACTTTACATCTTTGCTGCATTCTGTCCATGTTCACTGGGCCCCATGGCTGACGTTTGGGAGAGGAAGATGGCTGGAGAAAGACATGGCCAGAGTCCTCCCTTCTTTAATGGTCACACAGCCCTACTATGTGGGCCCCATGATTATCCCCATTTTAAGAAGAGAAAACTAAGGCCCTGGCACCTTCAGAGTCTTTGGCATGGTGTGACACAGATGGACCACTAAACCAGATTGGAACTGTGGAGGAAGGTGGAAGATGGAGGATGTCCAGGCCCTGCTCTTCTCCACCGGGCCTCCAGTGCCTTCCCGGCAGCTCTGCAGTGGCACCACCTGCCTGCAGGGCATGAAGCTCTCCTAGTGTCGGGGAGCTCAGAACCAAGACCAGTGGGAGCTTCTCCTGCACTGGAAAGCAGCTGTCACTTGGGGACTTCCCTGGTGGCTTTGCTATTGCTAGAGAGCAGGCTGGGTTTGGGTCTGAGTGGTCTATCTCCATGAAACCTGGCCCTTGGGGACAAGTGGAAAATGCTAGCTGAATGAAGATGGCAGTGCTGGGGTCAGGCCCACGTCACCTGAGAGCCCCGGTCCTCAAGTATTCCTTACCAGGAACGGAGACAGATGTCATGAGTTACCCCCACGTGTCACCAGGAAAGGGTTGCTCCATTAGAAGCCCTGACTTCCTCCTTGGTATCCACCACCGCCAGGATCCCAGAACTTCCAAGCTTCCTTCTTTGGACCTGGGAAAAAGAAAAAAAAAAAGCCAGCCAGACCCCAGGCTCCTTACTAGAGACACATTTTTAAATATACAGCTCTAGCATAAATTTACATATAAAGAAGGGTCTGAGTTGGGAAACAATCCTGTTATCATAACATTGTGGTTGCCATACAAAACCGCAGGAGGCACATATGCAAAAGTTATTGTTGCCCAGCAACGGTAATTGCCCAGTTTAATACCTTCACAGATAGACTGATGGCTGGAAGCCTTGTGGGGAGAAGCTGGCTCCCTCCATCAGGGAGGGGAGCTGAGCCTCAGCCCCTACAGAAACACACACACACACACACACACACACACACACACACACACACACGGCAAATGTTAAAGAGATGAAGACTGCACCCAACTACAACTCTCCAACTCCACCACTGCGCCTGCCCAGTTTTAGTGCCTCACATTAGCCTGTTCCCATCTCATCTCCCCTGGTGATAATGAACTTGGGAACTGTCTAAAACCTGCATCACAGGAGACTGGTGTAGGCTCCCTGGGCAGCAGGGCAGGGCTGGAACCTGAAAGAGAGAGCAGGTAAGCCAGGAAATGGTCTTCCTTCTCAGCTGGGGACAGGCTTTGGGGAGAAGTGACCAGCAAAGTGAGCAGTTACTACCAGGTAGAAAATGAGCAAGGCCAGAAGTTACTCATGATATCAGGGAAATTCAAACCTGTTGCTGTCTGGTTCCAGCTCAGGGCTCACTGTCCCCAAATTGCTGGGGGCAGCTGCCATGACATTGGCTTTTGACCCAAAGTGATGCCACTTACAAGGAAATGCAACTCTGTGCAACCCACACCATCTGCATGGTGGGCTGTGGATTGGACCACAGTGAGATCCACAAGTTGTGTTTTTCCTAACGTTGATTTGTTTTATTGTTGTCGTTGAGAATGTACCCAGCAGAGCACACATCAATGGAACAGCTTCTATGTGGACAGCTCATTGACACAGAGGACACTTTCCCAGTTGGGCTGCCATCCTCACTCCTTTTTTCTAAGCTCTTCCTCCCCCATTCACATAAACTCACTGCCCCTGAGGTTTCTTCCTAGTTTTTGAGTTGCTGTCACCCATTTGATCCCATCTAGATAGTTCTTGACTGAAAACTAGATGAATGATGGGATGACATCAAGAACATCATCCATGAAGAAAGCAAAAGGTCATTAGAAAGACAGGAAAGGAAGAAAAGACCAAAATGGATGTCAGAAGAGACTCTGAAACTTGCCTTTGAATGGAGAGTAGCTAAAGCAAATGGAAGAATTAACAGGATAAAAGAGCTGAACAGAAGATTTCAAAGAGTGGCTTGAGAAGACAAAGTCAAATATAATGAAATGTGTCAAGATTTAGAGTTAGAAAACAAAAAAGGAAGAACATGCTCAGCATTTCTCAAGCTGAAAGAACTGAAGAAAAAATTCAATCCTCGAGCTGCAATATTGAAAGATTCTATGGGCAAACTATTGACTGATGCAGGAAACATCAAAAGAAGATGGAAGGAAAACACAGAGCACTGTACCCAAAAGAATTTGTTGATGTTCATCCATTTCAGGAGGTGGCATATGATCAAGAACCAATGACACCAAGGGAAGAAAGTGAAGCTGCATTGAAGGAATTGGCAAAGAACAAGGCTCCAGGAATTGACAGAATACCCACTGAGATTTTTCAACAAATGGATGCTGGCCTGGAGGTACTCACTTGTCTATACCAAGAAATTTGGGAGACAGCTATCTGACCAACTGACTGGAAGAAATCCATATTTGTTCCCATTCCAAAGAAAGGTGATCTGACAGAATGTAGAAATTGTCAAACAACATCATTAATACCACCTGCAAGTAAAATCTTGCTGAAGATAATTAAAAAACAGTTGCAGCAGCATATTGACAGAGAACTTCCAGAAATGCAAGCTGGATTCAGAAGAGGATGTGGAACAAGGGATATCATGGCTGATGTCAGATGGATCTTGGTTGAAAGCAAAGAATACCAGAAAGATGTTTACTTGTGTTTTATTGACAATGCAAAAGCATTCAATTGTGTGTATCATAACAAATTATGGATAACATTGAGAAGAATGGGAATTCCAGAACACTTAAGTATGTTCATTAGGAACCTGTACATAGACCAGGAGGCTGTTGTTTGAACAGAACAAGGGGATACTAAAATCAGGAAGGGAGTGCATCAGTGTTGTATCATTTCACTATACTTGTTCAATCTGTATGCTGAACAAATAATCCAAGAAGCTGGACCATATGAAGAAGAGCATGGCATCAGGATTGGAGGCAGACTCATTCACAATCTGAGATATGTAGGTGACACAACTTTGCTTGCTGAAAGTGAGGATGACTTACAGCTCTTACTGGTGAAAATTAAAGACTATAGCCTGCAGTATGGATTACATGTCAACATAAAAAAAAAAAAAAAGAAAATCCTCACAATTGGACCAATAAGCTGCATCATGATAAATGAAGACTGAAGTTGTCGAAGGCTTCATAGTAGTTGGTTCCATGATCAGCACCAATGGAAGCAGCAGTCAAGAAATCAGATGATGTGGTGCACTGAGCAAATCTGCTGCCAAAGACCTTTTTTGAGTGCCGAAGGGCAAAGATGTCTCTCTGAAAACCAAGGTGCACCTAACCCAAGTCGTGGTATTTTCAGTCGCCTCACATGTGAGAGCTGTCCAGAAGAGTTGACGTTTTTGCCTTGTGGTTGGCGGAGAATGCAAGTTCCATGGACTGCCAGAGAGGAAACAGATCTGTCCTGTCAGAAGCGCAGCCAGAATGCTCCTTGGAAGCGAGAATGGCCAGACTTTGTTTCACCTACTTTGGTCATGTTGTCAGAAGGGACTATTCCCTGGAGAAGGATGTCATGCTTGGTAAAGTAGAGGGTCAAGGAACAAAGGGAAGGCCCTCAATGAGATGGATTGACACGGGGCTGCAATGAGGGGCTCGGGTGCAGCAAGGATTGTGAGGCTGGCGCAGGACCAGGCAGTGTTTTGTCCTGTTGTACTTGGGGTCGCTGTGAGCCAGAGCCGAATCAACAGCACCTGACCACAACAGCAAGCTGATTCTTAAAAGGTCACAATGCTCAAGGCAGACTTTTTTACTGGTTAAGTTAAATTGTCCTTCATTTTTAAGGTGACTTCAGGGATATTTCTGGTTGAGGGTTTAAGGATTATCTCAGGACAATTGTCTCAGGGGTTCATACACCCTCCTTGGCTCAGAAAGTCGAGAGTCCATAAGAATTGGAAATGCTGTTGTTCATTTTCGCCTTTGATCCATCACGCTCCATTGGGCATTCTTCCCAGTCCATCTTACTCGGGAAGCTCTGCTGGAGCAGGGATCTGCTCAGAATCACAGCAACACGCAGTCCTCCGTTGACAGACGGCTGGTTGCTGCACAGGAAGCGCATTGCCAAGAATCGAAGCTGAGTCTCCTGCGGGGAGAATGAGAATTAGTCCTCTTTAAATTCTTTATCTTCAGAGTTCATCTGGCTCCTCATGGCCTTGCAGAGGAGGTCTGAAAGCATCCTGACCTTTCAACTGTCTAATCCCGTAGGGTGACAAGAGGCAAAGGGATGGTGTGAATGAGTACATTCTTCCCTTCGGCTTTGTAAACCCATCCTGCTCTCCAGAGATAGAGAGCCCAGCAGGAAAGTGCCCACATGACCACTGATTTCCAGGCAGTGCGTGAGACACTTCTGCTGGTCTTGGGGTTTGGAGCCCCCACACTGGGAAAGAGAAGGGATGGGGAGTGCTGAATGTCTTGTGGCAGGTGGGCAATTCAAGACCAGTGTAGCCTGGCGGGAAAGTGCAGAAGGCCTGGTGGTTAAGGGCAGGGCCTGGACATCCTCGGGCCTCACGAAAGTCTAAGTCTGGCAAGTTACCAATGCTCGTGAAGCCTCCATTCCCTTGTCTGCTTTGAGCATCCTCCACAGCTCAGAACAGATGGGAGAAAGAACGAGACGAACGTGTGCCTTCCCTTCGATATGTTTACAGACACACGTATAGCCCAACCTCAGCCTTAAAGACAAAAGAGGGAATAAGTTCATTTCTGATTCCGTCATTGGCTTTCTGAAGGCTTTCCCAGAAGGAAGGCCACGCAAGACAGATAGCTTCATCTTGGAGAATACTAATCACAATCCCCCCGTCCCTGCTCTCCGTCCTTGAAGGGGCTGCCACCCAAAGAGGGTCCATGTGGATGGTCACGTTTACTCACTTCAGCCTCAGTGCTATTGTCTCCCAGGGCAGTTCCCCAGTGCAGGGAGCAGTCACCATGGGCTCTTTCCTGTCCTTGTCAATGCAAGTGAACAAGGAGAAAGACAGTGATTGATCATGGCCTAATAAGGCAGAACCGTCTTTGAAATGAGTCAAGGTGAAGCTTGGGCTCACATGGGAAGCCGCACCATTCTTGCCATCCATCCTTCTTGTGTATCAATGCCCAATAAGTGTCCTGTTGAAGCAATGACTGAAGGGGTGACTGGCGCTTGTCTGGGCCTCCCTGCTCTGTTTCAGCCACAGCTTCCGGTGGCGTTGAGATATACACAGCCAGGGTGCCCATCAATACCCACAAGCTGAAATGCTTCTTGTAACTGGGGTACGTATCATCTAAAGAGTGTGCTGAGCTCAACGCATCCACAGCCAGCCTTCTTTTCTGTCAGTGGGACTTAGTGCACAGACCAGTTTGAGGTCCACTTCTCACCATCCCTCTCTATTGCCCAACGGAAAAGTTCTATTCACTGTGGAAACATTGTTCAGCGGAATCACAAGGTGGAATTCATGGATTTGCACACAGAGGGTACAGGTAGCAAAACGCAGGTCTTCCTGGTCGTGCCTGTCTCACGGCCTAGGGTCTTACTTGGATAACTGCATGCCTGAACTTCTTCCCTGGCCCTGTGTGCGTGAGTTTCTCAAATTCCATTTGGGCTGAGGTAGAAGATAAACAACAGGATACATAAACCACTCACACACGTTGAGCTCTGACCCAGTGAGGGTGCTACAATACCACCCATCTCAATCGCTCCTGTTGTGCCCGCAGGTTTCCCCCAATAACCAAAGGCACAGCTTTCCTGTGGGACCATGAGCCAAAATGGCCTAACTCGAAGAAGCAATTACCACTAACTGAAATGGAAGATTCCTTGAGCATATCCAGACCCCAAAAAATAACACCTAAACTTAAAGTAACACCAGCGTGGAGTAAAAGCAGGGACGGAGCTGTAAATGCACAGCCTGTGGAAAGGGGTACATGGCGTATGGACGATGGTGGGTCATTAACCAGAGCTGGGAAGATAGCACACCAAAGGACTGAGAGGTGGTGACACATCATACCAACAGGTGCTGGAAATAAACCAGGAGAAATCCCAGATGCCGCAGACACGCTCACAGCTGCAGTGCCCGACACTGACAGGACGACTGTAGTTCCAGGAAGGAGACTGGTGATGCCACCCTCGCCACTCTGGTGCACGTTGCCCTCCTCAAGCGAAAAGCATCGGATTCCTTTGTTACTAACACAGGTTTTCTATAAAAGTGAAGTAGCCTCAAGCGAACTTTCAGAGAGTGCGAGGTACCTCTGTTTTGGTGTGTGTGTGTGTGTGACAATGTAGATGCTGCACATGTGACTGGATTAGTAAGTCTCACAGAGGTTGACTCCAGTCATATATCGTATGTAGTTTCACCTGCTAAAGCTGGAACCTGTGTAACATGGAAACCTCTCAGAGAAGGAAAACACAAATATTTTCCACTAACAGGAATGTTAGAAAAGTGCTCCGACTGCACCCTGTCAAAGGTGGAAAACTTGCCAGATCTGGAAAAACATGGCAGTGCTGCAGGCTGTCACATCTGTGGCTTCCTTCCTTTAAAACCCGTACTCCTCGGGGAGCTGGCAGGTGACCCCGGTAGTGATCTTGCTGGTTGTTTGACTTAGAAGTGGGCTTGGTGTGACAGTGCTGACTCCCTGGGATTCTGAGGATGCTGGGCAATAACTGGCCTGCCGTCCACTCCTCCTGTCCCAGGCCACACTGCCCTTCCTGCATGCTCTCTCTCCCCACCTTCCCAACAGTCTGTCCCTTCTTGGTGGTTTCTGAGGCACTCTCGCTCTGTTCCCCACCCTGCTAAGGCATCAGCCCACTCCCTGGGAAGACAGGGGCACCTCTCTTTCTGCTCAAGCTGACAGTGAACACCCTCTCACCTGCACTTCACCTCTCTGGTGTAAACTAGGATACCCGGGTTCCCAACCTGCAGTCCCCTTACGAACGCCAGGCACTCCTACATTTTTAGGAGAGCGGCCTGTAGTCTACGAGTTCATTCAGAAACATTTATTGTGTGTCCATGTGCAAGGCCCTGGCTTCCACATGTCTCTGGATGAACTAAATAAAACTACTGGCCTGACATTGGGGTACGCCTGCTCCTTGAGGTCAATTCAGGAGCCGGCCCACAATCTCTATGTCTACCTGGGGAGTCTTCTGTCCCATGTTGGCACAATATCTGTGTCCACGGGATTCACCCACATTTGACTGGTCCCTCAAACGCTGCTTCTTGTGTCATCTGCCCAGGGATCTGCCACTGGCCAGCCACCTCTAGAAACAACACAAAGTCCAGTTTCCCAAAACCACCCTTCCTAGACAGATAGGTCAGACCCACGGAAGAGGTGAGCATGGGCGTTCTTCTCTCAGGTCTGCGTTTCCATGTGGCTTCTGTGAAGTGCTGCGGGAGCCGGGTGGGCAGTGATGGGTGAGGCTGCACCACGCCCAGCGCAGTGGCCTCAGTCACTCTCAGGGAAGGCGATCTGGCCTGGAAGACAAAATAAAAGGAAACTCAGGAGACAATGCCCGAGACAGGTTGTCAATAGTGTGCGGAAAGGCCACCTTGCTGTATCAGCCGGGCTGTTTGGAGCAGAATTTTGATTAAAGAAGACATCCTGAGCCGGGCTGGTGCAGATGGGCCATCTAAGCAGTGCAGAGCTGGAGAGGAAGAGATGGAGGCCCTGGTGTGCAAGGCTGAGGATCGAGGGGGCTGTTGGGGCTGGGACAGAGCGTGAGGCTTCCCCATTAGGTACACAGGCAGCACATGTGGGCTAGTGTATCAGTTATCCATATGGTATTTATGGTCAGGGAGCACAGTTAGGGACAAGTGCCTGGCACCAGAAAACCTGGGGTGGAGTAATGGGACTCTTGTCTTCTCAGCCCCCTGGGCCAATGGCACAAGCCCTCTCAGCAACAATTCTCCCAAGCACTGCATTTTATGCTATGTGGCCACCATTCTCCTCATAATGCTCCCACGGCCCACCCACCCCGGACACAGGCAATTTGGCAATCCCAAAAGATCTGCTTCTAGGAATTTGAGTCTAGAAAGGATGACTTTTGATACTATCATTGGAAACCGCTAGAAATAATGTTGTGTTCTGGCACCATGTCCAGGAAAGACATTACTTCAGCTCTGGTGGTGTAGTGCCTAAGGTATTTGACTACTAACCAGAAGGCTGGTGGTTCAAACCCACCAACCACTCCTCGGAAAGAAGGTTGGGCAATCTACTTCCATAGTGATACCACCTCAGAAACCCAAGGAGGGGTAGCTATGATTGGGGCCGACTCGACGGCACATAACAACAACAACATCTGGAATGTCCAGGCAGCACTGACCCAAGTGGGCTTGCTGGGAAGGAAACAAAAGACAGCTACTTCTGGGGCCAGGCAGGGAAATTAGGACAATTTATTATTTCCCTATTGCACTGAGTAAATAGATCTCAAGATAAATTATCAGCGCCTGCAGCCTGCTTGATGCAAAACCCTTAAGTCAAAGCCTTTAATGAGCATATGCTGGCCTACCCTCCCTTCTCACTTCAAGTCTGCTATTAACTTTCTGTGCACTTGGGGACCTTTGGCTCACGGCCTAAGTAATAGAAGAACAATTAGAATAATTACTGGGAAGGCCAGGGCAAGTATCTAAGGATCTTCTCTCAACAACTTGGTTATCTTTATTTTTATTTTATTTTTATAAAAAAAGCAAACCAAACCAGACTCCTTTGCATCTAGAATATGTATTTTATGTGAAAATAACATGCTTTGGATCATGCACAGCAGTTCATAATAAACAGCCATAGGAGTCCATCCTTCGTGCCCGTTCAAGGACAGACATAACTTTCTGCCAGTTGCTTTCTGTCTATGTCAGCCTTGCACAGGGTCATCTGGAAGCTGGCCACTTGGCTAATCCAGCTCATGCGACGCTTTTGAGGTGCTGGGACTTGGGACATTCTTGTCTTCCCTCATTTGGTTGTTCTTGAGGTTGTGAGGCAAAAAAGACCCAAACACAGAGGATCGCACCCTGAGCTTGACCAATAGACAGTCATTTGAATGAGCCTAGAGTCACCTTCCCATGGACCTGGCCTCCAGGTGGAAGGGACTCGGGTGCACCTGGAACACACACCATCATGACAAGAGTCCCACTATTTCCGTTCACTGTGGGGCTGTGTAGTGAGGCACCCAGAAGGTGGTGGCATTTGTCACATATTGTGTCCTATAGCTGCATGTGACTGTTTCCTTCCTTGTAGGAGAGGATGGAAACTCCCGCCCATGCCATATTAATGCATGGTATAGTCAGCAGAGGTCCTCACACTGAATGAAGGAAGAACACATGTTAGTGTGTGACTATGATGCCAGCTCCACACATCACAGATATTAAAAAGGGACAGAGATGGGTAGAGTGTCCATGAGTCATACTGGGTGAAACCCATGTCTCATGTCATGACTGTGTCCATAACACATGTCCAAGGCCTCATCTTTATTTTTTCCTTGTAAAAATTCAGATAACACAACATTTGCAAATTTAACACCTTTCACGTGTACGAGTCAATGCACCAGTCATGATGTGCAGCTGCCACCGGCATCCACTGTCATGACTTCCATCCTGTAAACAGAAGCTCAGTCATGGCTAAAGCCAGACGCCCACTCCCTGCCTCTCCTGGGAACCACCATCATTGAACTGTGCCCTCAGTACCTTTGCCTGTTCTCAGTGCTTCATCCTAGTGAGCGGCACAGCATCTCGCCCTGTGTGACTGGCTAATTTCATTCAGCATGGTGCTGTCAAGGCTCGTCCATATTTTGGCATGCATTGGGACAATATCTCTCTTTATGGATGAACAATATTCCATTGTATGGATAGACCACATTGTGCCATTGTGCTTATCTATCATCTGTTGAAAGGCATTGGGTGGTTTTGACCTTTGGAAAACACCATCACACATGTGTTCTCCAGCCCTGTCACACAGGTGTATCTCTTCCAGCCCCGTCACACATGTGTTCTCCTCCAGCTCCATTTGAAGCATCTGGGCAGAACTATTGACAACAGCTGTGGGGGTGAGGGCAGAAAGAAGGAAGGAAGGAAGGAAGGCAGGCAGGCAGGCAGGCAGGCTGACTACAAACAGCCATCCCAGGAGCAAGGGGCCACCAGATGGATGGACACCAGACCTGCTGTGTGCCCTATCAAGGAGCTGAGGAAAGGCCCAAAGGGTTCCTGCCCTCAGGGAACCAGGCCCTGGTGCTGAGCCAGGAATGGGAGAGCAACGCTCCGGGTCCAGGCACCTGGGCGGCAGGTGCTCAGGACAGGAAATGTTGGGCATGCCACCATCGGTGAGATCTGTGGTTGGTGTCACTTTGCGGCAAGTAGAGCTGGGAGGGCTCCCACGTTTATGCTTAGGCTTTGGGATGGCACATTGTCTTCCATGTAAGACTTGCATAAGGTTGTCTGCACGGTGGGTGCCCAGCCCTCTGCCTTGTGGATAGCAGTACACAGAGGTGAGGACAGCACTCACACAGGGTTCCCCTCTGATGCCAAGGTGTTGTGCCAAATGACTCTCCCACTTCCCTGCACACTCTGGAGAGAATGATGACAGAGACAGGCAGCCATCCAGCGTGTCACTGTCATCTTTAAATATTCCTCCTAATCACTTTCCAATAATTAATAATATGCATCAATAATGCTAAGCTTCAAACTGGAAGCTACTATCAACTTGACAGACTCCCACAATCTCTCTGTGAACTTTGTTTCTACCCTGGAAACGTCAGGGATGCAAGTTCCCAGAACTCCAGGTACACGACCCACTGAACACACAACCTCTGCAAGGCTGTGGGCATGGGAGGAGCTGGGGGCTGGAGGAGGGAACGGCTGAGCTTGTTCTTCCTGCTGCTGCCACGGCTGCATCCTCAGGTGTCGCAAAGAGCCCATGACATCATCACTGAGTTCTCAAGGTTAATGCAATGATGGCTTCCAGGTTGCAGTCTCCCTGCCTGCATACAAGCCACGGCCACAACTCTTTTCAAGACCTGCTTAGGGACGCAGATGGCACTGGGACCCCCGCGTCATGGCACACGCACCATGCCCGCAGCACCCGTGTTGGAGAGCCTCCTAAATGAGAACTTATTACCAACCTGTCATTCCTCAGTAATTATCCCCAGCCAGGATGCTCCCGTTGTTTCCATATCATTTGGGATGACACAGGGTAGATACCACCCTTGTCTGTATCTTACACAGCAAGCTTTGCAACAGAGACCCATCCATTTGCATTTCGAAAGAGGCAGAGGCCTGACAGATTTCTGAGCTATTATGAAACACTTATTAGTTGAAATCGAACCAAGTCTGCCCCCCATCATTCCCTCCCTCATAATCATTATTTCTACAAATTCTCTGTACCTTCCAAAAATTTTTGGGCGTGCTGTCTGAAAAGATCAGCAGCAGCTGAGAGCATGATTCACTCAGGCGAATATAGTGCCAGAACACAACACCTCCTTCTGGTGCCTTCCGGAGAGCAGGGAGGCCTGTGAGAGACCACTCTGCATGACGCTAAGATGGACACCCACATGTGTGCGTGCATGTGTGGTACATACCAGATGCAGGAAATGATGTATGTGACTTACACAGAATGTAGAAAGTATACATGTGTCTGTGTCTGTACATGTCTGTTTGGTGCATGCACAAAATATAAGAAATTATATCTACATATATGTAGGAATGTGTGTACATATGTATGCATGTGTGTATATGTGTGTGCATGTCTATTTCAGTGGGCATATGTGTGTGTGGTACATACCCCATATATAAGACATTATATATAGATGTGTATGTATTATGTGCACACATAGGATATATGTATGTGTGTATACATGTGTGCAGGTCTGTGTATATATGCGTATGTGTGGTATAAAACCAAAGTACAAAAGATATACGAGTGTATGTATATGTGCGTGAATGCATATGTGTGTATATCTGTCTGTATGTGTCTTTCTGTTGTACGTCTTTCTGTGCGTATCTGTGCTATATCTGTGTGTGTGTGTGTGTGTATGTATATATATATAATGTATATACATGTGTGTGATGCATACACGAAACAAGAAATTATATGTGCATAGTGCCTAAGGCATTTGACTGCTAACCAGAAGGCTGGCGGTTCAAACCCACCAGCCACTCCTTGCAAGGAAGGTTGGGCAATCTACTGTGTACATAGTGAATCTACAAAGTACATAGTGATACTGCCTTGGAAGCCCAGGGATGGGTTGCTATGAGTCAGATTCAACTCAACAGCAGTGAGTTTTAGTTTTTTACATATATATATTTATGTCTATCTGTGTGTGTGTATATCTGTATGCATATGTGGGCATGAAGATGTGTGCGCATGTATAGGTATATAGCATATATATATAAACATTTGTCTGTAGGTGTATTCACATATATTTGTGTGTCTATAGGTATGTGTGTGCATATGTGTAGGTCTGTGTGTGTCTGTGTGCATCTGCATGAATATGTGTGTGCTTATTGCATAGTGTATGTGTGACTGTACATATTTCTCTGTGTATCTATGTATATATGTATGCATGCACATATATATGAGTGTGCATGTGTGTAACTGTATGTGACTACACATCTATCCACATGTTTGTATCTTTATGTATGCATGCACATGTGTGTGCATGTATACATATTGTATGTCTGTGGGAGACTGTGTGTCTTTCTGTGTGTTTGGATCTTTATGTATATATGTATGCATGCACACACACATATGTGTATGTGCGTATGTGTGCATGTATACATACTGTATGTCTGTGTGTGACTGTGTGTCTCTGAGTGTTTGGATCTTTATGTATGCATGCGCATATGTATGTATATGTGTGTGTCAGTGTGGACACATGTGTGCATGTGTTCTAAGCACCAAACCAGAGAGTGGAGACAAGCCTGCTGTTCATTACGTGGCTAAGCCTGCCTTCTAAAGAACATTAGATACTAAAAAAAGCTCAATTGTGGTGGCAGAGAAACTGTGGGGTTTGGAATGTTCCAGCTACACTGTATTAAAACCTTGCTTTTTTATAATTAGTCATTTTCATACTGTTTAAAAATACCTCATGTCAGAACCGGGGAGTTAGCTCCCAGCTAGCTGGGAACAGGGACAGCACAGGGAGCAGTTTTAAATCCTGCAGGCCCCCACCCCCATTTTTCCTGTCTCCTTAGCCTTTTCATTTCCCCTTGTTCAGCTCTCCCGCCCCTGCCGTGTGCCAGGCTCTGTCTTCTCTGTGCAGACACACAGCTGTCTTGGAGCTCCCTGGCAGGCCTCGGCTCTGCTGCCTGCTGCCATCATCTCCTTTGTCTTCCCGGGCTGTGCCGTCTCTGCTCCTCTGAGCAGCCCCGGCTGGCTCTGCCCTAGTTCTCTGAGTCCTAGGAGGTGCCATGTGGTCTGGGGTGGCCCTTGGAGGTGGCTGGGGCCAGGCTCTGCAGTGAGCAGCCCTCCCCGCTCAGGGGCAGGTCTGCATGTGGCAGGTTTCTCCCCTGTCCCATGCACGGGCTCAGTCAGGCTCCTGTCCACATGAGCCCTGAGGAAGGCGTCGGTCTGCCCCGTCCTGCCCTCTGAGGACGGGGGTGGGGGGCGGAGGCTGCTTACCGTGGTGCGGTAAACATGCAGGCACTCCGAAGAGCTTCACAGCCGTGGCCTGGGGATGATCCCTAGGAACGCAGAATTAAATTTGAGTGTCGTCATTATTATCAATCACTATTTATCACATGCCCACCGCGGCTCTGGCACGCTGCCGTTAATGTTTCCATGAGGCGGCATTTGCAGTGTTCCCACTGGGGTCCTGATTCTGGTCGTCGCCCCAGTCACCTTTCCCGTGATACCTTGGTGAGGAGTGGAGCCTCAGATGACGCCCTTCTTGTCCTGGTTCGCTCCGTGCGTGTGCCTCTGCAGTGCCGCGTCCTCTGTATGACGCTCAGAACGCACGGCCTCTGCCGCTGCTCCCTTTGTCCCCCTCGTTCCTTCTGCTCACGACTGTATGTGCAACCCTTCCCCTCCCCTGGGAAGCCTGTGGGCCGCATGCTGGTCTCTACGTTTTCTCTCTGTCCTTCCATATTTGGCCCAGGTGCTGGGTTGGTGGGGACCATGCCATAGATTTGGCTGGGCCTCCCCATCCACATCCCATGGAGTGGCTCAGGGGCAGGAGAAAGGCTATGGACATTGGGACAAAAGTGCACAGTGTATCTGAGACACTGCTGGGGCAGCACCACCACCCAGAGAAGTGGTCAGAGCTGTCTATGCCTCCAGCCCGGCCGTCGGCTCTGGGTGTCTCTGAGTGTCTCTGACACTACAAACAGAAGCCTGAGTTGGCTCGAAGCAGATAAGGCCTGATGTGAGGCAGGGCCACTCTTGGCCCAGTGAAGGCTCACAGGCACTGCTGTCGGAACCTTTGTTATTCCTAGGGGTCCTGAGGACCTCTCGGAGAAGCTGGAGATAGGAATACTTTTAACCACATAGCTCACTGCACACGCTGATGAGAGTTGAGTGCTCAAATGCTGGACTACGTTTTCAGACATGGTTTATCAGGTAAGACACACAACAACAACAACAACACACCTGTAGTCGAAAAGGGAAGGTTGGAAGATAATGCTCCATCCTTTGGTTTCCGGCTTCAGGAGACTCAGTCTAAAGCAGCGGCAGGCAGGGCTGCTGCAAACTGTGCCAGGCACAGCCAGCTGAGGATGGCACAGCTCCTTGCTAGCGGTGTTCATCAGGCACCACGAACCGACGTCTGCTTTCTTCACATGTGACAGACCACACGACATGCACAGGAGAGCGGGCATCAAACAGCAGCCTCCATCACTTTCTGGGGTGAAATGCAGGAGCTCCTTTCCACCCTGCCGTAACCCCCTATACCACAGCTGCCCTTGGGAGCCCACACTCAGGCTTCGGAGGCAAAGAATTAGCGTTTCATTTGCCAGCACTGTCACACCCCACCTTAATGAGCACTTAAAAGAGACGGATGTGCAGGAAATGAAAAGATTTATTTGAGATATTTAAATAGTCTCTCTCCGCTATCACCAAGAGGACACACTCTGCTCCCATCGTGGCATCTCCCTGTTATTTTGACAACATTCAGAAGTTTTCTGGCTTCTAGTGCCTTTGTGTGAAACACGCCTTGTGTATTGGAGCTCTGGGGGGAGTGACAGTCACAGGAATAAGGTAGACCAGGTTGCTGTCACCTCTGGATCCCAGTCACACCAATTACGATCTTTAATGACACATCAGGCCAGCAAACAGCTAAATAAATACCTAATTAATTTCTTTTTTAGAAAATTAACCGTACATCAGATCTTTTGTACTTTACGGCACACTAAAAACCCTGGTGAGAGTTACGACACCGTCTGCTACAATCAGCCATGAAGTACATCAGAAAGGCAGTGTGGGTTTAAGAAAGGACTACTGCAGAATGTATATTTTCATTATCAAAAACGTTAAGCCATTTATCCTGAGGAGTCAGAATAATCATTAATGGCTGGGAATTTATGGTGCCAGATCTTAAACTAATGTGAATGATTCCAGGTGTTACTAATGGCTTCGGTGAAATGTGCCCGTGTCTGAGACTTCTACTAAATCTGAGGTAATGGTCGGACGCTTAATCTCGACAGATGAGGAGCAATTTAACTGACACATTGATTGGATTCTGTGGGCTTAAATGGCACCCATTGCGAAGGTGCACGGTCAGGCAGCGCGCCGAGGGCGACTTAGAAGTCATCCTCCTTCCGTGCCCTGCTCCACAGCTGAGGGGGTTACGTTTAATCTACTTCCAAGCCAGTCTAGTTTTACGTGTGCGGTTACTTTTTGTGGCATACGCCATTGCCAAGTTTACAACTCTTCTGCCAGTTTCTGCCCCAGCTCTCTTAACATGCTTGGTGGATTTTTGGGGAGAGTTGCTTGGCTGGCCAGGAGCTGCCAAGTGGGAGCAGTCAGGCCAGGGGAATGTAGCACTTGGCTGCAGAGCTGAGCCCAGCCTGACGCGGCGCGGGCGCGTCCAGAAAGCCAGGAAACCCAGTGCCCGTCGTGTCAGCTCCCAGTCAGGGCCACAGCACTGTGCCTTCAAGGCTGTGATCCTTCTGGAGCAGATGGCCAGGCCTTTCTTCGGAGACGCCTCTGGGTGCAGCCACAGGCCAGCCTTTCAGTTAGTCAGCAAGTGCCACCCAGGGACTTCATACCGTGCAGCTATCCTAAAGGGCTTCTTCGCACTCATGCAGCCACTCTCACGGTTACCCCCTCGTGGAGTCACTCGCGTCCACACCCTGGTGGATGTTTCTCGCGGGTGACTTAGGCCGAGTGCCGTGGAGAGGAGCCTGTCTGCCTCTGAGTCAGAGCCACAAACAGACCTGGACCGTGATGGGGCCGGCCCAGGCTGAGCACCTGCAGGTGCTGCCCGTCCAGTTCTTCCTGCTCATTAGTGGGGACCGCGAGCCCCGAGAGGCCCACTCTTCTGCCCGTGGAGCGTGGGGGTGAGTGCTACCTGACTGCTGTCAAACATCCTTTGAAAGCACATAAAATAAATTATCCACAGGTTTACCTGTCGGGAAGATAGATTCGACGCATCCGACTGTTGCAGGCATTCCAAGTGACAGGGTGCCTATCATGTTTCCGTAATAGGGTCAAACAGCTGGACGGGGATTTAACGCTCAGTGAGGCCAGAAGGGCCGAGCACTTGCGGGGAGGATGAATGGAGTGAGAGGAGGCAGCGGGCCTGTTTATTACGGCGTTTTTCTGCTTCACTGCAGACCTGTAATGATGGTCACGGCGCAGATTGACAGTTGCCCTCTCTCTGCCAGCGTGCTGTGGAAAGTGGGTGAAGGCAGGGGAGTCTGCCTGCTGACCTATTGCAGTGGCCCGTCAAGGGTTCAATTGACTGCCTCTGACAGGCAGTGAGGAGTCAGGCGGTGGCGTCTCATTGGCCTGGGAGGCGGAATGAGTGTTGCAGAGTGTCCCGTCTGGATCAGATCTTTGAAGGAAGGGACATGTGTCCATGTGTCCGGCAGGGCTTCCTTTCCCCAGTGCTTCTTGTGTTGAAGGGGTCTTCAGAGGCAGGGAGACAAAAACAAAAGCCAGTTGCTGGTGAGTGGGCCCCGACGGCTGGGGCCCCATGTGTGTCAGGGGACACTGAGCACCATGGGGTCTGTGGTGGCTGATTCCTCAGGACACTGCCAGGCCTCGCTTCACAGGTCCCTCTGGGTGGATTGAATTTGTTACCTTTCGGGGAATGGCTGAGCACGCCAACCATTGGCACCACCCAGAGCCCCCTTCAGAGGAAACCAAGCAGGTGGAGAGGCACAGTGCTGACACTTGTCTCTGTTTGGAAAGCTGACACATCGTGTGTGAAGGACAAGGGAACACGGGCAGTGCGTGTAGAGTGAAGCCTGCCGGACCACTGCATGCCCTGGCCTGGAGCCAACGTGGTTCTCATGGGGCGCTTGGGGCTGACTTCCTTCTCAAGCCTCAGAGCACCCCAACCAGGCCACCTGTGGGGCCACTCTGCAGTGCTCCAAGGGGCTGACTGCTTGAGTCAGGATGCATCTCACTTGAGTTTACCGAAGACTCTCGACCAATGCCCAGCATGCGTGCATCTGCCCAGCGCTGGGACGGCGTGTTTGCCTCCTTTTTGACAGGGCGTCGACTCCTACCAGACACAAAATCCATTGCTGTCCTGTGGATGCCGACTCATAGGACAGAGTAGAACTGCCCTATAGGGTTTCCAAGGAGCTCTGGTAGCATAGTGCCTAAGGCACTTGACTGCTCACCAGAAGGCTGGAGGTTCAAACCCACCAGCCACTCCTCGGAAGGAAGGTTGGGCAATCCTACTTCCGTAGTGATACTGCCTCGGAAACCCAAGGAGGGGTCGCTATGAGTCGGGGCCGACTCGATGGCAAACAACAACAACAACAATAGGGTTTCCAAAGCTGTAAATCTTTACTGAAGGAGACTGCCACGTCTTTTTCCTGTGGAGCTGTTGGTGGGTTTGAACCACTGACCTTTTGGTTGGTAACCAAGCATGAACGACTGTGCCACCAGTGTTTCCATAAACTCCTACGGGGCCAGCAAAACAATAATGGCCAAACCAGTCTCCATCCTGTCAACGCCGACTCACGGTGCCCGGGCTGTGCCAAAGCAGATCTGCTTCAAGGGGTTGGCGCCAGCTGAGCTGTGGAAGTAGCTCTCCAGACCTTTCTTCAGAGGTGCCTCCAACCTCTAACATTTTGTTTGCCAGCCGAGTGTGCTGACCATGGGCACCACCCAAGAACACTCCTAGGGGGCCACAGACAGTTCTTATTTACCCCTGAGTCCCCCATGATATGGCGTTCGGTTCAGTCCCATACAACCCCATGAAAACGCACAGTGGGCCCTCCTGCACCAGGCCCAGAGCACCCAGAGCAGCCCTAGACCCAGGTGCTGCCCTTATGGACAGACAGACAGACACAAGGACCATACTGGCGTGGCCTGGCTGCACAGGGACAGAGAGAAGACCCAGAGGGCCATTCCCCGGGTGTTTGTCCTCACACCCTGGTATTCATGACTTGGCCTCAGTTTCCTTCCTGGCAGATGGCTCCCCAGGGACCAGAAAGAGGGATTCACCGACTGAGAAACAAGACAAGATTTAAGCTGGTGCTTAAATCCCAGGAGGAATAGAGTCAAGGTCTCACCTCAAAGTCACACGCGCTATAAACTGCGCCTCGCTCATCTTCTATGCTTCGGAAAGGTAAGAGCCACCTCAGCGCTCTGGATGGGGGAGGCCAGCCCCTTCAAAGAGCACAGTGAGTCCCACAGCACGGCCAGACTGGAGCCTCTACGTGGCAGGGAGACTGGCATGGGCAAACCATATTGGTTGGATGGTAAAGAACTAGAATTAGATATTCACGTAATGCAATAGTAAGTCAATCACCAATGCTTGTTGCAAATGCTTTTTTTTTTCATCCTTATGCCATCTTCTGCTGTTGTTACATAACAGAGTCCGAGTCAAATAGCACTGAGAACCCACCAAATGAAATGCACACAGAAGCTTTTCCAGGGGGAGGAAGATTCTGAGGCTAGACCTTAGGCAGGAAGCCCCCGGGGCTGTTGGGAAATCCTCTTCTGACCTCCAGGCAGAGGGCGGGAGCACTTTCTTCCACTGTCCACTATGCTTGGTCCCATCCTAGGGCACAGGCTTCCGAGCGACGGGCTCAGATACTGCCACGATGGTGGCCACCTTGTGCTGTGAAAGTAGAGGGTCCTGCTTGGTGGCCTTTGGTAGTCACCAAAGGTGATAGATGACTTGGCTTCATCCAGCACCTCAAACTTAGTTTGAAATTGCACATGGGGTTCTCCAACACATAATAAACACTATTCACAAATTGAACTGAGTCTCATCATTCTTAGTGAACGATTAAACCAGGGCAGGTTGTCAGGAGAGCAATGTAGCACACAGGGGAAATTTATGTGTGGACTGAGTCCATACAGAACCACTAGCATAAAGGGGACCCACTCCTTGTGGCTCTGCCACAGCAAGGAGGCAAGCTAGGCCACATGACTAGGGAATTGGGTCCAAGCAACATGGCAGAGGCACACAATGGCAGCCATGTTGCAGGTAGAAGGAAAGAACCTACTCACAAAGGACAAGAGAGACTGATGTTTAGAGCACGTGGCCCAGTAAAAGAGGTAGGCGGAGAGCAGGTTGGACACAATGTCATCGGTATATGTATGCAGTGTGTGCATCTGCGTACCTCTGTATGTGCATGCACGTGTATACCCATAAAAACTCTGCAGGCTATATGAGGATGCATGCCTCTGTGATAGGCACAGACATGATACACACTGGAGCAGGCACATGTGATCATTGACATGGGTCCCTGTGATGTACACAGATATCACGCACACTGTAGTAGACATGTTGGGGGTGACATATGTACATGTGGTGTGCACACACATCACACATACTGGATCGGGCAGGTATGGTGGGTGATGCTGATCATGCGTCAAAATGGAACTGAAGGGGCAATGAATGGTGTTCTTGAAGGAAATAAGGATGTGATGACATCCCACCAGAACTGGGCTGTGACACCTGAGGAAGAAGAGAAAGAATTGAGGAATGTGGATAGCTCAGCCCTCCCACCCAGGAGGTCATCATCAGGAAAGAGCAGCCAAGGCCAGCTGGCACTGTAGCTTTCAGGAGGAACCAAAGTGTCACCCAGAGCAGACTTCCATTGACAGAATATGTCTGTCTTCTTGTCATCATCCTCCAGTCAACAGTGTGGTCAAAGTGACCCTGGTGCCATTGAGGACACGCTCTGGAAGGAAGTTCTTCTGATCTTAATGAGATCCTATCACTCCCATTTGAATTGTCTTCTTGTACATATTTTAATAATTTATGTGTGTATGTGTGTGTGCATGCAGAGTATGCATCTGTGTATCTGTGTACAGGCATATGTATGCACGTGTGTATCTGTGTATGTATGTGCACCTATGCATGTGTGTACACGTATGTGTACGAATCTGTATAGCCATGATATGCCTGTGCATGTATATGTATGTATGTGTATGTGTTTGTATGTGCACACGTTTTATGCATCTGTGCACATGTGTGCACACATGTGCATGTCCTTCTGTGATTTTATGTATATGCACATGTGTGCATCTGCACATTCATGCATGTATGTGTACGCAGATGTTTGCATCTATGTATCTGTGTACTGTGCACATGTGTGTACTTGTATATCCACGCATGTGTGTGCATGTATGTGTGGACCTGCACTTCAGTGTATTTGTATATGCACACATATGCATGCACCTGTGTATCTGTTTATGTGCATGCACACATGCATACATACTTCTGTGAACATGTGCATCTGTGTACCTCTGCACATGCATGCATGTGCATGCATCTATGTGTGTGTTCATGTGTGTACACAAATGTGTGTCTGTTTTGTGCATGTGCACACCTGTATGTGTATCTATGTGTGTGTGTTCATGTGTGTATGCACCTGTGTGTCTATTTTGTGCATGTGTACACCCGTAAGTGCATCTGTGTGTGTTTTCATGTGTGTATGCACCTGTGTGTCTGTTTTGTGCATGTGCACACCCGTATGTGCATCTGTGTGTGTGTTCATGTGTGTATGCACCCGTGTATCTGTTTTGTGCATGTGCACACCCCTATGTGCATCGGTGTATTTCTGTAATTATAAACTCCTCACCATCAATCTTCACTCAGACCCTGATTTGGGGTTGCTCAGGGTTTTCTAACCTTACCCAATTTCTCATGAAGGATTCTGACCTTCAGACAATCGCAACTAGTCATTGACTCCAATGATGACAAAATGGACTTTGTGCTCCCACTTTCAGATGAGGATGCAGGGACTGGGGATGCCCTGCATGTTGCCAGTGCTGGGATTGCTGTTGCCCCCAAATGACCTAGTCCTTGGGCCAGAAAGCTTCCTGTCGCTCTATCCTGATGCATGCCACTCTGCAGGGTGTCCCAGGTGACCAGAGGGCCCAGGCTCCAGGAAGCCTGCATCCTCCCGGGAGAGCAGAGGCACACAGAGAAGCAGTGTTGAGGGGGCGGGCAGGAAGCAGGGTACAGGAGGGGAGCTCCTGGTGATTTGCAGAAGTTGAGGGCTTCTGGAGGAATTGGCACATGGAAATTAGGGTGAATCTCAGTGAACCAATGGCAGGACTTGCTGATGTCTGATGGTGCAGTTGCGTAGGGGTGCAGGCCTCATGGGGCTGACTCTGTCCTAGGCAGTCACTATAATCCTCCGCTCATAGACAGGATAGCCAAGGCAGAGCAGGTGTGTCTTGGGATCTGGGGTCCAGACCACCCAGAACTCGATGGTCTGGGTGCAGTGACCAGCCCTCACATGGGGAGTGGACAACCACTGGGGATGACCTGGCATGTAGGAGGAGCTGGGCTGGGCTGGCTGCAAGGTGCCAACCCCTATGGAGTCCTGAGAGCTCTCCTCTACCCACCCAGTCTGTCCTGACTCATGGAGAGCCTGGAGCAGCCAGAGTCACTGAGGAGGCCGTGGCCCAAGAGAGCAGAGGGCTTCTCATTAATGGCGTGGGTTGTTGCCACACACGGGAGCATGGATAATCACCATTTTTAATGGGGTTGATTTAGCAGCCACAATTCTGCAATTTTCTCTTTTCCCTGGGGCTGTCACCTGGGCCCTGCACACCTGGGAGAGCAGGCAAACACTGGGGTCTCCTGGATGCCCCTTGGGGCCAGCCAGCTTCAGGGCAGGGCTCTGGCTCCCCAGACCACCTGGGGGCCAATTAGCTGGCACGGCCTGAGCCCAGCACATGATGATGGAGCTGTGGTCATGCCTCCATGCCTCGTACGTGGCGCCATGGGGCTCCTTCTCTGGGACGTGGGTGGTTCTTCAGTGACAGCAGTGACTGGCCCCGGGTCCATAGGAAAGGGCCCAGTCTGCAGTCAGTGGTCCGAGGTCTGCTTTTCTGACGGAGGCTCTTGGCAGGCATTACCATGTCCTTGCTGGAAGGGATCACAGTGGGGCTGGCTGCTGGGACTTAGCTGTGTGATCCCCTCACATGAAGTCTCTTTATGTTCTGTTTAGTCCTGAGGGAGACAGGAAGATTCAGCCACCAAGAGCCTATAGGAAAAGGCAACAGAATGTGTCTCAGCCTTGTCTCTTAGTGGGGCCACTTTAGCTGCAGGGCGGGGACAACTCTGTGCCTTTGGGTTGGGGACTATTTGGCAGGGCGTTGCTGCCCCCCTAGGCCTGGATGAAGGTACACCCTCCATGGTGACATCAGTCTTGGGTTGAGAACAAGGTGGCTGATGGAGTGCTGTCCCAGCCCTAGGCCTGGATAAAGGTACAGTCCCCCGCCATGGTGGCACCAGGCTGGGGGTAAGGACAAGGTGGCAGGTGGGGTGCTGCCCCCCCAGGCCTGAATGAATACCCAGCCACTCCCCATGGTGGCATCAGGTGCACATGGCTTCTGGACTCCTGTTGTTTTTCCTCTTTGCGACCCTCTGATACCCTGAGGGCCCCGGAGCCTACAGTCTTGCCTCTAGCCAGAGATGGACCCAAATGGACTCAGGGTCTCTTCCCCTCTGGACCTCAGCACCCCTGGATGCCTGTGCCTGGTGCCAGCCAGGCACTATGGTCCTGAGAAGCCAGTGGTGTCTGGGGCCTCCTGCAGACCCTTAGCTTCTGGCCTTCCAGGTGCCTCTGGAGAAGGGGTGCTGGTTCCAGTAGGGGTGCCTCCTGTTCCCTCATACTTGGGAAGCCTCTGGGGGGATCAAGGTACTCAAGGGCTTCCCACCCTTAAAAAGACACACAGCTGGGTGCGCCCCCTGTGGCTGAACTGCCATGAGGACGATGCTGCACCTGCGCATGGCCGCAGGTGGGGTGTGGTCCATGGGCTACTTCCCACCCACCCAGCAGCACTCTTGTGGGAACTCCTCTTCCCAGACAGCCCCAGGCCTGTTGTGGCAGACGACTGAGGGTCCCTGTCCCTCCCTGTGGTAACTGTGTTAGAACTGACAAGGGCAGCCTGCGGCTCATGCATCCCAATTCTCCAGGCAGCAGACATGCTCTTCTCCTCATAACCTCAGCAGCTGGGCACGTCCCCATGGCCACCATGGTCACCCAGTGACCTTCAGGGAGTGGGGAGGACAGGAGCCTGTGCTTTGCCCGAGACCTGAAGCCTGTAGAAGATTCCCTCAGGGAGAAACGGGCATGGTGTTCCTCCATCTTCAACCTGCAGCCCTGGGTGGCAACATGCCCTCACCCACACCTCTCACCCCTGTCCAGCTGTGCAGCCCTAGCTCTGCTTCTTTGCAGGGTGATTCTCCATGACATTTGTTTCAGGTCCAAGGCTGTTGTCCTCTCTCCAATCCTTGGGATTTTCCTCACAACTAGACTAATAAGAAACATCAGGATAAATGGAGAAAAGATTGAAGTTGTCAGGGATTTCATTTTACTTGGATCCACAATCAATGCCCATGGAAGCAGCAGCCAGGAAATCAGATGACATATTGCACCAGGAAAATCTGCTGCAAAAGACCTTTCTAAAGTGTTAAAGAGCAAGGATGTCACTTTGAAGACTGTGATGTGGCTAACACAAACCATGGTATTCTCAATCACCTCATATGCATATGAGAGCTGGACACATGTGCTTTGGTTAGTGTCACTCTAACAGAAAATACCACAAATGGGATGCTTTAACAAACAGGTGTGTATAATCTTACGGTTTGGGAGGCTAGAAGTCTGAGTTCAAAGTGCCAGCTCTAGGGGCTGTGTGAAAGCCCCTCAAGCTTGGGCTTCAGCTCTGCCTCTTGCTCCCGGCCCACTGGAGCTGGAGGCGTCTCTTCACTCAGGCAGCCACTGGCTGCTGAGGCTGACAAACCCAAAGTTGACAAGTGAAAAAGACACAGTCTTTTCTGGGAAGTACCCCATGGACCAAACCACATGGCAGGCCATTGACTCAAGTCCATTAAAAGTCCCAAGATCGGCAAACCATGCCAGGCTGCTGAATGAAGTCTTGGCTACATGCAGGTTCCAAGTGTGCCAAAAAGCTAACGACCATTTTCAAAGTTTCTTATATACGGGAAGTAGACGACACCCTAAGACAGCTACTCAGCTGCTCACAGTAGAGTCCACTGTGGAGCTGATTACCATCTCATCATGCAGAATACTACATCCAACTACAAGCCACTTAACCAGGCCCAGCCAAGTTGATAACCACCTTAACTACCACAACATGTAAGGTAGATCTAAGAATTGATGCATTTGAATTGGGGTGTTGGTGAAAAATACTAAAGGTACCATGAACTGGCAGAAGAATGAACAAATCTGACGTGGAAGAAGTACAGCCAGAATGCTCCTTAGAAGTGACAATGGCAGACTTTGTCCCACGTACTTTGGTCACATTTTCATAGAGGGATCATTCCCTGGAGAAGGACGTCGTGCTTGGTAAGGTAAAGAAAGGGTCAGTGTGCAAGGGGAAGACCCTAAACAGGATGGATCGACACAGTGGCTGTCAATGGATGGGCACAGTGGGCTCGAGCACGGCAAGGATTGTGAGGATGGTGCAGGACTGGGCAATGTTTCATTCTGTTGTCCACAGGGCCACTGTGAGTTGAAAATTACAGTGCTAACAATAACAACAACAGTATAGTCGCCATGTTTGTGTTTCATACATCACAGTATCTGGCACCCCACATGCCCCATGAAGAGTGGGATCCTATGACGAGTGACAGTGTGGGTCTTAAGCTGAGGAACCTCAGCCTACAGCCATATTCAAGGTGACGTGACATAGTCAGGTGTCTCGGCACATGGCCATTTGCACAGTGAGTCTCTTCTATAGTGGCCCTGCAGGGAGGTGTCTGCCACCGTGCTGGCCATCCCTGTTAGAAATCAAGACAGGTACCTAGCCCTCCTCCTCAGCCCACCCAGGGCTGAGGCATTGCACAGGCCTCCCCACCTAACAACCTCCTCCTCATCAGCACAGTCAGAGATGACACTGTTTCTGGGGGTGCAGGTGACCAAGCCCCTCACCAGCTCCAAGCTCACAGGGGATCACTGTTGTTGTGCCTGCCTCAAGAGACAGTGTTCTTAGACTTGTGGAGCCAGTGGCTCTGTCATGAGTATGCCAGGGGACCTGGCCTGGAGCCGAGAGACAACATGGACCTGGGGACCCATCCTGGTGCTGAGGGACCCAGGAGACTTAGGACCTGAAGAATGGCAGGGACCTGGGACCAGTCCCAGTGCCAAAGGACAGCAGGGACCTACGGACTCATGTAGGTGCCAAGGATGGCAGGGACCTGGGGACCTGCCCCAGGACTGAGGGACAGAGGGAATCTAGGAACCTGTTCTGGTGCCAAGGGACAGAGGGGACCTTGGGACCTGAGGGATGGCAGAGACCTGGGGACCAGTCTCAGTGCTGAAGGATGGCAGGGACCTGAGGCCTGTTAAGGGGCCGAGGGACAGCGGCGACCTGGGAACCTGAGGGAAGTGGGGACCAGGGTCTCTGCAGGAAGACACAGTTCTCTCAGCGTGGGTGGCCCTGGTTGTCTCCATCACCTGGTGCCACTGTGACAGAAGTGCCACAGGTGGTGGCTTTGATTGCCATTTTTCCTCTCAGGTTTCTATGCAGTGAAAGTCCAGAGCTGGCTCTCAGCCATGTTAATCCACCTCTCGGCCTCTTTTCTAGTTTCTTGTGTCTGCTGATCCTTGGGGCTGTTGGGGCATGTGTGTGCACATGTGTGCATGTGTGTACACACATGTGTATGTGCCCAGGTATGCATGCATGTGTGTGCATGCACATGTGTGTGGGTATCTTTTTCTCCTGGGTGAGTCTCAGTGTCTGTTCTGCTTTCTTCATAAACCAGAAGTGATTAGGGTTAGGACCCACTGCACTCTGTTAATGCGGTATGGCCTTATTAGCATAACCGAAGAAAACTCTTTCTAAGTAGGGCCATATATATAGGTACAGGGCCTAGGATTGTAACACTTGTTTTGAGAAGGCACTACTCCACTTGTAACACTGGCCAGTGTCTCTCTGGGGCCTCCCACCCTGCAGATGCCACCCTAATCCCAGGACCTTGTTGGTGAACACAGTGCTAGCATCTGTCCATTCCACATCAGCTCTCCCATCTCTTCAAAGGGCGTGCTGACTTTCATTCTGCACTTCCGTTCTGTCTACGGGGTTGGGTCTGACGTCTTAACCCTGCTACAAAGGGCCAGTGATACGAGCTGGATGTGTTCTCAGGAAAATAGGAGCAATCCATGAGTACAAAACGAATGTGGCAGCCCCAGTCACAAGAGCCAAAAGGTGAAACCCACCCATGTGCCCATCAGAGGATGAGTGGATGAACACAGCGTGGTCCACGCACACAATGGAATATCACTCAGCCATAGAGAATGGAGTCCTGACCCAGGTCACTGAACAGTGGAACCTTGGACACACAAGGACGAATTGGCATGACCCCACTTAGATGAACCATCTAGAAGAAGCAGAGGTATAGACAGGAAAGCTTATTAGTGGATTCCAGGGGACGGGGGCAGGGAGCTGGGGAGGCAGTGCCTTAAAAAGAGAGACAGAGAAAACTATGTCTCTGGCTGAGAACATGGAAAAGACAGGCTCTTAAAAATTAAAAAAAAAAAAGAACCGCCAGAGACTTTCTCTGTAACACGGTGTTTGTATTGGCAAGAGCTTTATTTTCCTTAGAAACGCCAGGTTTTGGTTTCCACCAGAGTCCTCATTAGTGTGCTACATCCCATTGGCACTCGGATGCCTGTGTGTCTTATCACGTGGTCCCTGCAGTGGAAGGGATACGATCATCTTCTGAGGGTTAACGTGACGTGTGGGGAGATGTCAGCAGACCCAGGCCAGTGGCCCGGGATGCAGACCCACCCAGCATGGCGGCCCCTCAGCACCTGGGAGGCGGAGCCTGCTGGTGATACCTCCACTGTCTTCTAAGACTCACAGCTGGTAAAACCCAACTGGGTGCCATCGAGTCAGCTCCGGCTCATGGCAGCCCCGGCTCATGGAAGCCCCATGTGTCGATTTCACTCCTCAAGGGGGCTGTAAAGTGTCATGCGGGAGTCTGGTTGGAATGAGGTCTCTAACTATGAACAAAAGGCAAGCCAAGTCCATTGTCTGCTGAGCCACACACAACATTAAGCCTTGGCACTTCCAAAGGTTGTCATGCCCAGCACATGCCCAACCTAAAGCCAAACACATGAATGCCAAAAATTAGCTTAAAAGCACATAAGAGACAGGGGAAAGAGAATGCTTTTTAATGCTTAATAATTTAAAGGCCCAGTTCATGCTATAGGAATGGAAGCTGACATATCTGTCCACCAAGAGTACTGGCTTACTTTCTCATCTCGTCATCAAAGTACTCCAGAAGTTCGAATTTACAGGATTTTAACTTGTTTACCAAACCTTATGTCATTCACCTGTCCTTTGCCTCAGTTCTTTTTTTTTTTTAATTTCTCCGTGGAGACAGGAAATGCTTTTAATAAAAATGGAAACTCCTCTTTCTTCATACTTTAAAAGTAATTTGAGTTAAAGCTCATTATCACGTTACCTGTTGCATTCTGTTCCATTTAGGGTTTTCCTCTCCTGTGCTCAGGGCCAGAAAAGTGAGGGCCATTTGTAAAATACATGGACATGATGTCATAGCAGCCTGTTTGAAAATACCTTATAATGTTTGGATGCTACCAGAGGACCAGAGGGTCAAGGGTGGTGATCAGACAGCTTCTTGGACCCACGGACTGCTCTTTGGGGCTGGAGCAGAAAGAACCTGGGGTCCTACACAACCCCCACTGTATTGATGAGGCAACTGCCCCACTAACCATGTGTGTAGTCATGGCCTTCAATGGGAGCCGGTGAAATGGATTGTGGTACATCTACGCCAGGAACACGACTCAGCAATGAAAGGAATCCGGCTAACGATGCACAAAACAACCCGGAAGTTGCCCCAGAGGATTCCGCGGCATGAAAAAACCAGCCCTGCAACGTTTTGGGCTGTAGGATTCCATTTATGTAACATGCCTTAGGTGACAAACAGAATCGGAGCACTGTCTTGGTTGCTGCAGGGGCTAGAGGGGCAGGAGGCCCCCTGTGAGAAGTGGGTGTGGCTCTAAAGGAGGGACATGTAGAATCTGGGGGTGGGGTGGGGGATGGGATCTGTAGATATCCATTTCCTTCCAGGAATTCACACTGTGGGATCCCTTTGTGGGACAACTTAATCAGAGAAGAAATTCCAAATGATGCAAATGAAGGAAAATGACATATGAATTTAACTTGGGTACATCTGCTGGCAAGGGTGAGAATTTGCTGACAACCTCTGCTCTCCACCTGCCCACTTCCTTGAAAAGAATTTTCTCTGACAACAAATGTAGCACTGTCAACACCCAGGGCAGGAGGCAGGGGTGCAGGAAGGCATCCTACTCACCTTTCCTGCTCTTAACGGCTCTGGTCTCTGCCCAGTGAACTCTTTTCTCACTCAGCAGCGACTGGAGACACTCATTGGGAGAACAGCTGTCTTTGGGTCAAGGAGCTCTGGTGGTGTAATGCTTAAGTACTCGACTGCTGAACAAAAGGTCAGCAGTTCAAACCCACCAGCAGGTCTGCAGGAGGAAAAGATGAGGCACTCTGCTTCTGTAAAGACTGACAGCCTTGGAAACACTGAGGGAAGTTCCACTCTGTCCTCTAGGGTCCCTGTGAGTCAGAATCAACTCCACGGTAGTGGGCCTGGTTTGGGCTTTGCTTCTGTGAAGATTGACAGCTTTGGAGACCCTGTGGACCAATTCCACTCTGTCTTCTAGGGGCGATGTGAGTCGGAATCCACTCCACCACAGTGGGTTGGTTTTTGATTTGTCTCTGGGTCAGACTTGTGCATTTCTGCATAAAGACAGACGTTCCCGGCTTCAGAGCAGTATGTCTTATATCTGGGGCTTGAGGTGGTGGGGGGAATATGCAGAAGGGAGCAGTGTGGCAAAACCAATCCACCCATGGGGTGGCACTTGCTTCTTCCAGGTGGGAGGCTCTGAGGACCTGCTGCTGTATCACGGACGTCTTGCCAGTCTTTGAGGTGCCCAGTGACTTTCCAAGTTGAAAGGACTAGTTGCTGTTGTTTATTTGTAAAGCACATTTCCTGTTTGAGGGTTTCAGTCTGAGTTTCAGAGTAGCCTTACCTGGCCAGTGTACCACCTGGTGACCATCCACATGTTGGACAGACGGGGGGGGGGGGGTCAAAGCGCACATGAGAATGTCTCCCTGCTGAACGACATGAATATTCCCCTAAGAGTGGCTTCCCAACACATGTGCTGCCCGTGGTCGTTAGGTGCTGTGGAGTCGGCTCTGGCTTGTAATGACCTCAGGTAGAGCCAAAAGAAACGCCCAGCCCTTCACCGTCTTCACATTTGTTGGGCGCATTGTTGCAGCCCCTGTGTCAGTCCATCTCATTAAGAGTCTCCCTCTTTTGGCTGACCCTCTTCTTTACCAAGTCCAGTAGTTCAGTCTGTGTGTCAACTTGGCTGGGCCTGGCTGAGTGGCCAGGCAGCTGGATGTAGTATTCCCCATGATGAGACTGGTAATCAACTACAAGGCGGAATCTACTGTGAGCAGCTGAGTAGCTGCCTTAGGAATGTGGTTGGCTTCCCATATAGAAGGAGAAGCTTTGGAAACAGTCTTCAGCTTATGGCACCCTTGAACCCTACATGTAGCTGTGTCATTGTTCAGCAGGCTGCCATGGTCTGCTGGACTTGGGATTTTCAATGGACTTGAATTAATGGCCTGTCATGTGGTTTGGTAACATCAGAACTATGCCTTTTTAGTTATCAACCTTGGGCTTGTCAGCCTCAGCAGCCAGTAGCTGAGCGAAGAAAAGCCTCTAGCTTCAGTGGCCCAGGAGCAGGAGGCAGAGCTGAAGCCCAAGGTGAGGAGCTTTCACCCTGCCCCTAGAGCCTGGCACTTTGAACTCAGACTTAAAGCCTCTGAACTGTAAGACAGTAAACTCCTATTTCTTCAAGCCATCCCATTTGTGGTATATTCTTGTCATAGTGGCATCAGGGTACCAGAACACCAAGCATGATGTCTGTCTCTAGCAATTGGTCCATGTACAGCCTAGGGTGTTCCTTTCTATGCTCTAGTGAGCATCTAGTCTAGAGGCCAAGTTCAGAGTTTGGAGCAGGGGCTGTCTTCCAATTCTGGTATGTCCACCTGCTACCTCAATAACCGGAGATAGGCAACTGGGGTTCTCCATGCCTCCATTTCCCCAACCTAAAGTGCCCTGATATCCTGAGTGGTGCAAACGGTTAACATTGTTTACATGGTTACCATTCAAATGGGTTTTTAACCTGAAGTTGGAGGTTCAGAGCCACCCAGAGGCACCTTGGAAAAAGACCTGGTGATTACTCCAAACCCCAATGGAGGTACATCCCACAGAGCACAGCTCTCCAACACCACTGGGTCACTATGCATTGAATGGACTCAACAGCAGCTGTTGACTGGTTGGTTGGTTCTGAGAAGCAAACTAGTAGATCCCTATGAAGCCCAGGCTTGCCACCCAGGAGCTGACCACAGCTTAGGCCATCTTGTAGCCTGTGAAGGGGCATGTTGCTTCTCGGATGGATCTCTTTCCTAGTCTCATCTAGGATAAGGGGTTTCCGTTTGTTGTAAACACCTCTGAGTACTCAGGCCCTAAGAGTAAGCACTGTGAGGGCTGTGCTTCCTGACAAGCTAGCAGCTTGTAACAGTCACAGCCAGCTGTCCTGGGGGCTGGTTAACCGGGAGTCAGCTGAACATTTTGTCTTTCTTTACTGTACTGCTTTTCTGAGGTAATTCTCCCTGTCATTGGAAAGGCGAATTTGGTCTTCCACCAAGAGCTGCTGCCAAAGCCAGCATTTACCTCAGGACATTTTGCAGGACGCTGCACTGTTGTCTCCTGGGGGGACAGCAAAGTCCCTCAGCAGGTCTCAACTTACGGTGAGGATGTGTGTGTGTGTGTGTGTGTGTGTGAGAGAGAGAGAGAGAGAGAGACAGAGAGAATGAAATTGCTGGTTCCTGGGTCTCCAAAACAACCAAGGCAAGAGTGCAGTGGTCGAAAGCGCAATTCTGTGGTTTTCCAGAAACTTCTGCTGTGTGGCTGTGTGGGCAGCTGGACCTCTTTTGGAGAAGAGCAAAGTGCCCTCCATAGTCACCCCTGCCCCTGGGGAATGTCCTTCTCCCCACGAAATCAGAGCTCTTTCACTTTAACTGGCAGACTTTCCTCCTGATGCCTGGGTTCCGTGTCTTTAAGACAATAATTGCTGAATTGAAATTTGAGACTGTTATCTTAATAACCAATTACTCAAATAACTTTGAAATTGGCTTAAATTGGCTCGTCATGCTACATTTACCTGAATCTTTTTATGGGAAAGTTAGAAACAAGGAAAAAAATTCTTGGCGGTCTGATTTGTTTGGTATTGCTGAAGGGCCTTGTCTGCAGCAAGCAGGTGGAGCTGAGTAGCTGTGTCAGGAGGTAGAGGTCGGGTCCACTTCTGGGTTCTGCCAAGCTCTGGGGCTCCTTGGCAGCAGCTGCCCACATCAGACACCAGGGTAATGAAGGTTGGGAGGGGTGCATGCTTGAGTCACACACTACTAAGGAACGTCCCACCTCCTTGCAAAAGATTCACGTCTAATTGCTTACTTTCCCTTTTATAAGATAATATATGGGGTTATGTGGCTTTGATTGTCCCACAGCTAGGAAAGCTTGCAGGTGAGTGCTGAGTTCTTTAAACAGAAGGGATTCACCCTGTGTTCGTGGTTGGACAGACGAGGGGGAGGAGCTGGCAGCGGTGTGCTTCCATTTTATACCCAGCAATAAAGTCTGATAGAGTATTACATCTTTTCCTCTAATTTAGTCTTATATCCCCTCGTTTTTCTCATCGTCTAAACTAAAGTAATGGGGGTTCTTAGGACACTTTATACACACACAGCCTTTCCTTAGACTCCTCAAAAATGGTGCTTCTGACGGCACTTTGCTGAGTTGACAAGGATCTTCCTCACTTATTTCAGACAAGTGTGGGAGGTCAAGTTTCTCACTGATTCCAAGTGATTCTGTGATAAGGAAAAGAAACACACAGGGTTGGGAATAAACGAGGGCCAAATGCTCAGGACAGCCCCATGGACCAAGGCTCTCCATGGCCACACCTCCTTCGCTCTGAGACCTGGATCCCAAGAGACAGAGGGGATTTGAAAGTCTGACACCAAAGATGAGCCAACCACACCCTGGCTCAGAGTTTATGAGTTGCCATTTAAATGGGTTTTAAACTTAAAATCTGCTCCCTCCCACAGGAGACAGATTGGAATGCTCACAGCTCAGCTGGAATGTAGGCATACTTCTGTCTAAAGGTACACTGGGAAAGAACAAAGATGGTTTCCAGGTTCCGATCCACTCCCAGAAATGTCCAAACAAACTCCTCAGTCTGGACAGACAAACGCTCTCAGGGCTCAGAGCCGTGACCGTTGTGGGTGTAGCTGGAAGCTGAGATGGGAGAAACCATCACGGGCTACAAGCTAAGGGTGCAGACTCCTCCAGAAACCTTCGACCCAGGGGGTGCGTGAGACAGAGTGGGCTCCTGGGCTCCTAAGCCCAGCTGGGCTGGGATGTGAGGGGGTTGGGTCAAGAGTGATAAACGTGTGCCCCCCACTGAGAATATGGAGACGCGAGTGGGAGGGGACAGATGGAGGGTAGTGGGCAGAGTAGTGACCCCTTTCTTTACCTGTGGGATCCTGGCAAGCCATTTGACACCTGGCTCCTCAGCTGCTTCTCTGTCAGCAAAGAAAGATGGTGTCTCCTGCTGGCCCTCTTGTGTTTGGGAGAAAGAGATGAGGGAAGAAAGTGTGAAATGGTGTTGGCAAATTGTAAAACACTCTATGCGAACATGAACTAAGAACATTTTCATGATGCAACAAGGTTTTCAGCCTCGTAATTTACATCAAGCTCCAGGAGGAAATCACCTTGTCATAAAAACATCTTGGAATGGCAACCCATTATTCTTCCGTACTGGGAGAAAATCCCGAGAAGTTTTCAGAAGAACGGGATTATAAAACCGTAAAAGAACATAAGTTCGAAAGCCCTGGAAAACTCGGCCTGAGCCTTAATATTTCAAACAGTTCAGCCCCGGTTTTTCTTTCTCATGTCATAAAACATGTTTTTTGGACGAACCAGATACGTGTCATAAAAAGCTCAAATGAGATCCGGAAGGCCTGGGTCCTGGGCCCTTCCCTCCCTCTCCAGGTTGCTTTCTGGACTCCCGCTGGGTTTGCAGGAGGCTGGAGAATAGCAGGGAAGCTGGGAGCCCACGAAGGGGGCTTGGCTCGTCCGCATCTCTCCTCCCTTTCAGCCCCTCTCGCAACACTTCCTCTCTCCTCTTCTTGTCTGGCAGATGTCACGGTTGCCCCATGACCTCCTCCTCAAGGGGCTTTCCTGCTCTTTCTGCATTCCAGTTCCTTCCTGCTCAGAGCCCGGCCTGCAGGCATTACATACTTGAGCCTCGGGCGGCCTTGGCGGGCTGGAGAAGAATGTCACTCGACATTCCTCCCGGATGGGGAGAAGAGGAGAAGGGCACTGGCGTGGCCTTACTAGTCCCCTTAGATGATGCTACTGGTCTGGGCAAAGCCACAGTGGCTCAGCTTTGCAAGAGTGGAAGCTGATGCTCTTCCCCACGGAAGTTCTCAGAAGGCCAGAGGGCTCAGCTGTTGTAGGGACTGGGTTGGAACGGATGTTGCCTACAGAGCGGCTTTGAGTGGTTTGTTCCAGAGGCAGAGCTCAGCTAAATACCCTGCTTCTCGAATCACCTGAACCTGGCATTTTAGGGTTGAAATATGATTTTTTAATGTGCA
>NW_006921625.1:4188533-4205161 GCF_000298275.1 Orycteropus afer afer
CACTCCTCAGAAGGAAGGTTGGGCAATCTACTTCCGTAGTGATACTGTCTCGGAAACCCAAGGACGGGGTTGCTATGAGTTGGGTCCAACTCAATGGCACATAACAACAACAACAACAACAACAAAGATTTATTCATTGCAAATCCTTTTTTCAACAACACAAATGGCAACTATACATGTGTACTTTGCCAGATGGAGTACACAGGAATCAGATTGACTACATCTGTGGCAAGAGGCAATGGTGAAGCTCAATATCTTCAGCCAAAAACAAGGTCAGGAGTTGACTGTGGAACAGACCATCAACTGCTCATATGCAAGTTCAAATTTGAAGTTGAATACAATTAAAATAAGTCCACAAAAGCCAAAATATTACCTCAGTTCTATCCCTTCTGAATTTGGAGACCATCTAAAGAATCTATTTGATGCATTGAACACCAATGACCGAAAACCAAAGGAACTGTGGGATGACATCAAGAACATCATCCATGAAGAAAGCAAAAGGTCATCAAAAAGACAGGAAAGGAATAAAAGACCAAAATGGATGTCAGAAGAGACTCTGAATCTTGTCCTTGAAAGGAGAGTAGCTAAAGCAAATGGAAGAAATGACAAGATAAAAGAACTAAACAGAAGATTTCAAGAGCAGCTTGAGAAGACAAAGTAAATTGTTATGATGAAATGTGCAAAGATCTGGAGTTAGAAAACCAAAAGGGAAAAACACACTCAGTATTTATCAAGCTGAAAGGACTGAGGAAAAAATTTAAGCCTTGAATTGCAATATTGAAAGATTCCCTGGGCAATATATTGAATTATGCAGGAACTGTCAAAAGAAGATGGAAGGAATACACAGAGTCGCTGTACCAAAAAGCATTGGTAGATGATCATCTATTTCAGGAGGTGGCATATGAAGAAGAACCAATGGTACTGAAGGAAGAAATTGAAGCTGCACTAAAAGAACTGGTGAAAAGCAAGGCTCTAGGAATTGACAGATTACCCATTGAGATGTTTCAACAAACAGATGCCTTGCTGGAGGCACTCACTCAGCTATGCCAAGAGATTTAGAAGACAGCTACCTGGCTAACTGATTGGAAGAGATCCATATTTGTACTCATTCCAAAGAAAGGTGATCGCACAGAATGTGGAAATTATCAAACAATATCATTGATATCACCAAAACCAAAACCAAACTCACTGCTATCAAGTCAGTTCTGACTCAAAACGACCCCTCCTTGGGTTTCTGAGGCAGTATCTCTACTGAATTAGATAGCCAAGTCTTCCTTCACATGCAAGTAAAATCTTACTGAAGATAATTCAAAAAGGATTACAGCAGTATATTAACAAAGAACTTCCAGAAATGCAAGCTGGATTCAGAAGGGGATGTGGAGCGAGGGATATCATTGCTGATGTCAGATGGATCTTAGCTGAAAGCAAAGACTACCAGAAAGATGTTTACTTGTGTTTTACTGACTATGCAAAGGCATTTGATTGTGTGGATCATAACAAATTGTGGATAACATTCAGAAGAATGGGAGTTTCAGAACACTGACTTGTACTCATGAGGAACATGTACATAGACCAGGGCCTACTGTTTGAACAGAACAAGGGGATACTGCATGGTTTAAAATCAGGAAGGGAGGATATCAGGGTTGTAACCTTTCAGCATGTTTACTCAATTTGTATGCTAAGAAAATAATCGGAAAAGCTGGCCATATGAAGAAGAACATGGCATCAGGATTGGTGGAAGGCTCATTAACAATCTGAGATACGCAGATGACACAACTTTGCTTGCTGAAAGTGAGGACGACTTGGAGCACTTACTGACGAATATTGAAGACTGCATTCTGCAGTATGAATTACACCTCAATATAAAGAAAACAAAAATCCTCACAACTGGACCAGTAAGTAGCGTCATGATGAATAGAGAAATGACTGAAGTTGTCAAAGACTTCATATTATTTGGTTCTACAATTAACACCAATAGAAGGAGCAGTCAAGACATCAGACAAAGTATTGCGCTGGGCAATTCTGTTGCAAAAGACCTTTTCAAAGTGCTGAAGAGCAAAGATGACTCTTCGAAGACTAAGGTGCACCTATCCCAAGCTGTGGTATTTTCAGTCTCCTCATATGCATGTGGGAGTTCTGGTGGTGTAGTTTGTAAGGCATTTGAATGCTAACCAGAGGCTAGCAGTTCAAACCCACCAGCCACTCCTTGGAAGGAAGACTGTGCAATCTACTTCCGTAGAGATACTGCCTCAGAAACCTAAGGAGGGGTTGCTATGAGTCAGCTTTGACTCAATGGCAGTGAGTTTTCTTCATACACATGTGAGAGCTGGACAATGAAGAAGGAAGACTGAAGAAGAGTTGATGCTTTTGAGTTGTGGTATTGGCAAAGGATGCTGAAAGTGCCGTGGACTGCCAGAAGAACTAACGAATCTGTCCCAGAGGAAGTGAAGCCCAAACGCTCCTTGAAAGTGAGAATGACCAAACTTTGTCTCACCTACTTTGGTCTTGTCAGATGGGGCCATTCCCTGGAGAAGGATATCATGCTTGGTAAAGTGGAGGGTCAATAAAGAAAGGGAAGGCCCTCGATGAGATGGATTGACATAGTGACTGCAACGATAGTCTCAGGTCTAGCAGGGCTTGTGAGGCTGGCACAGGACCAGGCAGTGTTTCGTTCTGTCATACATGAGGTCACTATGAGTCAGAGACGACTCAATGGCGCCTAACAACAACAAACCCAGACTAAGACAGACTACGAAAACTAGCCCAGCTATGTATTTGCCTAAATCAGTCAGTGAAGCCCTGTGGGTCACAATGGTCCTCTTCATAGCCTATCATGGAGATGATGCAGTGTTTGGTTCTGGTGTTCATGGAGTCACCGTGAGTCCAGAGCAGACCCCACAGCAGCTCCTCACAAGGTTAATTCACAACCACCCCCCCGCAATTGTCCTCTCTTTTTCCATCCCAAGTCCCTTGCAGGAAGTAGCACTGCCATTAAGAACTTAAGGCCAAGGAGAATCAGTAAAATATAGCAGAGAGTCTGCAGACTGACGCTGGCCACACGGTCTTAGAGTGAAGGCTGTACGCAGGATCTGAGGTGGCAGGAGGCCAGGCCGGTAAGACGTCCATATGAGTGGATATTCCACAGCAGGGAAGCGTGCCGGCTGGGGGTTAATTTGTTAGCAACGAGCAAAAGATTTTGTCATTGACTTCAAGGAAGAGAAAAAGATACAAGAAAAACAAGGGGAAGCTTTGCCGTGGAGAGGGAGGAGACCTGTGTCAGTGATTCCAAGGGGTGGCTGGTAACTGGAGGACGGGCGCCAGGAGGATCCAAAGCGGCTCTGTTCACTGGGGGCTTTGATCTGCCCCAGGCTTTGGTTCTCTTCCCTTTGCGGCAGGAGAGCTTCCACTCCCTGCTGGTCGTGCAGTCCTCCGGGGCCAGGGGAGCGTAATTGACTGTTCACCATGGGGTTCGCATCCCAGGTTAGCACGGCGTAGACACGAAGGGGACAGCGCGGATGCAGTGTCCACAGTCAGTTCATCTTGTAGCCGAGCTGGAAGTCCGGCCACTTTTTGTCCTCCCCAAAGCCAGCCGGGACGGCTCACCCTGAAATCCACACACTCAAAGCACCTGAGTTTAATTTGCGTCGGGACCACCGTTTTCATCCCTGAGCTGCAAACTTCCGGGCTCCGGGCCCCACTGTCAGAAGGCAAGGTGGCAGATCAGCAGATTGCGCTATTAATAATCTGCTCTGTGTGTTACAGCTGTGGCGTAAACGAACAGTGTGCTACCACGCTTGCTTGACATTGGGGCCCTTGGGGTGGCAGGGTAAGACCCAGATCTGTCTGCAACCTGCCTGCTCTGGAAAGAAAGGGGGAAAAAAGTGGCCCCTGCGAGCAGAATCACATTCCGCTGGCAGAGCCAACGTTGCAGATGTTTGCTCTTTCCTGTTCCTTGTTCGTCTGCTCAGACCTCATCTGGCCAGGAAGAAAAATGATGTGATGCTATTTTTTATTCTCCGCTTGACACTCTCATGGAAGCCAGCGGGGTTCACCGGTTCCAAACTCCACAAGGGTCAAGCAGTGAGGAACGAGAGTTTTGGAAACAGCCCGGGAAAAACTTTCCGCAGGGACCACATCTACCCAGGAGAGCCACCCCGCTAATCACTCCCCCTCCTGCTGTGTGAAGCTTCAGAGGGGCCCTGAGTGTTTGTGGCATATGCCTGTGTACTGTTCTGTGAAAGCATGACTGTTCACCAGGTGAAGTGTGTATCAAGTGCCCAGCGGAAAATGGACAGTAGGTTTAGATTTTGACGGCAAACAGCTGTAGGATCTCTCCAACTTAATTCAAATAATGAAATCAATAGGCTACACTACAGTTTCAAGTTTCCCCAAACAAATTTATATGAAAAATGATATTAATTTATCTGAGATCACTGCAGCCAAGAAATAGATTTTTCTCTGTCACTTCTGAAGGGTGGGAAGGGAAAAAAGACCCAAACCCCTATAAAAAAACATAGCCTGAATAGTTTAGAGAAGCAACAGACAAAATGTGCCTTTTTGGTTTCCATCAGTCACGGTGGCCCTGTTTACTCACTCTGTGGCTGCGATGATTTTTGAAATGCTAATAAATTATATCTCCTTTCCATCCTCAAGTTTGGAGAATGGTCCCCTCCAAACATATGACATGTGCTGGCAGCATGCCCAAGACTTCTCTCTCTCTCTCTGTCTTTATTTCCACCCCCTTCTCTTTCTTTCTGTCTCTCTATCTTGCCTGTCTTTCTGTCTGTCTACCTATCTCTCTGTTTCATATTTTCTGCCTATCTCTTCCTTTCTGTCTCTGCTTGTCTGTCTGTTTCCCTTTCTTTTGAAGTACATTTTTTTTTCAAATGCCATACCTCCGTGAGTTCTCTGCTCGCTAATTCTAGGATGAGCCTGAAGGTTCACAATCCAAGCTTAAGCCCAATGGTGCCAGATAGAATTCCAGTCCAGACACAGTTCCAAATCACATCACTTCCTGTCCATGGTTCCCTGACAGTGCAGCTCAAGGTCCAATAGTGTTGCCAGCAGGACAAGCTACAGAGCAACTTGGATCCATCACTGTTGGGGAAGTGTCTGGAAGTCTGCAGTGTGGTTCTGGGGAAGGCTGAACTCAGCCTTGACTTTGCACACCTGACTGAATTCTATGTGAGAAAGCTTTTTCACTGGCCAGATGGCTAATGTAGCCTTAGCTATCCGTTTCCTCATGGTGGCCACTGCTCCACACCCTCTTATTGAGACTTGGAGGGGCTGTCTGATGTTCTGCCTGGATGGGGCCCACAGGGTGTGGTCCTTGATCTCGACAGGTGTGTGGTCTAGTCAGGTTTGGACCTGTAAGGAAGTGAGAATGTGCCCAGTGTGCAATGGAAGGACTGAGGGAGGAGAACAACAGTGGAGGAAGACCGAGCCCCGAGAGAATGGGGCTGTGTGGGTGGGCAGAGTGGAGAACTGCGGGTGCTGTGTTCAATAGGCTGATCGGGGCTTAGAGCAGCTTCTCAGAGGACACCCCCAGTCTTCCCGGCATGTCTGCTCTTTGCAGGACAAGGAGCTGTATCATGCCAGCCCTGGGTTTCGGGGGGAGGTTCGCACCCTTCCTAACCTGTTCTTAGAAACGCTGGATTCTGGCCCCCAGTCTGTGATTCCCAATTCCAAGGGTCACTGCACAGCTTTACGCCAGCACCAGCACTGACACCACTGCCAGGACCAACATCAGTACTGGCCCCAGTGCCAGTAAAAGTACCAGCACCAGGACCCGCCCAGCACCACTGGTCGCCTGTGACTCACAGGGACTTCATGTGCATCAGTCCCATATGGATTCGAACTTCCATCCTTCAGGTAAGCATCCAGGAACACTCACTGTTTTCACCATGCAGGACCTCCACAATCTTGTTGGTTATAGTGTAAGCTTCTTGGCTGGAGCTTCCAGAGTGTTCCTCTTGAGGCCTGGGCCTCAAGCTCTCGAGAGACAATAGGGAAGTTGAGGTCACTAAGCGGGAAGTCCTGCTGCCCAAGACCTCCGGTGTCCAGGAAGGGGACCCACTGCTGAACGGTCCTCACTCCAGGCTTCCCAGTTCCGCTGCTGCTCCCGGACGACATGCTCAGTCGCACCCACCAAGCAAATGTCCTGAGCCTCAGTAGCAGGGGCACAGGGGGGCATGGTGACGAGTGCACCCCCACCGCCCCACTGGCCTGATCTTTGGGCCCTTCCGCTGCACGTGCCTCCAGCGGCAGAGGCTGCCCCAGTGTTCTCGGCCTCAAAGATCTACCATCAAATGAGCAGGGACACACTTGGGGAGGACACCTGATGGACAGGCCCTGCCCTCCAGTCCTGGGTGGAAACAATCCCCTAAAGACAGTCTCAGATGCAAGGCCCATGAAGAAGGAAAGGCCATCCTGGTTCAGGAAACTGAGAGCTTTTTCCTGCACCAAAGCCTGCTCAGTCCCTGCTCGTTCTCGCTCACTGGTGACTTTAGCAAAGGTTGGAGCCAGATTTAGAACAGCTGGTGTTCCAGACTCACGGGAACATAAAGAAAAGGCTGTGTTTGGTTCCGTTACCCAAGTACCCACAGGTCCAAACCTCAGGCTCTGAAGAAGTCTAGTCGCTGGTGGGTCCAGTTCTGGGAAAGGCCTGTGTTCAACCAGGAAGGTGGACTCTCCTGCCACGTTGAAGCACCTTATGTGTTTCACTGTAAAAGAAACAAAAAGCCAAACCCACTGCCGTGGAGTCAGATCTGACTCATAGTGACTACTTGGATTTCTGAGGCGTTATGATTGCGGAAGTAGATTGCCCAACCTTCCTTCCAAGGAGTGGGTGGTGGGTTTGAACCCCCAGACTTTTGGAATATGATTGAATTTACAGACCCTGCCACTGTAAGATAGTGACTTTCTGTAATGTGCCCATAGGCCAAGGCAAGAATGCCAACCACTGCTGGACCAAGGCTGGCAGCTGGGGAGAGGGCACTGGCATCGTCCTGTTTGGAAAAGAACAAAATCATCTCCACTTTGCAAAACGTGTAATTACAAGTTTTGTTTTTTAAACAATCTACCCCATTGATATGTCATTTTCACTCTTCCTGCTGTGTGATGTTTTATTTCTTTTCACCCCATCATCTGAAAATACAGTTTTCATTTGGTTCCACAATGGAAGCAAACAAACTGGAAGCTTCCCAGACAGTCAACAGTGTGCCTCCGGAGGTGGCTTGGCGTCTGGAAGGCCCTTCTGGGGGCTGAGAGGGTGGAGCTGCTGAGAGGGTGGAGCTACTGAGAGGGTGGAGCTACTGACTGCCTCTGTTTCTGATTAAAAAAAAAAAAAAGTTGCGATCACTGGAGGGAAGGGATTTCCTCTGAATATGATGTCTGATGGTCTAACTCTGGTTTCTATTCCCTTAGCAGCACTTTCGTGTTAATATGCCAGCTATCAGGGAGCAGGGATCTCTGAAAGTGTGTTTATGTACATATTAAATGCAGCACAAGGACGCAGGATCCACACAGCCCTGGTCACCAGACCTGAGCTGTTAAATGAACTCCAGGCACAGGCCAGACCACACCCCAGAGCCATGGCCTCAAGGGACTGGGTGCGCAATGCCTATAAGAACCCTACAGAGGCACTAACAATGGTCACTTACACTCCGAGCCAATGTGTTGACTCATGGGCTCTAGTAAATGTACTGTTAAGCCCAGCCAGAGTCCCTGGTCTAGAGACCATTAGACCATGGTGAGGCCAGTGCAAGGGCTGAAGGAGCCTGGTCACACCCATGTTCTGCAGGGCATCCTGGGATCCAGAGTTCCGAGTCCTGGCAAAACCCAGACACGTGACCCAACTGCTAGCTCTGACCTGAAGGACTGAAATAAGGAGATGTCCCTAAGCCTCCAGAGCTTAACCCCAATTGAGAACGAGAAGTCCTTTATTTTGTAGAGCCCACTCCTTCATGTCTTAGTTTTCTGGAAGCAGCAAACACTCCAGTTTCAGGCCGTTTGCAACAGAAGGGCCAGTTGTTGTCAAGTTCGGCCTGACTCCTGGAGAACCATGTGTGTCAGCAGAGAACTGTGGGTTTTGAATGGCTGATTTTCCATAAGTAGATTGTCATGCTGATCATGTGAGGGACCTCTGGGTGGCCTTGAACCAAAAACCTTTGGGTGACCAGCCAAGCACTTAAACTTTGCATCACCAGGGACTCCTGTTTGCAAACAGAACCATCTGAAAACAGGTTTGAGTTACCCATTCCACCGAAACCCAATGCAGAGTCAATTCTGACTCACAGCGCCCCTAGAGGACATAGTGGAACTGCCCCACAGGGTTTCCAAGACTGTCATCTTTATGGAAGCAAAGTCCAAAGCAAAGCCCAGCTATGGAATTGGTTCCAACTCACAGCTCCACTAGAAGATGGAATGGGACTGTTCCAGAGGGTCTCTGAGGCTGTCATCTTCCCTGAAACAAAGTGCCACATTTTCTTCCCCATGAGCAGCTGGTAGGCTCCAACTGCTGACCTTTGGTGTGCACCTGAGCACTTAACCACTGTGCCACCAGGGATCCATTACACAGGTAGGGCCCATCATTCACCTTGTGGCTCTTAAATTCTCTCCTAAACAACGGACCATGTGGCTGCCTTGCCTGGGACATTCATGGTTTATACTTGTTGTCCTGCCTTGGTTACATTAATGTCCCCAAAAGACCAGTTCCGAAGGTAAATGGTACCACCACGCCTCCCCTACCCCTCAGATGGAGGACTTTTCCAGTGTAGGTCATGCCAGGCTACACTTGTCAGTAAGGGGCTGCTACAGAGAATGCGCTAGCGGGAACCTAGAAGGACAAGTGCTCATGCAGGGAAGGAGCCAGAACACCCAAAGCCCAGGATAGTGTCTTCCACGAACTCAGTGGGTAAGCAGCATTACCAAAGGCCAAACGCCACATGGATCTCTTCCTCAGTTTTACAGCCGAAGGAAGTATGAAACAAGGGTGAACTTATCCCATCACCCTGGGCATTTCAGACATTGCAGTTTCATGAAATTTTGATGCTCTGTCTTAAATAAATGGCATGCTGGTGATGCAGTGGTTAAAGCGCTGCTCAGCTGGGAACTGAAAGGTTGGCAGTTCAAACCCACCAGCTGCTCCATGGGAGAAATATGGGGCAGTCCACCTTTGTAAAGATGACAGCCTTGGGAACCCTGTGGGGCAGTTCTACTCTGTCCCCTCAGGTTGCTATGAGTTGGAATTGACTTGAAGGCAGTGGGTGGGTCTTTACAAGTTTCAGCTCTATTACTAAGCATGCCAAAGCTATGAAACAGTTGGAAAGGAACTGTAAGGTTAGAAGAAAATCAGACAGAAACACTAGGCATATGCAAACTGTCCTCCCGCGCAGTCATTCTGGAAGCACGGGGCCAAGATGAAATTGTAGGACGCCTTCCCTCAGAGAGATGACCTGCTGGGAGCAGCGGATTACCCAGTAAGCAAGGTAAGCCCAGGCTTACTTAGGTTACTCACTAAACCCCACAGCTTTGATGTGGTGAAAAAACATGGGAAACTATTCACTGCTGGTTAATAAGTAAGCAGAAGTAAGCTCATGCTTACCTTCCTTACCGGGTACTCCAGGCCTCTTAGGGATTGTAAATTTGAAAAGAGGCTTTGATTCTATAGGAAGGTGCTTTGGGGTCAGAGGCGAGACAGATGCCAGCCATCCCTAGAAGCAGAATCTTTGATGTGGTGAAAAAACATTAAACTGTTCTCTACAGATTAGTTACGTAAGCACAAGTAAGCCCGTGTGTACCTTGCTTACTGGATAATCCAACACTGCCTGCTGGGGGACCTGCATGAAGCCAGCAGGCTGCCAACCACCTGCCTGTGTGTGTCTCAACCTCATTCCAAGGTGCAGAAGGGCCCAGAACCTCTGTTCTCTCACTCCAGTCTCTGCAAGAGGCTTGGTGGCATGGGTCCAGAGAGCATCCAAGTCCGCTAGAGGGGCTTGGGGCAAATGTCGAGCTGACCATGGCTGCTCTCCACTGGGCTCAGTGACCACCGGGCCAGTGCTTAGAAGGAAGGTTCCAGACCCCTGGTATGAAAGGAACTCTGCTCCCTCCGAGCCCTGGGAATTTACCTGCCAAGGTCTCTTAGAGGGGATGATGTTTCTTCTCCTCTTAATCCTTTTCACCACTGAGTAGCTCAAGATGTATGGCTTTTTGTTTCCTTAAGACAGTTTTCCCTGTGCCTTTGCAATCTGAATGTTCCTCATTTCTCTCTTGGGTCTTATTGCAATTGTACTGGTTACGCCCTCCAGGACAATATTAAACAGAAGGGTGAGAGCACATCCATGTCTTATTCCTGAATGGACAAGGTAGACACTCAGTAGTTCACCTTTAAATATGGTGTTAGTCATGGGTGCACCCAGAATGCTCCTTGGAAGCGAGAATGGTCAGACTTTGTCTCACCTATTTTGGTCATGTTGTCAGAAGGGACCATTCCCTGGAGAAGGATGTCATGCTTGGTAGGGTGGAGGATCGACGAAAGAGGGGGAGGCCTTCAGTGAGATGGATTGACACTGTGGCTGTGATGATGGGCTCAAGTATAGCAGGGATTGTGGGGCTGGCGTGGGATCGGGTGGTGTTTCGTTTTGCTGTGCATGGGGTCGCTATGAGTCGGAAACGACTCAACGGCACCTAACAACAAGTAGTCATGGGTTTGTTTCTGTTTGTCTTATTTGGTTTGCCTTTGCACATTCTGTTCCCTCTGCCTGGGTCACTCTTCCTCCTCCCCCTTGCTTTTCCCTCCCTATTCAAGCTACCTATTTCTCGCCATCCCCAACCCCTGGGAACCATTGACCCACTTTAGCCTCTGTGCTCGCCTGTTCTGTTGTTGCTGTTCATTGCTGTTGGGTTAATTCTGATTCGTGGCGACTCTGTATTTGTCAGAGTGGAATTGTGTGTACTCCAGGGGGCTTTCAAAGCTGTGAACTTTTGAGAACAGACCTCCAGGCCTGTCTTCCAAGACGCTGCTGAGCGGGTTTAAACCGTCAACCTTCAGCTAGTAGTTAGGTACTTAACCCTTTGGGCCACCCAGCCTCTGCCTATCTGTCTGGTGCAGGATAACTGTGAGTTGCAATCAACTCAAAAGTAATGGAACTGGGTTAGATGTCCTGTGTAAGTGGACTCATGCCATGTTTATCCTTTGTGTCTGATTTACATTTCACTTACCCTGTTATTCTAAGGGATCATCCATGTTGTAGCATGTGTCTGTACTTCCATCCTGTTTATGGCTGATGCTGTTCCATTGTGTGTCTATACCACAGTCTGTTTATCCTTTCATCTGTTAACATATGCTTGTGTCACTTCCAACTTCTGACTATTGTGAATGCTTCTGTGATGAACATTAGTGTACAAGTATCTGTTTGAACCCTTGCATTTAATTCTTTAGGGTCTATATGGTGATATGTCGGGCCTTATGGTAATATGGCAGGAATTCTGGTGACATAGTAGTTAAAGTATTCAGCTGCTAACCAAAAGGTTGGCAGTGTGAACCCACTAGTCACTCCCTGGAAGAAAGATGAGATAGTCTGTTTCTGTAAAGATATATAGCCTTGGAAATGCTATGAGGCAGTTTTACTGTCTTAAGAGGGTAACCATGAGTCAGAATTGACTTGGTGGCAGTGGGTTTGGCTTTTTGGTAACATAAGTGATGTGATGGATTTTTGGAAATGAATATTTGAAGAATACTAATGTGGAAACACTCTCCAAGTTTTTGGTTTCACTCTGTTATAAGATAGCAAAATGATTGTGGGAAGAACTCATGGAGAAAATTGCCAAGACGTGGACCTTCTAGCCTGATGGTGGGTGTAGGAATTATCAATTGGAGATGAAGTGTTGGGAGAAGGTGTTTTTTTTTTTTTTTTTTTTTTTCTGTAACAATCAGTTTCCATTCTGTGGGTCTTCCCCCCTCTGCTCTCTGGAAGGTGGGAAGTGGAGCCCCGGGAGAGGACCTTGGGGATTGCACTGGCCTTGCAGTTGGGCGGTAGTAGACCGTGAGGTAACCAAGGGCAAAGACCCCTGAGTGGTGAAGACAGTCAGAGAGCATGGCTCCCTGGCTGGGAACAGGCCACTCCCCACTGTGGTCAAAGCTGAGGTCCCTGGGGAACAGATGTGGAGTCTGAAGGGTTTCTCCAGTTTCACATGCACCCATTTGAGTGTGTGTATGTGCATTTAGTCCTGTATAATTTGAGAACATGTAGATTTGTGTAATCACAAACACATGCACAATATAGCTCTGTCTCATCACCACAAAGATCTCTTATCTTGCTAACGCTTTATGCTCATACCCATTTCTCTCCCTGGCAACCACCAATCTGCTATCCCCGCCTGTAGTTCTTCTGAGACTGTAATAGAAACGCAGCCATACAGTATATAACCTTTTGAGAATGGCTTTTTTCGCTCAACATCATTCCCTGGAGACCCACCAGGTTGTTGAAGGTATCAATATTTCATTCCCTTTTGTAGCTGAGGAGTAGAGCATTGTATGGGTAGTTTGTTTAACCATTCACCCATTGGAGGCAGCAATGCTGTTTAGTCACAAGTGAAGTTTTCCCGGAACATGCTGTTATTGTTGTTGGGTGCTGTGAAGTCAATTCCGACTCCTCGTGATCCCATGTGACAGGGTACGACTGCCCCCTAGGGCTTTCTCGGCTGGATCTTGTCAGGAGCACATCTCTAGGTCTTTCTGCTGGCGGGGGTGGGGGGGGTTCTACCACCAACCTTGTGGTTAGCAGCCGAACACGGGGCCATTTGTGTCTCCAGAGCTCTCCCCATAACCTACAAGTACAGATATGTGTATGGATGTATGTTCTCATTTTTCTGGGATGCATGGTCAGAATACAATCACTGGGCCATACGGTTAAGTATTCCACTGCTGTCGAGTCAGATCTGACTCATAGCGACCCCTCCTTGGGTTTCTGAGGCAGTATCACTATGGAAGTAGATTGCCCGACCTCCCTTCCGAGGAGTAGCTGGTGGGTTTGAACAGCCAGCCTTCTGGTTAGCAGTCAAATGCCTTAGGCACTATGCCACCAGAGCTCCCATGGCTAGGCATAGGGTTAGTTTTTTTTTAAGCAGCTGCCAAACTGTTTTACAGCGTGGTTGTACCATCTGTGTTCTCCCTGGTGATATATGAAGAGCCCAGGTTCTTCACTTATTCGTTAGCATTTGGAATTGCCACAGTCTTTATTTTAGCTTTCTGAAAGTGTTAATGAAGTCTTATCATAGCTGTGATTTGCATTTCCCTAATGGTGGATGGGGTAAGGCATTTCACTGCTAATCAGAAGATCTGAGGTTCAAACCCACCAGCTGCTCCATGGGAGGAAGATGAGCCAATCTACTTCCATAAAGATTTACAAGCTTGAAAACCCCATTGGGAGTCATTATGAGTTGGAATTGACTCAATGGCAGTGGGTTAATGGTGGCTGGTGTTGAACATGTTTTGATGTGTTTATGTTTATTTGCCAGCCCTATACCCTCTTTGCTGACCTGTTTGTTCATGCCTTTTGCCCATTTCTAACGGAATTGTTTCTTTTTCACCACTGAGTTTTAAGGATATTCTATATGAGTCCTTGGATGGATCCATGGTTTGCAAATCTTTTCTCTCCATCTACATCTTGTTCTCTTTTCTTCTTAAAAAGTCTTTGTCAGAGTTAAAGTTTTCAAGTTTGATGAAGTCCAGTTTCTCAGATGTTTTATTTACTGACCATGCTTTGACAGTAGTGTCAAAACCTACCTCTCTTCTGGATCTTGGGAGAAAGAGCACCGTCCGTTTCTAGACTATTTATGTTTGCACCTGGTGGTGATCAGGACTTTTTTCTCAGTGTCCATTCCTGAAATAACATACAAACTCAGTTATACTACTCAAGTTCATCTATAAGTCAAGTGTTTGAAATCTGGAATGCATTTCCCAGAAATATACTAAGCTGAGGTTAAATTCTCATCCTACAGACAATTTGAACCCATACACAGAATTAATATAACCAGAAGCTAATGAACTATCCTGAATAACAACAGTCTTCTGTGTAGCAAAAGCCACCAAGTGTGGAGAAGCCACAAACCGCCTGGACTTCACTCAGAAGCAGTGGGAATGAACTGCACTTCTCCAGCTCTGGGCAGCCAGCACAGAAGCCCAAACCGGCCATTTCACTCACCGTTAGCAACAACTCACCACAACTTCCTGAGGTGCTGTAGGGTGGCATTCTCCAGAGTCTCCTTCAGGACATGCAGGAGGCCAGGAAAAGCCACCACCATGACTCCTAGGAACCAAGGTCCCTAGTCAGCCACCTTCTTCTTCCCAGTGTTCAGAGTCTTCCCACATTATATAGAAAGTATCTATGGTTTTCCATTGTACTCAGCGCTAGGTTACGAGAAACGTGTCTATTCCATTGTGTCTGGATCCAGGAGTTGGTAACATTCTAATTCAGCTGTTTTGTGCCTGTATTTTCCACTCTGGGAATACGCTGTTAGATGCTATGAATGCCAACACTGAAGGACAGTATGTCAAAAGCAATGCATTCTTATGGAGAAACTGTTTGCTGGAGCAAATCCTGTTAAATACATTCAAAATGCAAATAATTTGGAACAGTTGCGGCTGTGTGGAAAGGTGATCCAGCAATGACTCTACCAAAATTATTTTCTTCACGATCGGTTGTTTTCCAAGTAACCTCTGCAGCCAAACTTGGGTTCAGAGACCAGCTTTTGTCCACATGGTTCTCAGTCATAGTAGTCTTTTTCTTGAGTCGGGTCCGACTCAATGGCACACAACAACAACAACAACAAGCCTTTCTCTGTGGTCATGTCTTTCCATTCTTTTTTTTTTTTTCCTTCCATTTTTAGAAGTCTGGATTCGTGAAGACATTTTGATTTATCCAACAGGTTTCTCACGGGGATTTCAGCCATTGGCATTCTTTCTCTGTGGTGACTGATTTCCACCATAGTAACCCACTGCCCTCAACCCAGGCCCGACTCATGGTGACCCTAGAGGACAGAGCAGAACTGACCCACAGGGTTTCCAAGGCCGCCACCTCTACAGGGTCACCGGGCCTTTTCTCCTGCTGAGCTGCTGGGCCAGACCACCAACCTTTTCTGAGGCAGCCTAGTGCTTAACCGTTGTGCCACCAGGGCTCCCTTAGGGGCCAAAAGGCTGAACTCAGAGCGCTGGCTCTAGGGGAGGCTTTCTTTCTGTCACCTCTGGGGAAGGTCCTTGTCCCTTTTCAGCTCTATTCCTCCGTCCCTTAGCCATCTTCGTGGAGCATGGCACCTGTTTTTCCCCACCTGAGCTTGCTTGCTTCGGACCTAATTTGCTTGTATATCTCGAAAAAGATTGGATGAAGGCACAGCCTACACTGAGTGGTCTCATTAACATCACAAAGAAAACCCTGTCCCCAAATGGGCTGCGGTCACCGGGATAAAGCTGCCGCTGCCTCGTAATGACCTTGGAGGACAGAGCAGAACTGCCCCATAGGGTTTTCCAAGCTGTCATCTTTATAGGTGCAGATCACCAGCCTTCCTTCCGAGGTGTGAGTAATATGCCAACCGAGAAATGTCTCTGGGTTGCAGGGGACGATGCCGCCGTGCAGCAGATCTGCGGTGGCATCGCTACCAGAGGAAGCTGGACACAGAGCTGGGAGGTCCGGGTGCGAGCTGAGCCTCAGAGCTGCTGGCTGTGCAGGGAGACGGAAGTGGTGAGACAAATGGGGCAAAAACAGCGGGCCTGGGAACTGACTTCATTAAGCAACCGATTGCCTCGGCCACAAGTGATATTCCTGGGAATTTTGCTTAAAATTATTTTGTACTCTATTATAAATAAATAAATAAACATACAGTCTCAAATGCATCTTGACTGATTTTTCCTGGCAGACATCTATATTTTTAACTCAACATCGAATGAAAGTGTGTGAATCCTAAATTGGTTGGTAGCAGGATATATTTATAAACGTTTTTTAATGTTTGGAAGCATGGTTCCCACATCAGAATGGAGTAGTCAGGACACTAGAAATCAGATACAAAAAACAAATACCTGACATTATGCATTGTATAGGCTGGCAGGGTCATAGACAAGCCCAACCTCAAGCCCAACCAAAAAATAAAAATAACAAAGGAACCTCACCAAATCCACAGCTATGGAGTTGATTCTGACTCACAGTGCCCCTAGAGGACAGAGTGGAACTGCACCACAGGGTTTCCCAGGCTGTCAATCTTCACAAAAGCAAAGCCCAAACCACACCCTCTGCCATGGAGTCAATTCCCACTCATAGCGCCCCTAGAGGGCAGAGTGGAACTGCCCCACAGGGTTTCCAAGGCTGTCAGTCTTTACAGAATTGGACTGCCTCATCTTTCTTCCATGGAGAAGCTGGTGGATTTGAACCACTGACTTTTTGGTTAGCAACTGAATGCTTTAACCACTGCACTATCAGTGCTCCTTCCAGTGCAGGGAAATGCGCTCAAATTACAACTGTTGCCCATGGAGGGCACCGCCATTTTGAAGGTTTAAAAAGCGGCTTGACTATTTTGGATATTTAAAGAGGCAGCGCTCTGGCAGATTTCTGGGGCTTAAGAACACACTCTGCTTTCCA
>NW_006921625.1:4217856-4243379 GCF_000298275.1 Orycteropus afer afer
GTATGAAAAGTGAATTTACTCTGTAAATCTTCACCCAAATCAAAATAAAATTTAAAAAAGAAAAATAAATAAATAAATAAAACTGTTGCCCAGTTGGCCCTGCCTCCTGGTAATGCTGTGTGTGTCAGAGTGGAACCGTGTTCCCCAGGGTTTTCAATGGCTTATTCCTTTAGAAGGGAACCTGCAGTCCTGTCTTTGGCGGTGCCTCTGGGTAGACCTAAAACTCAGCCTTTGGTTAACAGCCGAAAGCGTAAACCATTCCAACCCCCAGGGACTCTGTGTTCAGACCGGTATCATCAAATTAGTGTGTGTTATATGTACAAGTCAGGACCCCTTTGCCTACCTCTAAAGCCTGTAACCTCCCTGCCTCTCACTCTCACCTCTCCCACCCCTCACATTGGACTTTTAAAGATGTTCAAGGAGAACAGCCTCTTATCCACCTACCGATTGTGCAATCTTGGATGCACATGATGATAAGAGGGGATGGACAAAGGCCCACATGTGTTGCTTTGGAACGGAGGGCCCAGAACCCCAGAAGGCCAGTGGTGTCTGAGTCAACATACCAGGCTCCCCTGGCTGCCATGAGAAGGGGAAAGAAAAGAAAAAAAACCTCACTGCTGTCGAGCTGATTCAACTCATAGCAACCTGTCCTCAAGTGTCCGAGGCTAAGGAAATAGATTGCCCAGTTATCCTTCCAAGGAGTGGCTGATGAGTTTGAACCACCAGCCTTCTGGTTAGCAGTTAAATGCCTTAGGCACTATGCCACCAGAACTCCCAGCTTCCATGAAGCCTGGGAGATGGGCTAGGAAGTGCTACACGTAGGCCCTTTTAAGAGAGCTCACCACTTCTCACTTTGCTCCCTTTACCCTGTGGAATGCCACTCGCCCTGCACACCTTCTCCCGAGACAGTACTGATGCAAGGGCATAGGCTTTAAATGTGATGTGCCAAGACTCTCAAATGCCTAACTAACATCCACACGTATGCCTTCTCAGAAAAGCTCAATCAAATGTTTGCACAGGAACCCAAGGTACCACCAGTCAAGATGGTCTGAGGTCCATGCTAAAATCTGTAGGTCTCTCCTAGCAATAAAATGGGGTGCCTGAGACTGGATGAGTAAGTATTGTTCCCCTGCCTATTGAGAAGGTATGGAAAGAGCATGTTCAAGTTGTCCCCAGAAGATGGCATTTGGAAGAACCTGAGGCTACGAATCAGAATGGCTCAGTGAGTGTCCCTTTTGTCATTGTTCACTGCCATCTGACCTCTCTCCATGCTGTCCTCATCTATAGGAAGGGAGTCTTCAAAGCTGCCAGCCCCACTTCTCAAGCTCATTTCTAGAGTGTACTAGTCCTCTCTCTCCTTACTTTCTGTGTTCTTCACAATATTATTGGAAACAAGTTGAGGACAAGTGGAAAGCTTACTGATAAAGATTTCTGATAAAACCAACTAAAGAGAGTAACTACCTCCTTGCAAGGTCTGAGGAACTCTGGTAGTGTAGTACTTCAAGCATCTGGCTGCTAATCAAAAGTTCGATGGTTCAAACCCACCAGCTGCTCTGTGGGACAAAGATGAGACAGTTCGCTTATATAAAGGTTTACAACCTTGGAAACCCTATTGGGCAGGCAGTTCTACTCTGTCCTTAAGTGTCACTATGAGTCAGAATCAACTCGATAGTGGGAGGTGGTGCTGTGCGAGCTCTGAGGAAAGAGCTAGTACTACTGCTGCTGCCAGGATTTCTCTAGATGGACCTTCAGGCCTAACTTCATGGGGGCATTGTTTTGGTCCTCTAGTGCCACTTTAACAGACATGCCACAAATGGATGGTCTGAACAAAAAGAGGGTTGTTCTCTTACAGGTTAGGAGGCTAGAAGTCCAAGTTCAAAGTGCTGGCTCTAGGGACGGGGTGAAGGCTCCTTAACCTTCAACCCTCTGCTTCTTACTCCTAGCCCACTGAAGCTGGAGGTGTCTCTTCACTCAGGCAGCTGCTGGCTGCTGAGGCTGACAAACCCAAGTTCAACAGGTAAAACGGCACAGTCCCAAGATTATGAAGCCATACAGCAGGCCACTAATTCAAGTCTACTAACAGTTCCAAGATTGGCAGACAACATGGCAGGCCATTGAGATGCAGACTTGGCTACATGCAGGGTCCTACCATATCAAAAAGCTTGAGACCTTTCTCAAAGCTTCATAAAAAGTAGAAGCAGTCTGCAACCCTAACACAGCTACTCGTCTACTCACAGCAGATTCTGTCATGGAGCTGATTATGAGTTTGATCATGGGGAATACTGCATTCAACTGCCCAGCCACTCAAAACCAGGCCCAGCCAAGGAGGCACACAACCTTAACCACCACAGATATAGCTTAGTTGTATCCACTTCAAGGGAAGATCCCAAACCAACAGCCATTCACTCTGAGCTTCCGATGTTCCATTTAACTGCTGCATCCTACTGTCCTCACTGAAAGAGACCTTGGATGGTAGCCAACTGAAAGCCTTATGAACAGATGCAGAGGCTGAAGCCAAAAGTGGGCAGGGCTGGCCAAGGTCATGAAGTTGGCCAGTCACACAGGAAGGGGTTGGTAAGAGATCTTACCAACAGCTCCATGACTGCATTGCATAGACACAAGTTTGTTCCTCCACATGGAGGCCTGACATGATAGTCCCTGGTGACATGTCACCACAAGTGTGTGGGGGCCTACGTCCTTTCACCAGTCCTGGGAGCAGAAGGAAGGTTACTGCTGCCTCCTCCCCAATCTGTCTTATGCTCAATGTCATCTCCTGGGAACTGCCCCAACCTTGCCAGCACCCTTCCAGCACCTTGCCTGGGTTTCAGAACTCTTGCGGTGTTTGGCTTGGAACATCTTCTGTTGTTCACTGGCTGGGAATAAGTATGAGGATTCCAAGGGAGTTTCCATAGCAACAGTGGCCTGTGGAAGGTTTCAGAACTTCTACCTCCTACTCAGAGTACTGCAGACATTCAGAAAGCAGAGGCATAAAGATGAGTACTAATTACCTGTCCTGAATTTGCTGCGGTGGGCAGAAGAAGGACAAGTGCCATGCCACCTGGCAGGCGTTCCTCATCAGCACACATCTCAATCAACTTTTTGGAGGTGACTCATTGTCATATTTTTGTGACTTTCCATTGGAGATGGCATCAGGTATCACACTGAGGGTCATTTGTCTTACACTGTGAGAAGCTCAACCTCATGCTTTTGGGGGGCAGAGAGTTGGCTTCTGGTACTTCCTTCTGGTCAACTTGGCAGAATTGATGATCAGGTGGATGGTGATGTCTCTATAGCTGGCATGTGGGTGGACAACCAGCATTTAAACACAGGTCATTGAGGTCCTAAGTACTAAGACCTGCTCTTGGGTGTCTGACTGCCAAAGTTGACTCGACAGGTAGACTTTATGCCACGAGGCTAAGAATAGAATAGCTTCCAGATCCACACTGGAGTGGCTCTAAGAAGCCAAAGAGCGTCTCATATTCCAGACTATTCTGGAAACCACTACTGTGAAACCAATCATCCTCTCTCAGCTCTGGATCACGTGTGGTGGTCATCTCACCCACTTCCCATCAAGGCCACGTGCTATCAGAGGACATGGCACAGACTAGAAGCTACACAGCAGCTTGGGAGCAGAGTGGCCCTGGACAGTGGTTAGCCCCATTTCCTGCAACACGGGCTTAACAACGTGGCTCTCCTAACACAACAGGATTGCATAATGATTTAAAGAGAAAAACAAGTATTATCTATAACATATCATAAGCATTAAAATGTTAGTTACTGTGGAAAACTAGGCCTTTTAATAAGTAACCTCCTTAATAAACACTTCTAAGTTTGAAGGGACACATTTGAAATAATGTACTTCTAGAAGCCCTGGTGGCACAATGGTTAAGCTCTCGGCTGTTTTCAGAAAGGTTGGCTGTTTGAACCCCACAGTGGCTCCATGGGAGAAAGATGCAGCATTCTGCTTCCATAAAGACTTACAGCCTTGGAAACCCTATGGGGCAATTCTACTCTGTCCTACAGGTTTGCTATGAGTCCGGGCCAACTCCATGGTAGTGGGTTTTTCATTTGTTTTAGAATCAAGAAGCAAGGCTCAACTTGAGCAGTGAGACTGTGACTTTATTTACATGTTTAGTATCAGTTTAGTGCATTCTTACCATGTTTCCATAATACTATATTTGTTGTAGCATAAATCTACTTTGACGTATTTGACCTAAAGGGGCACTTGCACAAAGCAGCCTGGATGAAATCCAGGTGTTCCAACAATTCGGAAGAAATCCCGGTGCTGTCACGGTGGCAATGTGCCTGCCTTTTTTGCCCTCGCAGCTGTCAGAGACCCCTCACCAGCTTCCACCCCTGCTTATGGGGAGCCATTTGCTTTGGCCTGTCAGTTGTCTATCATTGCTTCCGAGTTCAGTCTTTCCAATGAGGCCATAGAATCATTCAAGGCATGTGTTGTCACTGAAATTTCATTACACCCTTTTTATCTGTTCAATACACTGAGATTGAGGTGGTGTCAGACCCTCCCTTCTGTGGCTCCTCAGACACTCTGGAACTCATGTCCTCCACAGCCTGGGCCACTTCTTCCTCATTGTCCCCACCATGGCGACACTCTCCTTTAAGACGGCAGTTCCCAGACATTTGCAAGCAGGTGCTTCTCATGCATGAAGCTCCAAGCTTCAGGGTTTGAGATCTGGCTTCACATCAATGGAGGGAATTGGCTCCATCCTGGGTTCTCTTTGACCAGTGGGAGGCAGGGGGGTGTAGGTAAACCCCTTCTCATTGCTTTCCTCTGCAGACTACTGTGGCCTCTCCATCAGTGTGTTGGAGAAGGGCATCCACCAAGCCAGGGCCAGGAAGCTTGGCGCTCACAGTGCAAGGTCACCCAACTTGGCGTTCATGGCAAGGCAGACTCCGAGAGGTCACCGGCACTTTGTGCTTTCTTCCTGCCCTCTGCTTTACCTCCCCTTGTCCCTCACTGTGGCTGCCCTGACAGCTCCTTTTTCTGTAACACACTGGCGCTCACATCTTGCCTCAGCTCTGTTTTCTGGGGAATCTAAGCTGAGATAAGGACTGTGCCAGGAGTTGGCGGTGTTGAGGTCATACGGCAACCGAGAAAGCTGAGGTCCGTGTGACACCAACATTGTAGAGGACAGGCACCGTACTAGACTCTTACATTAATGTCAGCTGAGATTGGTTATAGCTAATGAGAAGGGATACTTGATCTTAAAGGATTGAAGAGAGATTATGAAGTGGAAGAGAGTGTCAGATTTCTAGTATTTTGGCAACTAGTTTGAGCATCAGGTAACAGGGATACAGTGAGACAATGGATAGGGCCGAGACCACTCCAGGCTCCCCAACGGCATCCTGCTAGGGAGGACTGTGGCTGTGCAGAGCAGGCCACATGCCTTGTTGTGACAGGAGGGAGCACACCCGGGGGTTACTGCTCCCAAAGGGGATTTGAACATCAACCCTTTTGACATAGCTCGAAGGTTAGCCAGGAAAGTGAGAAGGACTAACTTCTACTCCCTCCCCAATATGCACGTGTGTACATACACATCCACACTCAAACACACACACCACACACAGACTCACACAGACTCACACAACATGCTCCCCACACATCGCACACACACACATCACACAGACTCACGTGTACACACATCACACCTCACACACAGCACACATACAGCACACAGATTCACATACACACACTCACACCACATGTTCCCACACATCATACACACTTCACACACACCTCACACACACATTAGATACACACATATCACACCTTACACATGCATCACACACATGCTACACACACCGACTGGCATACACACACATCACACACACAGCACACATATCACACACAGCATCTACACATCACATACAGACTCACATACACATAGACTCACATACACACACTCACACCCACCACATGAACCCACACATCACACACAACACACACATACACATCACACACAACACACGTCACACACAGACTCTCATACATCCACACTCACACCACACACTCACACACACAACAGAAACACCACACACATCACACATCATACCACACACACATCACACACACTACACACACATCACACACAGACTCACATGCACTCACATACACCACACACACATCCCATATACTACACACACCAAACACAGACTCACATACACATGCCCCACACATCACACAGACTCACATACACACACCACATGCTCACACACACACCACACGGACACCACACAGATCACACATCACATATACCACATACATACCATGTGTTGTGCACATCCACACATATCACACACACATCACACGTGCTCACATCCATGTCACTTGCATGCACACACCATGGTATGTCCTTATCCAATGCTGTTAGGCCCCTCAACTCCTCCCACCGCTGGTCTTGGGGCCGCAGCCCGTAAGAGGCTAGCAAAGGCAAGTAAAGGGAGCTGCTTGCTGATGCAGCCTTGGGATTCCGTGGTCCCCTGAGCCCACTGTGAACGGGAGCTTGGTCCTGGAAGCAGACACGTGGAGGACATGCCCTCACTGCTGAGTTAGCACAGCCAGCTTCTCATCCGCCAGGACACACTCACAACCAACACTCACGAATGCAGACGCCTGTTCTCGAGGCCAACCGGGCTGAGGATGGCGGGCAGGAAGTTCAACTGCCCTCCCCTGATGATAAGTCCGGGGCTGCCGCACCAGCCGGCGATGCCTTTGCTCTGCACTGGGCGAGCCCTCAGTGATGCCTTCAGTGAGAGGTCTGTCCAGCCTGAGCAACCAAACTCCAGGCAAGCGAGCTCTCAGAAGTCATCCTTGTTTAGCAATTAGTGTAACTGCACAGACCCAACAAATCATGGGGTAGAAATGCCTCTGTTGTAAGGTCTTAACCTTTTAGGTTGACATTAAATTGGAAGGAACTGCTCGTGTTAGAAATAATTGCTGCTGATAATGAATACAATTAAGCATAAAAGAATCTTTATAACTCGGGTACCATTTGTGCACTTAGAAATGGGCTCATATTTTTCCCTTCACAGATGTTACAATAATGGTGTCAACACTTTTATTTCTTTGTCCATAAGCTGAAAATGATGGCTGCTCCATGAATTGCTAACGTGCTGGGAAGACGGGGGCCCAGCTGCAGAGCACATGACTGCAGGCTTCTGCCCTAGCTCGTGTTTCACGGTGACCTCAGCTTCCTGTGTGGAGCAGGGACCGATGCGAGGAAGGACTTGTAAAACTGCTTGTGAAGACTGAAGTTATGAAGAGGTGCTGCCGTGTCAAACATCTGCTCCATCCATTACGCCCAACGAGCAGGCGGGAACCTACAGCAGGGGCAGGCAGCGTCGATAAATTAAAATTCTCCTGCGAGGTCGCTCTTCAAGCTTGTGCCAATTTGAACCACGATCTTGTTTTTTTTTTTTTTAAAAAAAAAAAGATGTTCAGCAAGAAAAGAGAGGCTTTTACGCTCCATCTCCCAGCGTAATTATTAGATTCTGGTTTTCTTTCTGCAGCTGATGGATTTCTTTATCAAAATATGAGCTATGTTTACTGGTTGATCAGGGTGTTTTATTGATGGCAGGAGACAATGAGGGTTTGGATCTTTTTAGAAGTCATACTCATTTTTCCATGCTATATTCTTCAGCAAAGTGCTGGACAGATGAAGGAAAATAAATACAGTGTCATTCTAGTTAAGTGTGTCGTTTGCAGACGGCATGAATACGCAAATCATTATTACATGTGGAATCTGATACCGTTAATTATGCTCGGCTGTGTCACCATACCGGTAATACGCATTTTGTCAAAACTGGTGTATGGATTAATTACAAAAGAAAAACAGATAGAAACTTAATAGATTTTTAAAGTTTTGAAGGAGGTTCTTTTAGATTGATATTCAAGAAAACAGCCTGAATAGGAATTGTCCTCCCCTCCCCGGCCTGGCTCACTTGCGTGCGCACGCACGCGCGCACACACACACACACACACACCACCACCACCATCCACTTCAAGCTGGAACATCCACTTTGCAAGACGAGGAGCCAGGAAATTGGAAGTGGAATGCTCGGTAATCCTCCTGCCGTCCCCCTGTCCAGTCTTCTTCCCCACACATCATATATCAGTGAGCAGCCGATGGCTCACAAGGCCGCGTGGGTCCTGGTCCAGTGGCTAAGTCCCTGAGCACACAGGGCGGCGCTGCCGGGGATGGAAAGCGAGTGCCTGGGCATGTGTTTAGCTAGAGTCAAAGCCAAGTACACAGCTTTGAGTGTGCCTTTCAGAGTCCCATCCCAGCTTCCTTCTGAGAATGGTCAAGGGTATGGCCAGTCCTTGGAAAGGGATCTACTTCCTGTCCTCCCAAGTGTCATGTGAGATACCACACCCTAGAGCCCCCACCATCCTCAGACCACAACCCTTGGGAAAGAACCTGGAGCCCTCACTTAGGCCTAAAAGTCTGAGATTCTGCCTTATGCCCCCCCCCCAAGTAAATAACTGGTGATGGGAAATCCACGTCCCAACCTGCTGCCTCCCTCACCCCAGTTTCTCTTATGTAGAATATGAGTTGGGTAATGTTGATGGTCAAGGACTGAATTCAATCCATGAGTCTCCTGTTAGGGATTCTGATACTAATCTGAGATGATAAATTAGAAAGCTTAGCCACTTTATGCAAAATTATTCAAAGCAGATGGTGAAGTCGATTTAAAGGCTATTTTTTCCCTCTTCCGAAGAACAAGTGCTGTTTGGGGGAAGGCAAGAGTTGATTTTAAACAGTTTGCCCTTTGAAACGGCCATCAGCCCCACCTTCCAATTACCTGCACCTGGGACCACGGTCCTTGGAGTTGCTTCCCTGAGTTACAGGCTGTTTGTGTTGCCATTGGACTCCATGAGCCACGATTAACCCTCATGCTTCTGTAATTTGTCACTGGCCTCTCTAAGCAAGTGAGGACCTGAAAAACATTGAGCTTCAAGGTCACTGTTCTTAACCACCATACAAGTGAGGTTTGCTCATTCAGCAAGCCCGCCATTGACTAGCTGGCAAACTAGGAGTGCGATGTGTAACATCCCAGCGCTGTGTTCTTCTTCCCTAAAGTGGGGGTCATTGTGCCTGGAGGCCTGTTGGGAGGATGCAATGAGCCGACATATGCAGAGCTCTAAGCACTGGGCCGAGGGCATGGAGACATTCTACTGTTGCTGTTTCCATCATGAGGGAATAGAACACTTTTTGCGATTTCCAGTTCTCTCTCTCATCCAACTGGCTGGATGTCATTAACATGAAACCAATTTGCCCCAGATAAAGACAACTGTGAATAGCAACCTGTGAGGCCAGCAGGGCTGTGTGATGTTTGGAGTTTATGTGAGTCACTGGTAGGTGTTATTAATCATCCCAAAGTGATTAATATCTGGTTGATTACAGCATCCCATTCAACCAGTAGTTACTGATGTTGTGGTGTGCAGAGAGATACTGACACACACCACACTTCGTGGGAAAGCTGGATAAATGCTTGGGGGCTGAAATGACAAAAGCCGCATGCAGGCTGAAGTGTGGCCACACTTCCCAGAGTTACTGTGGCTGTCTGTCGCTCTCAGGTCCGTCCCAGCTCACGATGACCTTGCAAACAGCAGAAGAAAGCGAGGCCTGGTCTCACCGTGCTCCTGATTGCGGCTGTGTTGGAGTCAATCGTTGACACGACGATGTCAGTCCATCTCACCGAGGGGATCCCTCCTTTTTGATGATTCTCGACCTTACCAAACATGATGTCCTTTCCTAGGGACCAATCCTTCCTGATGACATGTCCAGAGAAAGTGAATCAAAGCCTCGCCACCCTCACTTCTAAGGAGCATTCTGGAATAAGGAGTTATCCATCTCCACCAAATGTATGCTGGTCCCTGAAAGCATAGGGGTAGCCAGGTGGGTGCAGCTGGGTGACTCCTGATGTTTCGCTACATAGATCCCTGCACTTCTTTGTCACGTCCCTCATCACACACACACACACACACACACACAAAGAGTTACACACACAAAATCTGAGTCCCTCCCCACTCCCGCAAGACTGTAAGCTCTTGTTCTCAGGAAGATAACAAGAACATACTTCTTCTCAGGAAGTATGAGTGGGTCCTTTCTGAGAATATTGTAGAGATGCATTCTCTAACTATAAGCATAGTTATTTCCCCTTTCAGTCTTTTCAGTTTTTGCTTATGTATTGGGAGCCACGTTAAGTGTATACACATTAGGTATTGTTCTCTCAATGCACTCACTTTTTCAGTAGTATGTAATATTCTTTGCCAAATTCTACTTGGTCTGATATTCTTATAGTCACTCCAGCTTCCTTTAGATGAGTTTTCTCTTGGTGAATCACACATTTTATGTGTGTCTTTCTATTTACAGTAGGTTTCTTATAGATAGCATGTAGTTAGGATTTGTTTTGTTATACAGTTTGACAATCCCTACCATTTTCATTGGGGTTCATTTACAGTCAGATTAAATAAAATTCCTAATGCTTTCATTTAAATATAACTTGGTGCTGCTTTTTCCTTTGTTCCATGTATCCTTTTCTTCATTTCCTGTCTTCTTCTGCATTAAGTATTTAATATTCTTTCATTTTATCACCACCTTTATCACCTTTTGCTAGTTTTATCTCTTTTATAACTTTTACTGATAACTCTCTCATTACCTCGTGTCTGTCTCCCTGAAATGTTATTAGAGCAGTTCAAGTATAGTATGCTAACATTAAAACACCATCCTGCCTCTCCTCCCTGCTAATCTTTGTCTAGTGTTACTGTATGTGGTATCCTACCTCTTATAAAGCCACAATATATCCTCACTGTTTTTACATTAGACAGTTATCTACTAAAGAATTTTAAAACCATCTCATTGAGGGTTTTGTCATTTATTTTTTACCATTTATGGAAGTCTGTGTTCCTTTGTGTAGGTTCAGATTTCCATGTGCTATCATACTACTTCTTATCCAAAACATGTCCTTTAGTATTTTTTTGTAGTGAAGAGACTCAGACAATGAATTTGCTTGGCTAGTGCTTATATTTAAAAGAGTCATTATTTTACTTTCACTTCTGAAAGATAGTTCCTCTGGGTATAGAATGCTGCCTTAGGAGTTTCCTTTCAGTGCTTTCAAGATGTCACTCCATTAATTTTTGGTTTTTAGAATTTGGGGCAAAAACTCTCCTGTAATTCTTATCTTCATTTTTCTGCATGTAACATTTCTTTGGCTGCCTTCCAGATGATCTCTGGTTTTTAGCATCATGCGTCAAAGTACTTTTATCTTTCAGTTATCTTTCCTAGAATCCTTTTAGCTTCTTTCTTTTGGGCTTTGTTGTCTTTCACTAATTTCAGAAAATGCTTTACCATTAGATTTCCAAATACTTCTGCTTTATTCTTTCCTTCTTCCTCCTGAGACTGTATTTCTGAGTGTATTAAAACATTTGACATTGGATGAAAACATTTCTTGGATGTTCTGTGTAGATTTTCCACCGCTCTTGTTTTTCCTTTGTGTTTCAGGTCAGGTAATTTCTATTGACTTATCTTTAAATTCACTAATTCTCTTTTCTACAGTGGCCAGCCTACTGATGTGTCAATTGAAAAAAAAAAAAAAAAAAAACCTCTGATATGTTTCCAATTTCTATCATTTCCATTTTATCTCTCTCTTTCTCTATCTATCTATTGTACTTTCCATCACTTTGCTGAAATTCCTCATTGGTTCAGGTAAATTGTCCATTTGTACTAGCTCCTTTAACATATTGATTACAATTATTTTGAAGTTCCTGTCTGTCAATTTCAACGTTTGAGTCATTTCTGGATCTGTTTCTGTTGACTATCTTATCTCTTGAAACTGTTTTTGGTCCTCCTTTGCTTTTTTGGAGGAACTCTGGTAGTGTAGGAACTCTGGTAGCATAGTGCCTAAGGCACTTGACTGCTAACCAGAAAGCTGGCAGTTCAAACCCACCAGCCACTCCTCAGAAGGAAAATGGGGCAATCTACTTCCATAGTGGTACTGCCTCAGAAACCCGAGGAGGGGTAGCTATGAGTCGGATCCGACTTGACAGCATATAACAACAACAACATCAACAACTGGTAGTGTAGTACCTAAGTCATTTGACTGCTTTTTTGCTTGTATTTAGTAATTTTTTATTAAGTGCAGGACATTAAGTATATAATAATAGTGGATACTGAAATAAAAAGTATTTGTGGTCAAACTGAGCACGCCACTCTTGCTGAGTCAACGTAGCCAGCAGCTAAGTTTCACGTAAGTTTTACTTTTGCTATACTTCCTTTCAGTACACCACACACTCAGAATCCCTCCAGTAGTGGTTGCTACCACCTCATCCTTAGTGTGAGCCTGGGCTGTCAAATGGTTTTTCATTGTTCCTGCTCCACCTTTGGTTCTTAGCAGTACCCACCACGTACACAGCAGTACCTGCCACGTATGCAGCAGTACCCGCACACATGTACACCAGGTCTCTCTCCATGATCTTCCACTTCCCCAGGGATAGACAGCAATTGCTTGTACTCAAGTATTTCTTAAAATTTTAGCTATTTTTGTTTTTGTTTTTCTTACTTGGTTTTGTGCTGCCTGTCTGCCTCTTTCCTCCATGTTCTGCCAAAAGTGAAATTATGAGAGTGTCCTGTGTCTCCTAGGAGAGGCTTGTCACCATCCAGGGCAGTTGCCTTGTGACCTTAGCTCTTTGGCAGACTCATGAAAATATATAATTTGGTAGATTATCGGTTTTTATTTTTTTTCCATTGTTAGGGTGGGAGAAATGATCTCTTGAGGATTTCTGCACCCTAAATGAAAGAAGAACTCCAAGGCAGAGGAAGTTGGAACAATTACCTCTGAAATATTTTCTCAAGTCCAGAAGTAGAAGCATGGTAATGACTTGGCTGGGAGCTTTGAAGCTATGGCTTCAAGAGAATGTTTCTGCCACATCTCCTGTGTGTTTCTCAACCTTGACACCTTCTTGCCCTTTATTCACCCTGTCTTCCCTTCTCAGGGCCCCATCATCAGTTTAGTGGAAATGTGGTAACCAGGCTACAGACACCAATTAAGAGTGGAGTTTTCAATAGCATATTTCAAATTTCAGAAAGTTCTATTTCTGTGTTATGAACTCATCTCAACTGTATATTTTTGGTGGTACCAATTTTGTTTACTACTTTAGTGGAATGAATGTTTGGCTTAGCTCTTGGGAAGACCAGAAGATTGGCATAAAACATACTAAAAAGGGGTGATGGGTGTTTTTGGCAACACATGGTTGTTTTTGATGAGGCTGTTATCCTAGAATACAGATGAGTAATGGCATTACACAGTGTATGTTGGATAATTATTTGCAGATAATCTTTGTTTCCATCTCTGGAAGGCATTATGCTCACACAATTTTTTTGGCTGTCTGTTTACTATTTGGGCAAATTTTGTGCTTTCTACCTATTACATAATGTTACTCCAGCAGGATTAAAAGTACATGATGGTAGGAATTCAAATTAGAATTTCAATGAGTGGACTGAGAGGAATTTGGGTTCCCTCATGGATTAGTGAAATAGTCCTACCAGATCCCCATGAAATGAAACTATCATTAGTTTTGTTGCTAAGTGAGTTTAATTGTATCTACTTGGTTTTTAAGCAGTAATATGCTTATTGAAAATTTAGAGAAGTTTGGGCTAGATTGACGTGTGGATGAAGTTTTAAATGTAAGTTTTTTCAATGTGATAACTCGTATTTCAATATCTTAATGGCAAAACCATTAATTAAGATGCTCAGCATTGATATGCCAGTCACAATGGCAAGGACAGTAATGTCCACTCTGGAAGCTCAGATGGTGGAGGTTATAATGCTCCACGTCGAGCTGTAAGCTCAGTGACAGCTTTCTTCAAGTGCTGTTCTTCCTCCCTCGTGCTCGCCTCATCTCCCTACACAGCTCTTCTTCCCTGGTTCCTGTTGGCGTCAGCAATGCTGCTGTAACTGGATCCCAGCTAGGACCTGGGAGATAGCATCTTTTGCTCTTTTACCTCAGTCCTCAACAGCTATTTGTTGTTGGTAGTTGCTGTCAAGCCCACGCCACCTCACAGAGGGCCCACTGGCTTTTCAAGACTGGAACCTTTTGGAAGACTACTGCCAGGTCTGTCTCCTACCACACCTCTGGGTGGGTTTGAATGGCCAAACTTTCAGCCTATAGTTGAATGTTTAACCGTTCGTACTCCCTAGGGACTGCAGTAACGAATTCCTCTCTTCTTATATCCATGTGCTCTCTCTTTGTACCCCATGATTCTCGTCTCTGTGTTGACATCATCATGACCAACTGTCCAATGTCACCTAAACCTCTGAGATGTCATTGAGGCCCTTCTCTACCTTCAGCTGGTTGCCGCTTTATGACATTCTACCTATGCAGCCTGCCTGCCTGTCCCTTCCTTGCTGGTATGACAGTGACAGCTTCCTAGCTAGTGTGCTTGCTCCAGGGCTTCCTGTCTCTTGAGACATTGCTTAGCCTTTCATCTGCTCCATCTAATGTACGTGGGATCATGCATGCCTTGTCTCCAATGAGCTGATTACATGAAGTCCTGACTCTGGAGTGGCACACGGGTCCCCACAGCCCAGCGCGGTGGGTTTGTCCTCCACGCCACAGCACTGCAGCACTGAGCTCCAGCTCACCATGAACAAAGCGTGGGCTGCCAAGACCCGCCTCTGGTCTTGCTGTGCGCTGTTCCTATTCCTGGAGCTCTCGCTTCTCATTCCCCCTGTGAAATCTCTGACCTAATATGCAATATCCTGTTACAGAATCGCCCCCGTACTCACCATGAAATCATCCCTCTCCTCCCTCATCAAAGCCAGTGCTTCCCTTTCTGGGTGCCAGGAAACTTGAGTACACACCTCCGGTGAGAACGTACCATCCGAGATTGGCATTGATCCCTCTGGCCTGGGAGATGCCTAGTGACAGGGGCTGTGTCTTGCTCACCTAGGATTGCTAATGCTTCACACAAAGCCTGGAAGTCACAGATACTCAAATATCTGCACTCAGCTGTGAATTAGAAAGATCCAAGACCCATGGGGATGGCAGGTACAGGGAGGAAGACAGGCTGCTGTTTGGGAATTGGGAAGGCAAGAGCCGAGGAGGGAGGAACAGGCATTGAGACGTTTGATGACAAACCTTAGGAGAAGGATTAAAAAAGAAAACATCATTCTTAAGATGATTCACCTTTCTCTATTGTTTTCTTCCTGGGGAAGGAGCCAAGCTATATTTAGAAGGGCTTTAAAGTTTGTTGTAAAGTTTATGATTTCAGGACAAATCGGGAAGGTTTTTGCATTGCATGCAATTTTATTTTCTGGCACATGTTTAACATTACGCTTGTTGAGTCCTCAAGGACTCTTGCAGTTCCAAGATTCTGTGAAATAGTCCCAAGTAAGTCTTTGAAACGGGGAAGTCCAAGACAAGATGTCGCTTTTCAGGGAGTAAAGGAATCAATACAAATGTATCCTGTGTACGTTATTACCTGGACCGCTCACTACAAGCCCGCTACTTGCTGATAAACTTAATCCGTGGCACCATAGTAAGGCGGGCAGGAAAGCAAAGCCAAAGGAGGCAGGTTGCAGAGCCCACAATCAAAGTCAACCGCAAAAGGAAGATCTGAAAAGAATGACATTCTAGCTCATCATTTCTTTCCTTTCAAGCGTTCTGGCACCTTTGAAGAAACAAAAGCTTTACAGAGAAAAGGCTGGTTTGGCAGGAAGCCTGGCTTCCCTCTTCAGTTCACTGTCCTGTCTTCCTGGTGCTTTTCTTGTGGAAAACAAACAAAGCACCAAAAGGGCTTTCCCCTCCACTTCTCTGCCTTCTTTCTTTGGTTTTCTCCTCCATCTCCTTAATACTTCTAGAAAAGGGGGCACTTACATAGGCAATGTGCTGTGCTAGGTGCTTGTGGAAGCTGCCTCTCTCTCTTTTTCTCCTCTATCTTTGCCCCAGTCTCTTCTCTCTCTCTCTGCTCCCCGTCTCTCTGCCCTCTCTCTCTGCCCTCTCTCTCCCTCTCTCCTCTCCCCCATTCTCTCTGCTCCTCTCTGTCTCTCTCTGCCTCCTCCCCCTCTCTCCTTCTCTCCTCTCTTCTCCTTCCTATTCTCATTCTCTCTCCTTTCTCCCTTCTCTCCTGTACTCAGTCTTTCTCCTTCTCTCCTCTCTTTCTCTCTCTCTTCACTCTTCCTTTCTGCCTCTGTCTCTGTTCTCTCTCTCTGCCTCCTCCTCCCTCTCTCTGATGTAATGTCTCTCAGTCTGCCTGGCTCCAGCTGTCCTCCCCTTGAAGCACAAAGAACGAGAGGGGGTGAGTTTAGGAAGATAATCATGATGTTATTCATAAGGCCACATTTCATCCCAGCAGCTTTGTTGGATCCAAGATAGTGCAAATCTTCAACTCTTTCCCCCCACTCAGAGGATCAAATTTACAGCCTTATCCTGGCTGTCCTTCCTGGTGAGACATTTGAAATCCACAGGCAGGCCGAGCCAACAAGGCAGAAAGTCGAGAATTCTGAAAGGCTGCTGAATTAAGTCAGGGACCGGCCTATCTAATTTGCTGATTTACTCAACTTGACCCAAATGAATTTCTGTGTAAACAAAATTTATGAAGAAGTCTTTGAATAATTCCATTAAATGAAATGCCAGGGCTTTTATTTTCCATTTTATTACATTTTCTGAACACTGTGTTTTCCAATCATATTGAAACATTTTGTTTTCAGGCTCTGTAGAAAGTGCTGATGGTTGAACCTCAAAAGAATTGAAGGGTTAGTTCATAAATGAATAAAAAGCCAGCGGCATTTATCCAAAGTTTGTTTAACTATCCTAACCTCATGGGCCTGTAAAAATTCAACTGAAAATCATTGAGAAGAAGGTCTCCCCTGAGATCTCTTGGCACTTTCTGCTTCCACTTGGATCAGAAATACCATGAGAGAACTTTTTTTTTTCCCTTGCAATATTTCAACACTTCTAGTTCCATTTGCAGATGGCAAAGAGCAGAGGGAAAAGAAAAGGAAGGGGAGAAAAACATGGATGAACTTTTTTTAACCTAGAAGTTATTACAGCTTTTACATGAAGCTTCAAGCCAGAACTTTGCTGGTTGAGGCCAACTGCCTGTGCCAAGGAAACCTCTCACTGCTGTGATTCTCTTTCGCCAAAGTTTTGGGGGAAGATGGCTATTTATAATCACATCTAGACAATCTGCTATCAGAAGTCAGCCTTTTGGCTTCAGCAGCCTATTAACCTAATCTCTACGGATGTAACAAATATGGAATCATTTGTCAAGTAGACCAGTGCTCTGGTGTACTCTAGAGTGAGCCTTTGGTATTGGTCTTTTAGAAGGAGATGTTGTATGGATTGATTGATGGCAAAAATAACCAGAATCTTCATATCTGTAGCCATGTTGTTGCTGTTAGGTGCTCACAAGTCAGTTTTTACTCATAGTGACCCTACCTACAACTCATCCAAATGCTTTCCCATCCTGTGCCAGCCTCACAATCATTGCTATGCTTGAGCCCATTGTTGCAGCCACTATGTCAATCCATGTCATCGAGGGGCTTCTCCTTTTTTGCTGACCCTCCACTTTACCAGGGACCTTTGGTAGTGTAGTGCCTGAGGCACTTGACTTCTAACCAGAAGGCTGGTGGTTCAAACCTACCAGCCACGCCTCGGAAGGAAGGTTGGGTAATCTACTTCTGTAGTGATACTGCCTTGGAAACCCAAGGAGGGTTTTTCTCTGAGTTGGGACTGACTCAATGGCACATAACAACAACAACTTTACTTTACCAAGCTTGATATCCTTCTTCAGGGACCAGTTCCTTCTGACCACATGACCAAGTACAAGAGACAAAGTCTGGTCATTCTCACTTCTAAAGTTCATTCCAGCTATACTTCTTCCCAGACAAATCTATAGCTATGGAAAGTAGATTAGTTATTGTGTAGGACTCGGGAGGAGGGTGGGTTTGGAAGGAGATGCGGAGTAACTGTAATGGGTATGGTTTCTTTTGGGGATGAAGAAAAATATTTTAAAATTACTTGAGGTAATGGTTGTACAATTTTGTGAATTTACTAAAATCCATCAAATTGTACATTTCAATGGATGAATTGTATGGCATGTGAATTTATCAATAAAGCTTTTGTATCTATCTATCTATCTATCTATCAAACCACCATCTTCCACCACTCTGTGTATTCCTGCCCTTTGCAATGTGGCTTTGCAGATCTTCTCATTAAGGAATAGAGTCCATTTTCTCACTTGCTGGATCTAGACTGCCCTATGATTTTCTTTGGTGAATAGAACACAGCAGGAGTAATAATAATTTTCCAGTTCTGAGCTTCATCCATCTAGAGCCCTTGCACACTTCAGCTCTCACTCTGCTGTATCCTCCATGAAGAGAAGCCAGCACTACTACCCTGCCAGATGAGATGCCGTGTGTAGCACAGTGAAGTCCTTCCAGCCAAAGCCATCCTAGCCCACTTCTCAGTTGTCTGAAGATATATGAGAGATCCCAGCTGACATCAGCCCAGGGCAGGGTTGAGCCACTCATGTGTTGTGGGTGGACCCCAACTCATGGCCCCCATGTGTGTCAGAGCAGTGCTGTTCTCACCGGGTTTACAATGACTGATGGTGGATCCCCACTCACGAAGACTCCACATGCACCAAGGCACAGCTGTGCTCCACAGGGTTTTCGGTGAATGATGGGTGGACTCCGATCTGTGGTGCCCACATGGGTCAGGGTAAGCTGTCCTCCACAGGGCTTCCAACAGCTGATGGGTGGGTCCTACCCATGATGACCCCGCATGTGCCAGAGCAGAGCTGGGCTACACAGAGATTCAATGGCTGATTTTTCAGATGCAGTTCACCAGGCCTGTGTTCCAAGGCAGCTCTGTGGGTTTAAGCTATCAGCCTTTTGGCTACTGTCAAGCATGGAACGTGTGCACCTCCCAGGGACTCCATCTGACCCACAGACATGTGCAAAGCAATAACTGTGTTGGGGTGACTTGTTCTGTGGCAGTGACTAACCAATAATAGGATAATTTCTGTGAGATTCTAGAAGAATGGGGAAAGAGTATGTGAAGGATGACACAGGTCACACAGGAGACTGATGATTTAGTCAAATCTTCCCTCTCTAGCAAGGACTTTCCAATTCTTACATTTTTCCTGCTAAAACTTCTCCCCTACCTGAAGTAGTGATGAAACTCAGTTGCCTCAGTAGGAGCTGTTGATTAGTAGATGTTTGCCTTCAGATGACATGAGCACTCACCCTAATATTCCAGGACTGGCCTGAGAAGAATGTGCTAGGCCGTGGGAGCATCTGGCCTTCACTGTTAACCTGGGAGAAGCTATGGGGAAGTTTCATCAGATAAGCAGAACCAAAGCCATGTTGCCAAGTTTAGTCAATTGCAACTCATAGCAACCTTATAGGGCAGAGTAGACCTGCCCCATAGGGTTTCCAAGGCTGTAAATCTTTATGGAAGCAGACTGCCACATTTTTCTCCTGTGGAGTGGAGGGTGGATTCAAATTTTTGAACTTTCAGTTAGCAGTCCAGAACTTTAACCACTGCATGACCATGGGTCACATCCCAAGAGTCTTTATGGGCCTAACACCAGCATACTCTTGAATACCTGGGAGAAAATAGGCTTGTGTAAATGCAAATAGGGTTGTAACTATCACACAAGAGATGTTTATGAAAGCCCCCAGTCCTTTAGGAGCCCCACGGAGGGTAGGGAAGTAGAACAAGAGCCTGCTTGCCAGAAGGCTCTATCCCAGCAGGAGCTGCCTATAGACTGGCCTGGGTGAAGGGTGTGGGAAGACAGGGTACGGGGAGAGCTTTTGGTCAGGTGTTAGGGCCTGCTCCAAATGAAAGAGACAGAAGATGAGGCACGCTACTAAGGAGCTGACTGCTTTGCAGGAAGTAACGAGGAGGTGATGTGAGCCGAGATCCAGGGACAGATAGGAGTGGGGCACATATGCACACATGATGCTGCCCTAAATGAACACTGCCCAGCAGGGGTTTCCGTCACGTGCTGGGACTGTTGATCTTGAGAAAGAAAGCTAGTATGACTGAGGAAGTGATTTTTTGTTTTATTTACTTTTAATTAAAGATAGATAGTGGAGAGGTAGAGAGAATGATGAGAGGTAGGTAGATAGACAGACAGACAGATAGATAGAGGGACGGTTAGATATTTCGAGAGACAGACAGATACACACATGCTGTAGAGGTGACTCCGACTCACAGTGATCTTATGTACAACAGAACAATGAACTGTCTCCACAGTTGCCAGCGTGTTCCAGCCCATCGTTGGACCAATCGTACCACTCCATCTCACTGAGGGTCTCCCTCACCATGTGTAAAGCCCTCCTGCAGTGACTGAGCCCTACTGCTAACCTGTCCAGTGCAAGTGAGTCGGGCAGTGCTCTGCTGTGATCCACAAGGCTCTCACTGGCTGTCTTGTCGAAGTGGATGGCCAGGGCTTTCTTCCTAGTCTGTCTTCATCTGGAAGCTCTGCTGAAACCCACCCACCATGGGTGTCCCTGCTGGGATTTGGAATATTGGTAGCATAGCTTCTAGCCTCATAGCAACACAGACTAGCACAGCATAAGAAACTGACAGATGGGGAGATGGAATTAATTTAAGCTTAAACAACACGAGGCTAATGGCAAGCGTATTGGACGGCAGAGCTCTATTCAGTACGTAGAAGCCCATTTCTTTCTTACTGATAGCAACTATGAGGGTCGTTCTTGCAGATAAATATTGGGCCATCATTTAGGTGTGGTTAACCACCGTACTCCCCTGCCCCCCAAATTTCTTCTGTCTGTAAGAGATTGTGAAACTCTGGTGGTGCAGCACTTAAAGCATTTGGCTGCTAATCAGAAGGTCAGCAGCTCAAACCCACCAGCTGCTCCACGAGAGAAAGATGTGGCAATCTGCTTCCGTAAAGACTAAGAAACAGAGTAAGAAACCCTATGTGACAGTTCCATTCTGCCCGTTCTGCACTGTGCGTTGGAACGGACTCGATGGCTGTGCGTTTGGTTTTGGTTGCTTTATACAAGACTAACTTCCTCTGGTTTAGTGAAGACTAGAACACATTTTTATTGAATACTCGCTGTATGTAAGGAGCCCTGCTTGGCAGAACAAGGAAAACAAGAGCACACGGCCATGCAGCTCCTTGGAGTTGAGCTGTTTACTGCTTACACGAGGCAAGGGGGGCTTTGATAACACTTGAGAGTAAAATTATTTAAATTTGGAAATTAGGACTTTTCAATAATAAGTCAAGAGCGTGGTCTAGAGAAGACTCCTCATAATTCCATTGGTTGCAACTTGGATTTCTATTGTCATTGAAGGTGATGTAATTGTTGCTTAATAAGAAAAATTATTAAAGGATTTAAGAGCTTTCATTTAAAACCCCAGGAGAAAAGATCATACAGATCCCCACCCCCCGCAAACCTCGGAAGTATTTGAATTTAAAATGAATCTCATCCTGCCAGGAAAAATGTAAAGTCAGAAGGGCAGAAACCGACAAGAAATAAAAAAGAGGGACAGAAAAAGTTAAAAAACGTAATTTGTGTTGACTTCATTATTCTCTAGCTTAAAAGGAAAATGCAACATAAAATGAGGGCTTTGAGTTCAAACTTTTAAGGGAATCCACATATTTACATCAATTTTTAAAAGGTCTTACAGCTAATGAACTTGGATTTCTTTTGGCATGGCATAAAATCCATTTCTACAGTTTTTAATTAAGAATGCAGCCTATGCAATTAAAATTAAGGGCAGGGACTCGGGCTGCCGTCCTGGGAGAATCCCAGTCGAGACAATTATGGTAACGCTGTGTGTCCGGAAAGCCGTCTCTGAATCCTCAGGACTGTGGCCAGGGGTTCCTCCGGCCACGCAGTCAGGCTTTGCTTCAAGTTGGTAATTAGGAGCATTTCATTTTCCCGGGCTAGGGCCTTGTTTACCGCGAATCTCCCTGGCATTAGCTCTGGGCCGGGCCCTGGCAGAAGGATCACCGAAATTGAGTTCAGAAAGTGGAGGCTGGGTCAAACTCGCAATCCATAATGCAGATGCTACCGTTTTGCACAGACAGGGGAATTCCTAACGTGGGTTTTAATATTTAAAGTCGCCAGAGCCATTATTGAGAATATTAAGATGCTTCCATGTTGAACTGATTAGAATTACGTTCAGAATAACGAGCGGCCCACATGTACAAATAGCCGCCTCCCCCTCCCGGCCCCAACATACACTTTTCTTTTTCTTTTCTTTTTTAAGAGCATGAAAAGTGTACACAACTACAGCGGAACTTTTCAGAGGCGTTCTTCTGAGAGCCTCAGTACTGGGGCAGACACGTGGCCTGGGCCCTAGGGGTGCGGTGTACCACTAAGAAAACCTGGGCAGGTGGAGTATCTCTGGAACTCGAGGGCTTGTCTCCCTAAGGATTCCAAGACCCAACAGGCTGTTGGAGCAGCCTTTGTGTCTGGGGACTGCGTGCCCTCAGCAGGAGGGATGTAAAGCCCGCTTGTCTTTTAAGCACTTAGGGCGCAGCTCCAAATGCAGTGTGCGTGCTGCCCTCCAGCCCCAAGGTGCACCCGGTGCCCATCAAAGTGAACTCAGTTCCCTTCTTCCCAGCATGGAGGCCACCCCCAGAGCCAGCCTTCTGGCTCGAGTCCTTCCGAACAGAAATGCACCGTCCTCCCCAGGAGAAGCCCCCACAGTGTGGCGGATACCTGCCAGGACAAAAAGGTCACCGGCAGCACCCACTCATCCGAATTCCCAAGGCAAAGCCCTACAAGGCATGGCAGACTCCTTCCCCACCCTCAGCCCCAGGGCACCTCAGAGCAGAAGAATGGACCCTGCTCCCTGGGGGAGGATCTGGGTACCATTAGACGTGGGGATGCTTCTTCTGCTCCCCCTCCCCACACTGGAACCCCATCAGCCTCTCCTTTGCCACCAGAAAGACCTTTCAAGAGCAGGAATGGGGTCATGTTATTCCCTTGTTTAAAATTATGAACTTTGAATGACTCCCAGCACCCTTTCCACCGTCCACAAGCCTATCACACCACTCCTGCCACCTTTTTGTCCAGAGGTCTCTCAGTTACTCAGGGCCCAGAAAGGCCACCGGGCACACACATCCATCCTTTCACAGTTGGAGAGGATAGAAGTCCTCATTTGGGGTGGGGGCAGTCCTTCCTTGCCTGCAACCCTGGGCATTCCTTGGTGTTCCTCGGTGTCATAATTCCCCAGTACTGCTGTCAAAGATGTGCCTCAAGGGGATGGCCTTATCAAACTGAATTTATTCTCCTGCAGATTGGGAGCCTAGAAGTCTGAACTGGGAATGCGACCCCAGGGAAAGACCTGTTCTCCCTGTGTGTCTGGGTCTGAGGAGGATCCCAGTGCAGGCACCGTGGGTCCAATGGACATGCTTTGCTCCTGGCTTTTCTTTCTTGGTGGTAGTATGCCCTGCTCTCTCTGCTAGCTTCTCTCTCCTTTTCTCACTTGTAAGACAAAAGGTGTTACAGGCCATTCCCCAGGGAATCTCCCTTTACATAGGATCAGGTCTGTGTGAGATTAAGGGTGTTACATCCCACCCACAATGCAACAAAGTGACAGACCACCACATATGAGAAGGGACTGAAGTTGTCAAAGACTTCATATTATTTGATTCCACAATCAACACCAATGGAAGCAGTAGTCAAGACAACAGACAAAGTATTGCACTGGGCAGATCTGCTGCAAAAGACCTCTTTAAAATGCTGAAGAGCAAAGATGTCTCTTGGAAGACTAAGGTGCACCTAACCCAAGCCATGGTCTTTTCATTCACCTCATAAGCATGTGGGAGCTGAGCATGAATAAGGAAGACCAAAGAACAGTTGATGTTTTTGAATTGTGGTGTTGACAAAAAACTCTGAAAGTACCATGCACTGCCAAAGAATTAACAAACTTCTCCTGGAAAAAGTACAGCTGGAATTCTCCTTGGAAGTGAGCATGGTGAGACTTTATCTCACCCACTTTGGTCATGTTATCAGAAGGGACCATTCCCTAGAGAAGGATATCATGCCTGGTAAAGCGGAGGGTCAGAGGAAAAGGGGAAGGCCCTCAATGAGATGGATTGACACAGTGGCCGCCACGATGGGCTCAGGTACAGCAGGAATTGTGAGGCTGGCACAGGACTGGGTGGTGTTTCGTTCTGTTGCACACAGGGTCGATAGGAGTAGGGGCAGACTTGATGGCACCTAACCAAAACAACAACCCCACCCTAATCCTCTTAGAACAGACGGGCTGATCACATAAGACCACATCATGGGGGATCATTACACAACTGCCAAACCACTGAGAATCATGGCCCAGCCAGGAGACACATGTTTTAGGGGGACACAATTTAATCCATAACAAAGTGTTCTCAAATAAGGGGCACATGCCTACTTTTAGAGCACTTACAACTATCATGCTCTGTCTAGTCCCTGCCCACCAGTCCTCATCCATCACCTGTCTCTGTACCTAAGGGAGCATCTTGGATAGGAACGTGAGCTACACAATCAGAGAGCAGGAGTCTGAGTCCACCTCCACCTCTTACCAGGTACCTAAAAAGAATTAAATATGATAAACAGCATTAAAAGATGAGTCCTATAGTGGAGAAATAATAGCAAATATATTCTGAAATGCTAAGTGCCTCTTAGTGTGACAGGTCATTAGCACCCACACTTTAACATGCTGATATTGTACTCATTATCTAGAAAGTTCCACATCCCTATTAACACACAGAAACCAAAATAAATGTACATTTACAAGTTGCTCTTCAGAAAAGTCATGTCAACTTAAGCACCTGCCAAGAGGATACCAGAACACTGTCTTACACCTATCAGCACTGTTTTTTGTTGTTAAACATTTTCCATCTGCATTTCCATATACATATGCAAAATAGTATTTTGTTTTGATTCACATTTATTGAATTATGAATATCTTTCCATGATTATTGGCCCTTGGTATTTCCACTTCATGTACATGATAAACTGAAAAAACAAAAACCAACAAACTCACTGCTGTCACGTTGATTCTGACTCATGGCAACCTCCATTAGGCTTCCAAGGCTGTACATCTTTAGGGAAATAGATTGTCTCATCTTTCTCCCATGGAGAAGTTTGTGGATTTGAACCACTGATCTTTTGGTTAGAAGCCACCACTATGCTACTAGATATTATCTGCAAATAATGGCCTTTGGATTATTCCTTACATATTTCAAACTCTATTTTATTGTATCATTGCATTGACCACAGTACAGTGTTGAAGATCTGGGGTTCTCTTTCCTTTTAAGTGAAATATGGAAAGTGCTTATAAGGTGTTACCTTTGACTGTTATGTTTGTTGGGAGTCTGGGAATTATTAGTTATGTTAGGTTAAGAATATTCCTTCTCAGAGTTCCGGCAAGATGGCGGACTAGGCAGAAGGACTGCACAGACCCTCTTCAACAAAGAAAAGGGAAACCAATTAACACAGACACAGAAGATAATCGTGGACCCCTG
>NW_006921625.1:4247094-4258152 GCF_000298275.1 Orycteropus afer afer
ACTCATAGCGACCCCTCCTTGGGTTTCTGAGGCGGTATCACTACAGAAGTAGATTGCCCAACCTTCCTTCCAAGGAGTGGCTGGTGGTTTGAACCACCAGTCTTCTAGTTAGCAGTCAAATGCCTTAGGCACTATGCCACCAGAGCAGCCAGGGACAAACTTAGGGGCTGTAATTTTCAGGGCATACATGCACTATTGAATATAACTAAAAACACATAAACACTAGAAGATAAAATAGATGGCCAGCATGTCCTAAAAATTAGACACTAATGTGTATCAGGAGATTTTACCAAAAGAGTAAAAGGGGAACTCAGAGGCTGGGAAAAATTGTTGGCGATGACCTATCAGACAAGGCATTAATTTCTAAAATTTATAGAAAACTTCAACACCTTAACAACAAAAAGACAAATAATCCAATTTAAAAATGGGCAAAGACAGAAGCAAACACTTCACCAAAGAAGACATTCAGGCAGTTAACAAACACATGGAGAAATGCTCTGGACCATTACAATCTCACCCCAGCACTAACAGCAAAGTTCAAAGAAAAACAGAAAACAACGTGAGAGTGTGGAGAGACTGGAACCATCACACACTGCTGGTGGGACTGCAGAATGGTGCCACTGCTGTGGAAAACAGTGGGGCTCTTCTTTAAAGAGCTGGAATTAGAAATATCATATAATCCAGCAGTCCCATTACTAGGTATATAAACTAGAGAAATAGCAGCCGTGGCACGAACAAATATATGCACACCTGGGTTCATCACAGCATTATTATAATAGCAAAAAGATGGAAATAACCTAAATACCCATCAGTGGAGTAATGGATCAACAAACTGTGGTCCATACACATGATGGACCACTACACAGCATTCAAGAACAATGATGAATCTGTGAAACATCTCATAACGTGGATGGACCTGGAGGACATTATGCTGAGAGAAACCAGTCAATTATAAAAGGACAAATAGCGTATGAGACCTAAGTATAAAAAGTCAAGAAAAGAACTGTACATAAAAAAGAACTGTTCTTTGATGATTACCAGGGGTGGGTGGGGAAAGAAGGGTAAGCCACTAACTAGAGGGAGACACCTAGTACCTTGGGTGAAGGGAAAGGTAAAAGAAGAAGAAGAAAGAAAATAAAGATGTTGACTGGTGGGCTAAGGAAGTTCCTGGTGGTCCCTTCATCCACGTCTCTGATCCATCCCAAGAAGAGGGCTGTTACTATGGACTGGACACATTCAAGGATATTCCTGGGCCATGCTTTCTCAAATGCTGTCTAATGTGGGCAGCCTTGGATGTGGAGCTTAAATAACCCCAATTTGGGGACCAATACTGCTTCTGTCTCTTTGGGTGGTTTTCTTCTGGAGGAGAAGGAAGAGAAAGCCTGGCTGCTCTGTGTCATTCTCTCTTTCCTTTGCGCTCACACTTTCCCATCGGTGTGGGTAAATCAGAGGGGCTGTGCCCAGGTAACATGCAACGTGTGTCTCCCTCTGAAGGCTGGGGCCGGGGCATCCATCTCACGGGCTCACTCCTTTTCCTCTTCGTGAGCTCGCGTTCTTGCTTTTCACTGGATGGGCCTTAGCCTGCTGTTGGTTTCCGGGATGAAGGGGCTGAGACCCAGGCGCTGATTTTGAGCCGATTTGGCCTCACCGTGACCGCTGTGCGCCAGCGCAGGCCTGTGCTCCGTGGGGCTTCCGTGGCTGGTTTTTCAGAAGTAGGTCCTCAGGTCTTTCTTCTGAGGTGCCCTGGGTGCACTCTGCCAACCTTTCAGCTGACTTGGCACCACCCACCCTAGAAAGGAGTGGCTACACAGGCCATTTGACTTGTTTCATTTCTAGGTTCTAGGCCACCGGAAAAAAAGATTGTTTGAAATGAACAGTGTTTTGTTCAGGGTTTTGCATCTTACTGTAATGATCACCTGGGAGATGTTGGCTTTGTCTGTTCATTTGTTACTGTGTGGACAACACTGATAGATGTGGGGTTACTCCTGTGTTTCTTAAAAAAACAAAAAAATGAAACATCACACATGTTCTCTGATCTCTGTAGTTGTGGAAGAGGGGGATTACCTTTCTCCAAAGTTTGAATCTTTCACCTGTAAGGGTGTCTTTACCTCTAAAACTATCTGGGATAGTGCTTTTGGGAACAACAGTTTAAACTTGTCTAACAATTCAATCTATTAAGTGAGCATGGCTTTATTCAGATTTTCTGTTTTCGTAAATCAAGGATGGTTAGCTTCTAGACAGTTGCACATTTCCTTTGACTTTTCAGACTTGTTGACATGAAGCTGTTCACAGCACTCTCTTGTGTTTTGAAGCATTCTAGGCTCTCTAGTTAAACCCCTTTCTGATATTAAAATTTTCACTTTAATTTTTTTTGCCACTTTTCCTCTTGCTCAGTCTGGCTGGAGTGTTTGTTGTGGTTAGTTTCGTTTTGTTCTTTTCCTATTTGTTTAGTCTTTTAGAGAGCCAGATTTAGATCTCCACTTTTACTTTGTTTCAGTTACTTTGGTACTTTGGGGTGTTTCCTCTCTCTAATTTGTTTTTATTTATTATAATAAATGCAGGTAAGGCCATAAATTTACCTCCAAGTACCACTTTAGATACATCCCTTAAGTTTTTACATATACTATCTCATGGTGCCTCATGCCAGATATTTTATAGTTTCATTGTTACATTGTGATTTCTTCATTAACCTATAGCTGTTTTGAGTAATTCTTCTATTTTTCAAAATGTTGTTGTTGCTGTTATGTGCCGTCAAATCGGACCGACTCATAGAGACCCCTCCTTGGGTTTCTGAGACAGTACCACTATGGAAGTAGATTGCCCCATCTTCCTTCCGACGAGTGGATGGTGGGTTTGAACTGTCAGCCTTCTGGTTAGCAGTCAAGTGCCTTAGCCACTATGCTATTATTCATAAGTAAATTGAAATATTTTCTTGGTGAAGTGTTCTTGCTAACATAATGGAGGATCCTTCTTTTTGCCTTTAATATTCATGGGTTTTTTGTGTTATTAATGTTACTATGACAATTTTCTTTCAGTTTGTATTTCCCGGGGATGTATCCTCCTATCTAATGCAAATGTTTGATTAATGCTATTTCGCTGTGTCTCTTATTAAGCATATACAGGTGTGTTCTTTTTTTTTTTTTTTTTTTTTTTTTCCTTTTTCTTTTAATCCAACAGTGTTCTTTGACTCTCATCAATTAATACTTTGCAGTAATGGACACATTGGAAGTGATGACCATTTTCCTTCTTGGAATAGGTTTGTTATCTTTCACCTTTGTGTGATTTCCTCCTCCTTTCTGTTTTCTCTGGAGGATTTAGTTTTCTATATTTTGTCCTTGGAAGAAAGGCCTGATAGTGGACTTCTAAAAAATCATTTACTGAATCCTGTGGAGCACAGTTCTTCTCTGATACACATGGGGTCACCATGAATCAACATCAGTTGGATAGCAACTAGTAGTGGTATAACCCACTGCCATTGAGCCAATTCTGACTCACAGAGATCCCTGTTGAGTTTCCAAGGTTGCAAATCTTTATGGCGGCAGACTGCCTCATCTTTCTTCTGTAGAGCAGCTGGTGGGTTTGAACCACCAACCTTCTGTTAGCAGCCAAATCATTTAACCAATGGGGGCTGCTGTGAGTTGGAATCAACTCGATGGCAGTGAGTTTGGTTTGAGCAGTGGTGTATCCTTTATATTTTTCTCTGCTGACTTAGAAGTTATCGATTATATTCTTGTGCTTACCTCAGTTTAAATTTTCTTAAAAATTCCAGAAATATGTGTGTCAGAGGAATCTCATATCTATGTGTGCTCTTGAACAAGGCTAGTACTTTAATTCTTTTTATCTGCCCCATGAACTTTCTTCCTGCTCCTCCCCCCTCTTCCTTGTCCTGATTGTCTAAGGTTGAGTTCACCTTATAGAGCACACATAATTAATTATGATTTCTCACTGTCAATAATTAATTAAATTCACTAATGTACTTTATCAATATTCCTGCACCCATTTCTCCCCTCTGGGCTTACTTTTTTATTCTTGCTGATGTGAGACTTTTAACAATTCTTGCGATGGGGGTCTTTGAGTGGCAAATTCTTAGCTTTTATTTATGTGAAAATGTCTCCACATTTCGCTTACTCCTGAACAATGTTTAGCAGGTACAGAATTCCAGGTTAACAAGGATTTTTTTCCAGCACTTTGAAGATAGTACTCTACTATATTCAGGCATCAGTTGTGACTATTGGAAGGTCTTCGTCTTGTGGTAGATTACCTCTCAAAGAGAACCCACCCTAGAATCTGAGAACATGTGCTGGCATCACTGACGGTCTGCAGTTTTCCTATAATGTATTGTTTAAATGGAGAAAAGATTGAAGTTGTTAAAGACTTCACATTGCTTGGTTGTACAATCAATGCCAATGAAAACAGCAATCAGGACATAAGAGGACATATAGCACTGGGCAAGTCAGCTCCAAAGGTCCTCTTTCAAGTGCTGAGAAGCAAAGATGTCTCCTTGATGACTAAGGTGTGCCTGACACAAGCCATGGTATTTTCAATCACCTCAGCTGCATGTAAGAGCTGGACAATGAATAGGGAAGACCGAAGAAGAGTTGATGTTTTGAGTTGTGGTGCTGGCAAAGAATGCTGAAAGTACCATGGACTGCTAAAAGAACTAACAAATCTGTCCTGAAGGAAGTGCAGCCAGGATGCTCCTTGGAAGCGAGAATGGCCAGACTTCGTCTCACCTACTTTGGTCATGTTGTCAGAAGGGACCATTCCCTGGAGAAGGATGTCATGCTTGGTAAGGTGGAGGGTTGACGAAAGAGGGGAAGGCCCTCAACGAGATGGATTGACACGGTGGCAGCAGCGATGGGCTTAAGTGTAGCAGAGGTCGTGGAGCTGGCACAGGACTGTGCGGTGTTTCGTTCTGCTGTGCATGGGTCACTATGAGTCAGAGAGCACTCGGCGGCACCTAACAACAACAACATTGTTTACCGTTGTCCTGCGAGTTACTTTTTCAATTATAAATAACTCTAGATTGGTTACCTTCTTTTAGAAAATTATCCACATTCTAGGATAGATTTCTCTGAAGTAGAGCCACCACCATGTCTTCACGTAGAAATGATTTGAAAGCTCCTTTGGCTCCCTGAATGTTGTTTTTAAAAAGCCCTCAGTTTCCATTCCTGCAGATAGCACGTGAAGATGCTATTCTCTTGTCACGTGCTGATCAGCATTGGCAGTGACCTGTGCATTTAGTCTTTGCTTCTCAAATGTGAAAGGTGGAATTTGAATTCCGTTCTGAATTTGAATTTGTTTGTCTTTTGAGAGGTTGGACACACTGAGGTGCTTAATGGTCATTGATGTTTATTTTTATATGAACTCTCTGCCTAACGTATTTGCCCGTTTAAGTTTTTTTAGTGTTTTGAGATTGTTTGTGTTCACTCCTTGGCACAACATAGGCACTCTAAATGTTTGTGAATTGGGTGAAAAAAATGTACTTTTTCATGAGTTTTTACCCTTTTCACCTTTTAGTTACTATTTCTTCTCATTATAAAAAGAATACATGATCATTGCAAAATGTTTCAAAGACACAGAGAAGCATAATGAGCAATACAAGCTTCCATCCTTTCTATGTACCTACAGTACATGTCGGGGGCTCTGGCAGTGCAGTGCTTAAGGTATCTGGCTGCTAACCAGAAGGCTGGCGGTTCAAACCTTGGAAGGCAGGTTGGGCAATCTACTTCTGAGGAGATACTGCCTAGTTTTATCTATGCCTAGTATACATAACCTCCGAAGCACGTCTTCATGACATATCAATTTCTGTGCCATATTAATTTGTAGTAATATGTATCTATTGCATTAGATTTTATGTTTGGATTTCTTAATAAACACCTGGGAGTCTTTACTTAATAAGCACTTGTGGCTCTTTATCTGGCTCTTCATCTACATTTTGCTCTCAATACATTGTTGTGATCAATTTCCCATGTCACTAAAAATTCTCTAGGAAAAAATATTCTAATTAGGGGTCATTATACCATCTTGTGGGCATATTACAATTTAATTGTTTTCTTATTGTTAACTATTTAAGTCACTTCCAATTTTGAGACCTAAGCCACATCACAATAAACATTTTCAGGCTCCATGGCTACACTGTTATTGTGTGGCATCAACATACATCAACATACAATGCATGTATTTATTCATAGCACTGAACGTTACTTTCCAAGGCCCTGGGCAGAGCTGGGTATACATATGGTGTAACATAAAGTCAGCTTCAGGCCTCAGAGAGTGCTTACATTGAGTGTTGAGGACAGTCAACTAGCCAGTGTGAATTGCATGAGATCATGCCAGGATCCACATCAGTAGGATGATGAGGAGGACCAGGAAGCCAAATGCAGATTGCAATGAGCACAGGTAAGGGTTCCAGCAGGTCCACCGGGCTAAGAACACCTTCCCTCTGGGAGCTCCTTGTCAGCTGCGACATAAAGGATGAGCAGAAGGAGGATAGGGTGAGTGTGGGGCACGTGGGTATGCATGTTCACGTGCATGTCTGAAAATATTCTGGAAAGAGGTACTAGACAGGATAAAGGAGCTAATGATACCCCCAGTGGTTGGTACAGCGCACAAACTAGCGTGCGTGCCACAGACAACAGTGACTGCAAAGTAAAGAGCCCCTGGGTTACCACCCCGTGGTAATGTTAACCTTCCTGTGTTAACACGATGGTTAATGGGGGTTCACCTGCTAATCCAAAGGCAGGGTGGAGTCCACCCAGAGGCATCTGGGAAGGAAGACTTGGGGATCTACTTCCGAAAACTCAGCAGCTGAAAACCCTGTGGGGCACAGTTCTGCTCTGACACACACGGGGTCGTCAGGAACCAGAATGAACTCAATAGCAGCTGGCTTACATGGCATAAGGTGTAAGGTAGGAGCTGACACAGTATAAGGTAGGAGTTGATATGGTATAAAGGAGGAATTGACATGGTGTAAGGTAGGGGTTGACATGGTATAAAGGAGGAGTTGACATGATATAAGGGAGGAGTTGATATGGGTTGAGATAGGAGCTGACACAGTATAAGGTAGGGGTTGACATGGTATAAGGGAGGAGTTGACACGGTGTAAAGTAAGGGTTGACTTGACACGATATAAGAGAGGAGTTGACATGGTGCAAGGTAAGAGTTGAGATGGTATAAGGTAGGGGTTGACACGGTATAAGGGAGGAGTTGACATGGTATAAGGTAGGAGACTGAAGGGTATTGAGCTGAACACACAGGCAGGATTAATGACACAGGGCTTTGCAAGTCAGGCTAAGGATTATGACCAATGGTACGCCATTGAACGAGTTCAGTAGGATGATGACCAGTGGTGCACCATTGAAAGATTTCAGTAGCAGAATGACACACTACTTAGTTTACTGTGTTTGTTTGTTTGTTATTAGCTTCCTAATTATTGCGTAATTATTTGTGTGTGTGTGTGTGTGTGTGTGTTTTCTTGAAGGGGCTTTAATACAGTTAATGAAGCAATACTGATGCATTAACATTGACTAAAGTCCATAGCTTCCATTGGGCTGCCCTCTTCGTGCTGTATAGACAGATGGATCTTAATAATAGTACATGATGCTATTTGTTCATCTCTACAGTATCATGCAGAATAGTTGACTGCCCTAAGAAGGCCCTTTGCTCTGCCTATACGTTGTACCTCTTTGAAGCTAAATCAGGGTGCCTTGTGGAGGCAGGATTATAAAGAGGAGGGGTGAAACAAGAAGACACTCCAGTACTGCAGCAGGGAGGTGACGGTGGCTGGGCCAGGGTGGTGGCAGAGGGGGTGGAGTAGAAGGAATAGATTCCAGAGACCTCTAGGGAGCAGGTTACCCAGGACTTGTTTGCTTACCTGAGGGCAGGTGAGGAGAGGGAGGTGATCAAGACGAAGCTGGGTTTCTGATAGGAGTGTTGGGTGGATTATGTGCAGAGGAACAGAACTGGGGACAAGAAACAGAGTTTGGAGGAAGATCATGATTTCTGTTTGGGACATTCGAATTCTGAGACTGAGGGGAATTGCCAAGTAGTATTTGATTGCAGAGTTTGGAGTTCAGAAGAGTGTCGTGAACTGGACATGGGCCTGAAAGGACATGGGTTAGGGAGCTGCCAAGAGAAGAGAGGGAAAGCCTGGGGTGGTCCCTGGGGAGCTCTTGGGAAGGGAGAAGGCCACAGAGCAAGGTGGGGCTGGTGTCCCAGGAGAAGGACAGAGAAGGCTCAAGGGAATGGAAATCAGGTGAGAGCCCAGCAAACTCTGGCCGAAAAGACATGCCCTGGCCGTAGGGACCAGAGGTCATGGTGGCCTTACAGAGTCAGTCTTGGAAGCATATTGGCGTGCAAACCACATGGGAGTGGGTTGAAGAGAATGGACGTGAAGACGTGGAGAACAGATTCCAGAGGCCTATCCATGAAGGGCTAAATAGGAAATCAGAGAGAGCCAAGCCCTACACCTGCATCTCCCTTTCTCCCAGAGATGCTACCTTAACCCTCAGGAGCAAGAACAGGCACTAGGAGCAGTGTGCAGCTGCAGGCATGGGCTTCAAGGTGTAGCAGAAATTGAGGCTGGCCCTATGAACTCACTTCAATGTCTGGAGCCTTAATCCTACCCAACACAGGTCACAATTACACTATCATTTAGTTTGTTCTTCATTAGGCAAACACGAGAAGGACCGAGTTATCACAGCCCTCATCATTGGAGAGCCTAGTGGGCCTATTGGAGTAAATCATTTGTGGAGGGAGAAGGAACAGAGAAGTCAGCCCACCCCACTGGCACCAGGCAGCCTGTTTCAACCCCATCAAGCTGCAGCTGGTGGGCAAGGCCAGGGCATCTCTTTGTGCTGTTGGAATGAAAGCCCACACACACACAACTCACTGCCATTGAGTCAGATTCAACTCATAGAGACCCCTCCTTGGGTTTCTGAGGCAGTATCTCTACAGAAGTAGATTGCTCAACCTTCCTTCCAAGGAGTGCTGGTGGGTTTGAACCACCAGACTTCTGGTTAGCAGTCAAATGCCTTAGGCGCTACACCACTAGAGAACACAGACACAAAGGGATACAAATTAGTAGCAAAATAGAGATGACCCAGAATCAGCTCTTGTGAGATGTTTGTGCATGCAGCAACCATAGCTACTGCACACAGGCCCCGTCTGTATCACAGCCAGCGATTACTGCAACACACACCAAGGCCGAGAAATGCATGGAAACAGTAAATCAAAAGCATAAAGTGTATGAACGAAGACAACATGTACTTGACTGTGAGGAGAGACATTTGGGCTCAATATAATATCATTAACAATGGTAACCAAGTTGCAGCCAAGGGTGGTTGGTATCTCCTGAGGCAGGTGTGCCATGTTGGGAAGCTTGACCTCCTGAATTCTTGGAGGACATTCACTGCATCACCTGGGGCCACTGGGACCACTGGCAGGTGGAATGCACAGGCCTGGTGGATGTCGTGCTCACCGTCCAAAATGTTCATTTGGTTGCAGAAAAATGAGAAAGGCAGGGCAGTGGCTTCACTAAGGTTTGTGTCACCTGGTGGATTAACTTAGGGTGTCACCCCCCCACACACCGTGTACCTTCTCCCATAGCAGACCAGACAGAATCCTTAGTAATGCTTATCATCAGTTTTAGTCATAGAAGAGTATGTAATAAGTTAAATAAGGCTGTAAATTGCTTAAATGTATTATTTCCTAGATTACATGGATCCTAACAACAAAATTGCTTTGTCAAATCTCTCTGCATTTAATTACAACATTACTAGTAACTGAGTGGAAGCCTTTTCTGTTTTCTTTCTTTTCCTTTAATTACCACTTTATTCTCAGAAAAGTTATTGCTGTAGCTTCATACATAGAACTTACCACAGTATTACAGCTAAACAGCAGAACATTTGACAACATCAGCCACTACATACAGCAATGGTGATTCTAGGCATCACTGCAATTGAGGAACAATGACTGCTCTGACCGGAGCACGTTAATGCACCCACTGCCATCAAGTGTACTTGGAATCATAGCCACCCATCAGCATAGGATAAAACTACCCCATGCGGTTTCCAAGGCTGTATGTCTTTATGGAAGCGGACTGCTTCATCTTTCTCCCACAATGTGCCATGATGTGCTTTAATCACTGCACCACCAGGGCTTCTTGAAGCCCATTAGAAGTTTCAAAGAGAAAATTAGCATAGCATTTTAGCCTTATAGATATTGATACATGTAAGCTGAGCCTTATAAAAATGTTTTTTTTTTTTTTTTTATAACTAACGATCAAAACAAAACAAAAAAAATCACTGCCATCGAGTGGATTCCAACTCATAGCAACCCTGTTTGGGCTTCCAAGGTGGTAAATCTTTATGGAAGTAGATTGCCCAGTCTTCCTTCTGTGGAGAGGCTGGTGGGATTGAACCGCCAACCGTCTGGTTAATGGTCAAATGCCTTAGGCACTATGCCACCAAACCAAAACCAAACCAAACTCACTGCCATGAAGTCAGGTCCGACTCCTAGCGACCCCTCCTTGGGTTTCTGAGGCAGTAACGCTACAGAAGTAGACTGCCTAACCTTCCTTCTGTGGAGTGGCTGGTGGGTTTGAACCGCCAAGCTTCTGATTAGCAGTCAAATGCTTTAGGCACTACGCCACCAGAGCTCTTTTTTTAACTAACTGCAGGGATATTATTATAATAAATAACAAATTTCTACTGAGACGCGACACAAACATTTTATAGACAGTCATTTTGGTGGCACTCTCTCTGGCAGTGTCACCTGGTGCTACCCGTGCTCCCAGTAACTTCCTGGTGATGCCACTGGGACAAGGCTCAGTTTTCTCAAGGAGCAGCAAATCTTTGCATTCCGTGTTTTCACTCCTTGATGGGGTTTCTCAGGGCCCCTTTCTCTGGTGACCTCAGGAGAAATATGCTATTGTATCATATGCTTTTTTTTTTTAGGATTTGGGTGAAGATTTACAGAGTAAATTCACTTTTCATACAACAGTTCACATATACTTTGTCTCGTGTCATTGACCAAAATTTACAATGCAGCAGCTCC
>NW_006921625.1:4262060-4265083 GCF_000298275.1 Orycteropus afer afer
TTGGAGATGTTCGTTTAAAGTGTTGATTTTGGCTCTTTCTTCTCTTTTGATGTGTGCACTTATTGCTATAAATTGGCCTCTGATCACTGCTTTGTATCATATGCTTTTGTAAATATGTTATTGATGCATGAGGTATCACCAAAGGTTGGCTGAAGTCCTGCTATGCACCAAGTAGGTCTTATTCATCTCTGTGGTCAGGTCAGAAACACTATGGCCAGCAGGGCTATTAACCACACTTTGTTTTAGATGAAGAAACTGCTTGAGGAGAACTTAGGTGATTGGTAAGGGGCCCTCAGCTACTCAGTGATGGGCTCTCTGATTGCACCCAGGTTCCCAAATCTGGACCCTGACCGCATGGACAATCTCTCAGGGCAAATGTCCAGGACAGGAACCAAGAGACTCACCCCTCCATCCACTCTAGGACTGTCCACCCCAGCATAGTCATAGGTCCTGCACCACCTCAAAGGTGCATATAGATGTCCACCACAGCAACATCCATTCTGAAAGGCAAGGAAGGACTAAACTGTACTGAGTGACTCATAGTTAGTGTGGAATATGAGGCAATTTGGGAAAACAACTTTTGTCATGAGAATTTCTGTGGGTGCTCTTAAAATATCAACACAAACATTCTAGGGATTTAATTTACATGGTTCTGGGTGTTTTGGACAAGCGAACACAACTGGGAGAAGGATGCTTTGTGCAGACGGGCTTCCTAGACTCTGTGGTCTGTTTCTCCGTCAGATGCTTGAGTGTTGAATCAGAGCCTGTGTTCCTGGAGCGTGTCTGACTTTTCATTCCATCTACCACCAGTTCCTTCGGCACATTTACATGCACTTGTTTGTTTCTGAGCTCTGCTGGCATAGTGCCTGTGGTAGTTAAGTTTGTGTGTCAACTTGGCTGGGCCTGGTTGAGTGGCTGGGCAGCTTGGATGTAGTATTCCCCATGATGAGACTGGGAATCAACTCCATGGTGGAATCTACTGTGAGCAGCTGAGTAGTAGCTGCCTTAGGGAATGTGGTCTGCTTCCTGCACATAAGCAGAAGCCTTGGGGAATGGTCTCTAGCTATGGCACGCTTGGACCCTGCATGTAGCCATGTAGTTGTTCAGCAGCCTGCCATGCTCTGCTGACCTTGGGACTTACAATGAGTTTGCATTAATGGTCTGCCATGTGATTTGGTAACATCAGGACTGTGCCATTTTATTTGTCGACCTTGGGCTTATTAGCCTCAGCAGCTGGAAGCTGTCTGAGTGAAGAAATGCCTCTAGCTTGAGTGGGCTGGGAGCAAGAGACAGAGATGAACCCCAAGGTTGAGGGGCTTTCACCCAGCCCCTAGAGCCTGGCACTTTGAACTTCAACTTCTAGCCTCCTGAACTGTAAGAGAATAAACTTCTGTTTGTTAAGGCCATTCCCATTTGTGGTATATTCTTGTAAGACTGGCACTAGGTAACTGGAACCGTGCCTAAGGCACTTGACTGCTACCTCTTCGGAAGGAAGGTTGGGCAATCTACTTCCATAGTGATATCGCCTTGGAAACCCAATAAGTCAGATACGACTCCACGGCAGTGCATTTGGTTTTCTTGGTTTGGACCCTATCAAAGTAGCACTGGAGGTTAGGACACAGAATTGTATGAACATATATATAGAAAACATGTATACATACATAATATATGTGTGTTTTATATGCAAATTTATTATTATTTTAAATTAATTATTATTAAGTAAGAATTATATTTTTATAATTACAGCCTTTTAGGAAGGCGCACTGGAGGGACAAAGGTTAAAACTCGGCTGCTAGGTGAAAGGTCAGAAGTCTGAACCCACCAACCCCTCAATGAGAGCAAGTCTTGACTGAGCGATCAGCTACTGTAAAAACAACAGCCTAGGAAACCTATGGGGTCATTCTATTCCATCCCATGGGGTCATGAGTCACAACTGACTCTAAGGTACCTAACAACAACAGCAGCTATTTATAATTATATAAATTTTCTAACAAACAGTGACCCTTGAGTTGACTTATGTCAACTCTTTAAGTGTCAGAGTGGAATGTTGCTTCCTGGGGCTCTCAATGGCTAGTTTTTTTGGAAGCAGTGTCAGGCCTCTCTGGGTGGACTTGAACTGCCCACTTCCCCATTAGCAGCTGAGTGCATTAACTAATGCACTGCCCAGGGACTGCTGTATGACTATAGTTTATATGTAATGTTGTTGTTGTTGTTGTTGTTATGTGCTGTCGAGTCGGACCCGACCCATAACAACCCCTCCTTGGGTGTCCGAGGCAGTATCACTATGGAAGTAGATTGCCCCATCTTCCTTCGTAGATTCATATTATTGATCAACAGCATTTTGACTGTCCTTTGATGTCATGAAAAAAAATTCCTTCTATTTCCATAGTGCCTGCGTATCATTTGACCCTCAATGTGAATCCCACCCTGAAATTTGGGGCAGGTTGTGCCCCAGCCCTGTTGGTGATGTCTACCCTCTCCCATGGCTCCAATGATGACCAGTTTCTGGAGCCTCAAGCATTTCTATGTCTAAGCTCTCGACTCCATCCCCTTGTCATCACACAGATATCTCCACTTGAAGGTCCTATAGACCCTCAAATGCAAGCATCCAGACTGGACTGATGCTTTCCCACCCTCATCCATGTCTCCTCCTCTGCAGCTATCTCAGTTCCAGGCACGGCTACCTTGTAGCTTAAGTTGGAAATTTAGGAGACATCCCAACCTCTGTTTTCTTTATTTTCACTACCTGTGCATTATCAGCCAACTAATAGCCACTGGAGTGTTCTATAAGGTAGGAAATCAGTCGAAGATGTGGGACTCCTCATTTTCCTCATACCCGTGCCCTGTGGGAGGTAGAATCACCATGCAATTTGTCATCCAAGTGAGATGTCTCAGAGTCATTCTTGCTCTGAATGTTTTGGGGTTCTAGAGCTTCTGCACAGCCCTGAATGGTGCCCTCCAAATTCCCTGCTTTGTGAGAGAAACACTCCCCTTATTCAGTTAGGTGCTTCCTCACTGCCACA
>NW_006921625.1:4265818-4293989 GCF_000298275.1 Orycteropus afer afer
CAATTAATGTCAGCTATCAACAGTAGCTACAGCCTGTTCTTGGATTTCTTCTCTAAGGGCAGAAGTAGGACTCTGAGCTTTTGTGTATCCCATTCCAGGAGCTTTGGTAGCATAGCGCCTAAGGCACTTGACTGCTAACCAGAAGGCTGACGGTTCAAACCCATCAGCCACTTCCTCGGAAGGAAGGTTGGGCAATCTACTTCTGTAGTGATGCTGCCTTGGAAACCCAAGGAGGGGTCGCTATGAGTTGGGGCCAACTCAATGGCACATAAAACAACAACAACAACATATGTATTTGTAGAATGTTTATACATCAAGAAATGTTTATAGAAATATGGTATCTATGCCTCCACCAGACAGTGAAAACATCTAAGGGCTAAAATCTTGTTCTGTTTCTTTGTTCCCACATCATCATTCCCAGAACAAGAAAAATGTTTTGAAATCATTGGAGTCCATAAATTTCACCCAAAAGAAAACCACAGCTTGGAAATACTCAGTATCATGTCCCAAGTCCTCCCACAGCTGGCCCACCAGCAGTGGGGCCAGATCCAAGAGCAGGAGTTTTGACCCCAAGGCCATATTTTGATGTCCCAACACTTCAGTTTTCATAACTTCAGTATTTTAAAGAGTGTAATGGGTAATGCATGGTAATTCTAGGTGTTTACCCCAAAATCTACCTTTGTAATATCTCCTAGAAAAACAATTATTATTTTTCTTTTGTCTCTCAGTAAACTCAATCCTTTATGATTATATAAATAATTAAATTACTAGTTGGACTTAAAATATACCACATCCCAATGGGATCGATTCTTTAATTAGTCATATGCTTTTAAAGCAATACTGGCATGTGTAAGCCAAAACTAGTGAAATCCAAGCATATTGTCATCTCCCTAATGTCTATCAACTCTGTATGACTACCTCTCACCTAACAGAAATTCCTCCAGTAGAATTCAGAGTGGGGGGAGCTGGGGAATCGGACCACCTGGTAGAAGAGCCTTCTTTGGCCCGCGGGCACCATGGAGTGCTGTGCTGCCATCTTGAGCCCACTTCCGTGCCCCTGCTGCCGGCACTGGTTTGGGCAGCTCACTCTTGTTTCTGAATGAGATCTGACTAAACGCCATCAACCATATGACAGGGTCTAACAAATATCAGCACTCTGCCAGGTTCAATAAACACCCTTTTCAGGGTAATAGTCCTTAATGAGGACACCAGCCATCAGTTAGGTTAGGAACACACTGTAATTATTACTGGGCAAAGATGTCTGGAAAGAGACCTGTAAGTTTAAGACACGGAACAACATGGGGGAGGGGAGCTTGTGAAATTGAAAAAAAAAAAGAAAGAAAGAAAGGAAGAAATCACCTTGGCTCTCAACTTTGTGCTAGTGGGAGAGACAACAACTCAAGTGTTAGGGATAATTTCCAAAACAACATCCACAATTTATCGAGGGAGCTAGGAGTTAAATAGTCACTCAAGTAATCTGTGCCAAATTTGATGTATCTCTAATTAAGTCAAGGAGAGCATCCACAGCGTGCTTGATCGGACACTTGGCTAAATTGGATCTATTACATGGAGCAAGGAAGACCTTCCATCAGAATAATCCTTTAGGCTCTGTCGTGAGTGTCATGGACGCTTCCATCATAGCAGCAGAGACAGCCTCTGCCCCCAAGGAGCTCCATACAGGATGGCTGTGTTTGTGTCTAGCTCATCTCCTCAATTATGAGATTGAGAATACCAAACACCACCTAAAGATGCAGAAAAATGTTCTACCCATGCTTGGATGAGGGCAAGATGACTTTGGGATGGGAGGGGCAAGAATGGTTTCTCAGAGGAGATTACATTTTATTTCATTTATTCACTTAGCACTAATTTGTCGAGTGCAGGCTCTGTTCCCGCCACTGTGCTGGCACTGGGGACTCAGTGGTGATGAGGACAGGCCCTACCCGCACAGCGACAAAGTCGCATGTGGGAGACTTAATAGGTAGGTCCTGAAGGATGGTTAGAATTTGACAGGTAAGCGACTGGGGGGGAAGAGCATTCTGTAAATTGGCACAGTATGAGTGCTGAGACAAGGACACCAGGGCCATTTAACAAGTTGTCAGTAGCAGCAAATTAAATATACTGAGCGCCTACTGCATACCAAGCACTGTGCCACACATTCCACGTATTATATACCTTGATCAGTATTCACGATAACCCTGTATGATTTAGGGGTCATTTCTATCACCACTTTGAAGCAGCAGAAACCAAAGTGCGGGAAATTTAACTCATTCAAATCCATATGGCTAGTAAAGGGCAGGTAAGCATTTCAAACCCAAATTTTTCCAGCTGTGCACAGAGACATAATAGTCTTCAACTTGTACAGGTGCCCTAGAATGTAGAGTCCAGACAAGCAGAAGAGCCACCAGTGAGGAAGATCAGAGTAGAAGTTCTGGGAGACCTTGAAGGCAGCTAAAGATGAACTGAGTCTAACAGACAAGTAGCATATTTGGAAGAAGGTTAATCTGGCAAAAAGATGTGATGGAGGAAGAGGTTTAGAAATGGAGTTGGAGATGGGAGGTGGGTGGAGAGATACTAGAGAGTTGGATTAAGAACATTCAATGTGGGCCCAGACCAGCGTTTGGAGTTGGCTGGAGAAATCAGAAGAAAGCACGGAAAAAGGGCCATGGGGAGGAAGATGAGGAAGGTTCGTCACTGGGATCCTGTTCTTTCCAGGGTGTGGTCCCGACTGTCTGGAGAGCTCTTGGGTTAGGAGAGTGCACCCCAGGGAGAGGAGTGCTCTCCTCTCTCACGTGTCCTCAAATCAACTGTTTCAAGACAAGCCTGAATAGATTTGCCAGTTAAAATAATAATAATAAAAAAAAAAAACGGAAGGCAAATCTACATCCTTCACGATAGACAGGGATGATCCACTTTTTTGTAGAGACTGAAGTGGAAGCCATTTTTGAGAAAGGTCATGCTAAACCACAAATACAAAGCTGCTTAAGAAGCTCCCAGGGCCTTGGAAGGTGCTCACACAGAAAAGGTCCCCAGAGTTTCAGATTTCTTAGGCCCAAGTAAGTGTACCCACGAGGGTCAGAAGAAGGCTGGCCTTGATGCAAGACTGGACCAGGCTGCCTCCCGGACCTTGTTTCTCGTGTCTCTTGTGTTGATTCTCTGCAACAACTCACCACAGTCTGCCTGATCCTGTGTTTGAATTATCCACAGGAAAATACTGAGCTGTCTTCCTCTGACTCCCGGGTGCTTCTGGGCCTCCTTCCAACACAGTGTATGCTCAAGAGATGACAACTGATTTTAATATTAATCAAAGCCAAACATAATTAGGAAAATAAATCTGCTACAAAAATGTCATGTATTATAGTCTGAACTCAAATGGAAGCCACGGAGAGGCCCTTCTTCAGATCTCAAGTGAAACAGAGAAATTGAAGTGTTTAATGATGGAACTGTCACCTGTATACACTGCACTATGTCCACCTGACCGCAACGCACTGCCAAGGAGCTGATTCCAATTCACAGCGCCCCTAGAGAACAGCGGAGAACTGCTCCAGAGGGTCCCTAAGGCTGTCATCTTTAAGGAAACAGACTGCCTCCTCTTTCTCCCTTGGAGTGGCTGCTGGGTTCAAACCACTGATCTTTTGGTTCCCAGCTGAATGCTTTAACCACTGTACCACTAGATCTCTTACTTGGGCCTGAAGAACTCATGTTTTTGGGGACTTTGGCCAGTAATTCAGTACATTGTCCAGACCTAAATGCAATAGTTTAATCTCTATTTTTTTAAAAATAGACACTTTTAAGCAGAGTGAACTCAACAACAGAGTTTTGCTAAAGAAAACAAGACAAACACAACAATCTTTACAATGTCACTGACGACATAATACGTAAAATAATTACAGGGGACTTTCCAAAGTTAGTTATCCAAATTGGCATTGGATGTCTAGTTCAAGGTCATGGAGGAGTTTCCCCTTTTCTATCACATGCTAATTTGCAGTTGAAATCTGCCCACTTCCTGGCAACCTGTGTCCATATTACTGAAAGCAGGCAATGCTGCCTTTAAGAGAATTTCAGTATGAGGCTCAAGAGAAATTTCTCCTTGCCAGGATATTGCCACAGATCTTATCAAGAATGCTATGAAGTCTTTAATATACTGATTTTTAAAATGAGTTGTATCTTAAATTGATGGACTATCAATTTTTAACATTATCTTTTAATTTATGATTCTGTAGATGATCTTAGCTACATAACCCTAGGAAATTGGTTTTCTTTTCTTCTTCTACAGATAGAATTCTCATATTGGGTAAACCTTGCTGTTTCTTTGAACTATTTTTGACATTACACTCTGACCAAAGAAGATTCTGAAAACAATGAATTAAATGAATGTAAACAACATAATATTACGTGCATTAGTGAGCTCTAAACTGCCAAAGAAATCCAAATGAGAATGGAAACATTTAAATACCTTCAGGGGAAGAAAGGGGTTAATTACCAAGAGTTTTGAAAACGATGTGATGGGCTTGGTACAGCACCTGAAGGATGCAGATTGATTTCTTTCTGGAGCAGATATCCAGAACTAAACATCGGGGGCAATTAAAAATGGTGCTCTTTTGTAAATTACTCCCAGAAGAAATCTTGGAAATCTTTCATTTTAGTCATTTCGGTCCAGTGAACCATAAAGCCGTTATGAGGGAACAAAAATACTAGGGAGAAAATTGAAATACAACAGTAATTAACAATATGAATCTATCAAAATAAAGACAAATGGGAAAGATAATGGTCATCACATATTCAACATGAAATGAAAAAATAAAAATAATGATAATAAAGCCTTTTACCAAAATCAAGTCTGAAAGTGGGAAGTGACTTGTGAGTGTGGATTCAGTATGGCACCGTTTCCCAAGATTGAGACCAGAGGCCCCAGAAGTGTCTGAAACCTACAATGAAGGCATCGCAAGAGGTTCGCTTTTCTTATTATTTATTTATTGCTTAAAAAAATATTCTTAGTGTTTCTGAAGTCATTTGACATGTAGGGGGCACATCTTCTGTTTACTTTAGAATCATAGTTAATAACTCCTCTATTCGATTTCCGCTTTTTCCCTCCATATGGTAAATGCCAACGACGGATAACAGAGGCAAACGTTGGCATCGCACAGCGATTCCCAAATACAAATGTCCCTGTGGGTTCTCTAATACTTTACAGGCAAATGTTAAAGATTTATTGCACATGAACATCAAACATGGTTTTACTACAGTTCTCATTTGGATCAAATTGACACATTTTACATTCATTTTAGCCTAACGAGTTTCTTTCACCACACATTATATTCCGAGTGACCCCGTACATTAAATTTGTGGCATGGAACAAACCCATTGATGTAACAAAGCCCTCTTCTTCCTGGTTTCTTAATTTACAAAAGAGAGAAAACAGTTTAGCAAAATCATAAATCTTGAACAAATGAATTTATTAATCGGCACTCAGCAGAGAATACAAATGCCATGTAGACGGGGGTGTTATGCATGGGGAACGTGAGTGCCGTCGACGGTGAAAGTCTCCTAGACTTGGATTATCACCTGAATATCAACAGCTCAGGTATATTTCATAAGTCAGATCGAGGGACGTGGGAAAGACAGAGTACACTCAGAGCAAGAAGAGAGAATCAGCTTTGTCACTCATTTCAAAAACACTGCTAAACAGGCCACCAGGATTCACTATTGACTTCTGTGCACAATTACAGATTTTTAGAAATCGGTTTTATGAATCGTTCTTGGGGCTTAATCCTGATGATAAGGCTTGAGACGGGAGTGCGTATCGCCACAGCTGAGCCACAGCTCCTCAAAGAGGAAGAAATGACCTTGAAGAGAGGTGCAAGGAAACTAGAAAATGTTAATTAAAATTATTAGAGCTGTTTGAGGTGCGTATCTTGTTTACTGCTAAGGTGTTGCTCCCATCTGCATAATTAGGGGTAATTTTACTTACTTTCAAGTCTGTAATTTTAAATATCACAAAGTTTTATCTTCCAACATGAAGTAATTCATTATTGGTTTGTATGTAACTGCTTGATGTTTTAATCAATATATTCAACTACCACAAAGTCTGTTATAAGCTATCCAGAGGTTTTATATATCTTTTATAGCGGCAGGTTGTGTGTGACACCTGAATTAAAGTCCAATTTTTTATTTTTGCTGGAATTTCCATATCATTCTAGGTTTCTGATGTGAGGAAGGACTTTTACTTGATCTGTCCTTTCATGTTTCGTTATGTCCAAGATTTTAGAGGCCAGAAAGCTGCAAAATAAATGTCTCTGAAGTCTGTTGCACTGGAAAACAAAGAACTCCTCTCACTTAATCCAAAGACAAAATGCATTTTTACCTCCATTAGGAAATAAATATGTCATAAATCATTGATGTATCTTAAATCTAAGTAGTCCATGATTTTAGCCATTACTGAAAAAATTTGCACTTATATCTTAATTTCAACATTAAAATTAATGTTTGAAGGCCTTAATGTGTAGAAATTGCCCAGACAAGGTGATCATTGTCAACATTTTCTGACATAACACTGATACTTTTAAAATCTTGGTAAATAATGTGTAAAAAATGTTCCATTTAAAAATCTTTTCTTACTAGAAAGTAGAAAAATGACTAGGTCTCAAATTTATTTTTCATTTGTAGAAAGGTGTGGTCTTTTAAATTTGTTTTTTCTCTTCAGTAAACTGGCAAAAGATGATGAAGGGTAACTTGTGTCTCCGCGCGGTCGAGTCAAAGAGCCCTGTGCAGAAGCCTTTTGGTGCGTGGTTCCAATGCAACTCCCACAGCCAAGCGGTCAGTCCGAACATCAGAGAGCATCACCAATGGTTATTATTTCTAACTCCATAAGTTGCCTAAATATTTGACTTTTTGGAAAGCATCTTTAGAGAGACTCAGTGGCATTTTATAGATGTGTGACCAGCCTCCCCGAGGGTAATACCCTGTCTCTCTTATGAATAATAACATGATAGCAAAATTTGAAGTTGAATATTCTAGAACACGTGAGAGTTTAACATTCACCTATTCTGCAGGGAATCAAGCTATTACCCCTCTTGGGCAAATGAGAACTCAAACAGCCAGAATGCCCATTTTGTGGCTTATTCCCCAAGGAGACTGATCGGTCCCTAGGGGTTCAACCCAGTTGGCAACACTCCGAGAGAATTTCCTGAACCTGGAGAAGCACCGTCCTAGATTTACATCCTCCTCACCGCTGTTCCCATCACACTTGCTCAATAATTAGTGGGCTCCAAACAACCCCATCAGCCCCACCGGAGGACCCCCATAGAAAAGGATACTGAAGCAGCCACACTTCCTTAAATCAGGATGAACAGGACGCAGGAAGCCTGTGGGATGCAGGAGAGAGGCCTAGCACATCACTGACCTTTGTTTCCTGGAAGCTACCAGTCTCCAGCATCTCTCACAGGCAAAAGGGGTGGTTTCCTGACTGGACTTGCTGCCATCCACTCTCCATGAGCTGTGGGGATCCTTGTGTTCAACATCAACCAGATCATATCACGCTGGTGCTTCAAGCTTCCCATGGCTTCCCAACACACTTCGAGTAAAACCAAACCCATGTGGCCCTCCCCCCACTTCGTCTTGTACCTCTTGAAAGCTCCAAGGAGAACGGCAAGACTTACACTCACTTACTTTGGACACATCAGGGAAGGCCAATTGCTAGAAAAGTACCCCGTGTTTGGTGAAGGAGAGGGTCAGCAAGAAAGAGGGAAACCCTCTGAGAGATGAACTAACACAAGAGCCCCAACAATGGACTCAATCAATGACCATAAAGATGGTGCAGTTCTGGGCAACATGTTCTTCTATGACATACTAGGTCACCAGGAGTCAGAGCCAAGTTGACGGCAACCTACCACACCACACAGCCCATCCTCGCTCATCTTCTTCCTGTTCCTCAAACAAATCAAGCTCTCCTCCTTCCTTGAAGGCATGTCCAACTAAGCACTCAGATGACCTTGCCTGAATTCACATCCTCTTTTGGCCATCTTGACACTTAAGTCTAATGGATACTATATTGACTTGTTTCTTTAATTTGTGTTTGTCTCCAGGCTTTCCCTACCCTCCTTCCCTATCCCTGGAAGGATCTCAGCTGTCTTGTTCCCCACTCTATCTCTAACACCTAGGATGCAACACCTATGTGACTGTCACAGAAATTGATCCCTGAATGTTTATAGAATCCAGTAACAAGATTCAGGACAAGTAAGATGTGCTCTTCTCAGCTTGGGCTGAGGAGCAGGGGTCTTGGCCACCTCAGACTTCCTTCTCAAGGAGTCATCTCTTTCCTTTTCCAAGTTCCTTTCCCAGATTTGCCTATTGGAGACGCCAGTATCCACTGTGCATCACCTCCTTTGAGAAACATCACCTCAGATCCTCCACTAAGTAATCACCTCTGAAGATCTGTTGTGCACACCTTTGCTAAGCCTCATCACTGTTGTCCCTGTCACAGCTATGTGCACCCGAGCTAGCACTGGGAATGGTGGCTGGCACATGGTGGCACTTGTCACTTGCCTTATTGGTGGCTGAGATCCTTATGGGATTAGCCCACAGCAGAAATCAGGATGTGTTCCATGAAGTTGAAAATCTGTGATTGCAAGGTATTCAGAAGACCATTGCTGATCGACCATTCAGGGACCAATATCGGGGAATGAAACTGTGTCAGTATTTGTGCCCCTGACTCCATGATTTTCTTGGCTTTATGTGCTGGTGACTGTCAGGGCTCAGGGTTTAGATGGGAGCACTACTGCTCTGGACCCAACGAGGCCATGTCATCACTATGTCTTCCTGACATAACCTGTCTGTGGCTTGGTTTCTACATGTTTATCAGTGTTCTACTGCCCTTGATTAAAGCTCTGCATGATTTCACAGTTCTTTTTCCAACATAAAAAGCAGTATCCCATGCTCCACTGAATGAGGGCTGTGGTGGTATACCATGTGGTTTCCTATTCTCATTTGGGAATTCCTTTTTTTGTAAACACTAATTCCATCACCATCACCAAACATTATTCTTGGAACAATATTAATTGTAAGGACACTTTTGAAAGCCCAATTACTATACTTCTTAAGTAAATCAATGTCCTACATTGTGATTGGGAGGCTGGGGACATTTGGGGGTTCTAGTATCACGCCTAGTAATACTAGTGATAATTCCAAGAGCAATGGGAGTAATCAGAAGCACAAGAACCCTGAGATATTAATCCCGTTTCATAGACAAGCAATTGGACTCAGAGAGGTTCACGAGGTTGATCTGTGACTCCCTCATGTTCCTTCATTCCAGTGTGGGCACCATCTTGACAACCTAAGAGCCGTAAGGCACAGCCAAAGGAAACAGTCTCTCTCTTTTTTTTTTTTTTTACTCATTCAAGTTCTGGGGCAGATTTTATCTTTGCACTTTTCTAAATTTTCTTTAGACTGAGAACTTATCAATGTGATGGGAACGTATTGGACACAAGAAAGACTGGCTAGTTTCAAACCAAGTTCATTTTTGAATCTGTGGTATGTTTGCTCAGAGCCAAAGGCCAAGGGGATTTATATGGTTGTTGGAAATATTTTCCCTGAGGAGTTAAAAAATATTCTGCAATAGCTGGTTTTTTAATAAACTCTGAGATTGATTTGCTTCCAACTTGCTCCCTGCTTATCTTAGTGGTTCACTGTTAATAGTCCCTTGGGAGCTGAGAAAAATTGGAGAATAGCGCTAGATGTAGGGGAAAAAGGGGAAGTTTTAGAGGGAGACAATGATGACCCAGACCTTAAGCCACTAAAAACATTTTAGAGAAATAATACTTTGTGACCCAATCTTGTACAACTTCCCTTTTCCTCTCCCCACCCTGAGTCCTCAGTGCTGCTGTCGACCACAAGCATAATATTCTTTAAGAACAAGGCAAAATTGTTTCCCTAAAAAACAAAACAAAACAAAAAACCTGTCTTTCTCTTCCTAACTTGATAAGCTCTATTCTGGGAAATTTCAAGAACCATGGTGGACTCATAGGAGAAGCAACTCTCAGTCAGGAGCAATGGCTCTGTTCACTGGTTCAGAGGTATCTTTGTGTACGAAGGATGAGGATCCTGGAAGGGAATTTAAAACGTGTTTGAATGGTACCAGCTGGAAAGGAGCCTTGGAAGTCATCCAAGGACAAATCCAAGGACAAATGTTCTTCAGATGGAAATCAGAGGAGGGACTTATCCAGGGTCACAGGGAAACATGCCCTGATTCTGAGCTTTTAAAAATAGATTCTTTTCCTAGGGAGTCTTATCCAATCCAGGTTTAGAAGACTATCTATATTCTGGGGTCCCTAGGTGGTGAAAATGTTTACCCACTCAAGGCTCACTGAAAGGATGGAAGTCTGAACCCACCCAGAAGTGCCTTGGAAGAAAGTTCTGGCAATCTGTTTCCAAAAGGTCACAGATTCGAAAACCCTATGGGGCCTATTTCTACTCTGTAACCAATGGGGTCACCATGAGTTGGCATCACCTTGATGGCAACTAGTTTGGTTTGGGTTTATGCTCCAGTGATTTTCCGGAGAGTCCATGCAGCCCCACCCCCTCCACTTAGCACCAGACTCTCACAGTCCGTCCAAATGAATGTCTGAAAGGTGTTAATTTCAACAAGTCCCAACCAAATTCTCTTGACTCTTGCTTCCCTAGCTACAAAAATATTTTTCCTCTTTTACTCTCCTGATAGTAAATGGCACCACCAACGAATCTATCATTCAGTCCTATATCCTAGGGGGCAGACGTGATTCCTCAATTCCAATCCAAGAGCCGGACCTGCGCATATCTGCGTGTCTGCCTCCATAACCATCACTGGTCCGAGCCAGAAGAGCCTCTGAGGTTGTCTGCCAGTGCTCCGTGCGTGACCCTGACTATCCCTGGGGCACACAAAGATCAGGGTGGTCGTTTTATAACATAGGGTGTATCATACATGTGCTCGCTCAACACTGGCCCCTTCCCACACCCCATGGTTGTGCCAACAGTGACCAGATGGTCTCTGCCCTTGTCCGGGGCTACCTTCTCTGGGTTTGCCATGCTTCTGCTGCTGTGGCTTCCTTTCTGTCCACACAGCGTGCTTTCCTCCACTGAAAACATCCAGTCGATGTTTCTGGTGCTGTCTAATCTCTCCTCAGATCTCGGCACAGCTGGTTGCTTCTAGCCTTCATGCTCTATCTTATCCATACTAGTGCCCACAGGACCTTTCTTTGTCTTCTTGTCAAGGCCATTTCAGAAGCAATGGACTTGTACCCATTCTTTATCAACTTGAGGAAAAGTGAAGACTTTGAGGCTTCTTCATTTCTGTCTCCAGACAGCCCAGGACCTGGCTCAAAGTGAGAGTCCATCCATGCACGTGGAGCCCATAGTCCAAACCATAAGGACACATTCCTATATGTTCACTTATTCCATGTCGTTATGGAAGCTCGCATGTTGCTGTGATGTGGACCAGGTGTCAGCAGAGCTTCCACACTAAGATGACTCGAGACAAAGCGCTGACAACCAACTTCCAAAATCCAACCAGAGAAAATCATATGGGTCACAATAGTCCAAGCCCCATCCAACCATGAGGAAGGTCCCAGACCGGGCAGGGTCTTGCTGTTATCCGTCTGGTCGCCATGAGTCAGACGGGGCCTGGACCACAGCTAACAACAATATCTACTCGTAGGTCCACACTGTTGCACTAATATAGTGAGGTGTGTTAACTTGCACAGAAGTAAGTGAGTCCACAAACATGGCAATGAGTTTCACTGACAGACAGCTGCGCACACGTTTTCTTACACATACAGTGTCATTTCTGCATTTGAGTAGTGCAAATGAGGGCAAAAACGTCCTGCAGACCAACAAAGTCATAACAAGGATACACAGCCTGCAGCGGAGAGCCGCGGCTGGGAGAAACCGGATCAGGCTCACGCCATCTGCTCAGCTGAGCACCCTCCGTGCTCGCGCCACCCTGATGGGTTGGAATCAAGAGCCTCGAAGTTATACTTCGTTTGTTTTTCACTTACTTCAGAAATTTCGAGAGTTGTATATATTGCAATTTTACAGGAAGTTCTACAGAGTCCCAGTGGGTATAAGATTAAAACCAGCAGTGGTCCTGGTACTAAGTAGCTACGAGGAGACTTTCTGGAGGACATTTTTCAAGTTCCCAGCAGTTCTCCCATTTAGAAACACTAAATGCAGACTTAAAACAGCAAACGGAAAATAAGGAAAGTTACAGGTGATAGGGAAAGCTGGAAAATTCATGAGTTTCATAAAGTCTGCAGTTATGAAACTTCCCTCCAGCCACCTCTCTGTGCCATTAAAGGCAGAGAAGTTGGTAGACTTGGAGGTTGCCTTCAGCATAAGATTATTGCCAAATTAGGTTAAGGTGCGGACATCTACTGAGATATCTGGTAGAACTACCTCAGAAACAGAGCATTGTGTTTGTCTTTTTTGAATTTAGAATGTGGTCATGCCTAGCTATCAGAAAACTGTAGGTATCTGCAGAAGCCTTTGATACCACTACAAAGAACTGGAGATTTTGATTTGAATAGGAAATCACCAATCAGTGTGAATTTATGATTCTCAAGTTACCATCTTTCCTTGAAGTCAGCCATTGAAATCATCGACGTTTTTGCAATGCCAATGTCATTCTTTTTATTTCTTTCTGTCGTTTTTCCATCTCAGTTCCAAGGTGGATGTTTGGTGTACTGATCATTTTGCTGTGTTCTTTGTCTTTCCATTATTGTAGGAGGCACAGCTGCGGTTGTTTGTTGTGTAGCGTTGTGCTCCAGCTCTTGAAATACTAGTTGAAATGCCAAGATTTTGTATGCAAATGCAAACCAATAACTCCAATTGTTTTTATTGAGCGTGGTGGTGAGAGCGTGTTCCCGTTTTAGCTGTGATATATGTCAGCGAGACATTGCTAATGAAGGGGCTTTTCATTTAGGAGAAAGGAATTGCTGCAGAAGGAACTAGAAGGGGTTAAGATCAAAGGGCAGATGCACTCATTTAGAGCATATTTCCATGGGCTGAAACAGCCTCGCGTGATCTGTGACATTTGGACACAATGGGGAAAATTTGGAGAGTGAGTGAGGTCAGGTGGGCGTCTTGGGAGAAAAACACAGAGAAATACTATAAAATATGTGCAGTTAAGCGGAAAAATCAGCATCTGCCAGCTTTTTGTTTTCTTTCTTGTTTTTGGATTCACAGGAAATGGTGTGTGTGTGAGAGAGAGAGAGAGCGCGAGTTCAGCTATGGAAATGAGGAGGCAGAAAGCAAGCTGGATCCTTGGAAGAGGGTTGAGGGAATACGCTGTTTACACCTACCACCTCCCTTGAGTGGCACCAATGCAAAGAACACAAGCTGTAGCCTCAAGGTGAAGAGTGTGTTGTGTTGTGCTTTTTCCCCTCGAGTTGGTGTACTAAAAGGGGAGCCAGCCCTGCTTGTGTAGGTTCCACCAGAGGGCCTCCACACAGATCACCCTCTCACTCACCCGGCTTCCTGTGCAGTGGCCCGGAGGAGGATACAACCCTCAGAAGGAAGCAGGGAGCCACAGCCAGGTGTGAGCAACAGCTACGTGACCTGCTCGGTCAGAAAGCTCTCAACTGTGGAATCAAAAAAATTCACCAGTGCCACCCCAGCTGTACTTGAGTCAACGCTCACACATGGCAACACTATAAGTGCCAGAGGAGAGCTGTGCTCCATAAGATTTTCAAAAGTAGGTCACTAGCCTTTCTTTCAAGGAGCTCTGGGTAGACTTGAACCTTCTGCCAGTCAGTTAGCAGCTGAGCATGTTACACATTGTGCCACGCAGGGACTCTTGTAGAGATATGCTGTTGGTGGTGGTGCCAGTCAAATTGGCTCTGACTCATAGTGACCCCATGTACAACAGAAGGAAACATAGCCCAGTCCTGTGCCGTCCCTGACTCCTGGCTGTGCTTGAGCCCGTCGTTGCAGCCACTGTGTCAATCCATCTCATTAAGGCTCTTCCCCTTTTTGGCCGACCATCTACCAAGCATGATATCCTTCTCCAGACACTGATCACTTCTGACAACATGACCAAAGAAGGTGAGACGAAGTCTGGTCATTCTCACTTCTAAAGAGCATTCTTCCACTCTTCATCCATCAGTTTGTCATACTGCGGTGGCTTGCATGTTACTGTGAGGTTAGAGGCTTTGCCACTGAAAAACTAGGAAGAAGGATGGGGCCATCCACTTCGGAAGAAACTGGCCACTGAAAACCTTATGGACAGCACAGTAAAGATACGTAGTATGTAAATGCAAGGGTGTGATTCAGTCTTTGTCTTTTGGTCTTTGCTTCTCGGCTACCACGCTGGGCGGGAGTCCCACGGCTCCCTCTGAGGTTGCTTTCTCCTTTGCTCCATATGCAGGCTGGGCACCCTGGAATCCCCCATTGAGGTAAAGTTGGTCAGGCAGGGCGTTCATTTGGGATCAACCCATCCAGAAAGGAGAGGAGGAAGCAGGACTGGGCAGTTGGAGATACTGAATTGTGATCCTGGCTGGACAAAGCCTCAACCTATCCCCAGGTGAGCTCCGACTGTGAGGACCAGAGACGGTCATCCTGAGATGGACAGAAGTGCCGGGGCTTCATCCTACCCCAAGCAGCTGTCTGATGTGGACTCCCCAGGAGAAGGCCTGCCCTTGGTGTAGCCTCTTCCAGCTGAGGCAGGCCGTCAGGGAGTGGTCTGTTTTGCTTTAAATCAGTTTGAAACAAGGGCAAGTTTCTTCTGATAAATCACTTTCCCCAGAATGTGCTGTGTTGGGGAAGCATCTTGGTGCAGAAACATGTCAGTCTGGAAGGTATGGGATCATTTAGTAGTCCTTTCATAATAGTTACTGCAGGTCAACTGGGATTTTCCACCAGCTTCATCCTTATCTAGGACTCTTCAGAGTTTGGAGGAAAAATGCTGTTTCCTCTAAATGAAGAAGCATGGAAAACAAGAGAGAAGGAAGAAAAGCAGGAGCGAGGGAAGGAAAGAAGGAAGGAGAAAAGGAAGGAAAGAGAGAAACCAGGAAGGCATGTCCAGTTCTTGGCCATTTCCCAAGCGCAGGTCATGAAGGAGCTGTTTCCAGTCCCTTGAATTCAATCTTCCTCATTGACTCATGGGACCTCTGGTGGTGTAGTGTGTAATGCATTTGACTGCTCACCAGAAGGCTGGCGGTTCAAACCCACCAGCCACTCCTCAGAAGGAAGGTTGGGCAGTCTACTTCCGTAGTGATACTGCCTCAGAAACCCAGCTGGCCGCTATGAGTTGGATCCAACTCCACAGCAATAGTTGGGCTGCCTTGCATTGGCTCATCATGTTGGCTTTCTCCTCTGGAGTTAAGGAAAGTGTCTCAGAGCTCACAGGGCTTTTCCCAAGGAAACGTGGGCACAAAAGGTGAAAATGCACTTCCTGTGCCAGGGGCTTCCTGACTCTGCAGGAAAAGGGAAAGAGCACAGGTGGGGTTTGAATACCTGGTCTTCTCATCAGCTTTGAGGTCTTGGATGCAGAAACCGCTGGTCTCCTCACGTGTTGCAAGAATAATAGCTGCGCAGCAGGGTTGAGAGAATCAAATGAAGCTGTTGATATGAAAGGGCTTCTGAGCTGCAAGGCTCTAACACACTGTCCCTGTCATAGGTTGATCTGACAGAAAGAGCTCCATGGGCACTCTGACGGCTCAGCATTTGACCCATATCCTCAATGTTGGCAGTTTAAACCCACTCAAAGGCACCTCAGAAAACAGGCCTGGCAATCTGCTTTGAAACAGTCACAGTCTTTGAGATCTTATGGAGCAATTCTACCCCGATACCTGGGGTCACCATGAGTGAGAATCCACTTGATTCAGCAACTGACAACAACCCCGGGAAGCCGAGAGAGCCATTCAGCACTTAACAACTCACACTGCAGTGGGATGACTCTGCTCTGCAAGGTCAAAGAGTGCCAGAGAGGAGGGCTGTCTGCTTGACCCCCTGTCTTCGCTTGGTGAGGCACTGCTGGTGGGAGGAAAGCTGGGAGGGGAGTGGCTTTTCTCATCCTGGTGCAGAATTCTCTTGGCTTGGGATACCCATGCTACCCCCCAATTTCTTTCTTGCCTCTCTTTTCTGCCTCCATGTCCCACCGCTTCCTTACGCCCAACCATTTGATCCTCAATGCCCACCACATACAAGAACCATCTTCTTGAAGGACATTGCTTTGTGGGTTCCAGAGATGGGCAGACATGAATGTCATATTGACAAACCAACAAGTCCATAGCAAGTGTAGGCAGGATAGTGAGGAAATGACTGTGCAGAGGAGGCAAAGACGAAATGTTCTCAGATGCCCCAATGGCACAACCAGAGATGCTGGCAGACCTTGTAAGGATGCAGAGCTTCACTCAGGGAAGGAAAGAAGACACTCAGCATTTCAATGAACCAGCAATATAATTAATGGACACTTGGAAGCAGGTTCCCTGCCATTGAAGAGCGTTGGCACTTCTCTGAGAAATTACAGAGAAGATTTTGAAAACAGGTGGGAGGCTGAGCTCCAGGGAGATGAGCAGTGACCCAGTGACTGGGCCTCTTTCCTTGGTCTGAATTGATGCTTCCCACTCTTTAACACTGGGGCTTTCTGTTCTGGTATGTGCCAGTCCCTTTGCACTCGCAAGGCCTACACCTACGGCTTATTTAATCTGACACCAGGCTTGTTGGCTCTTCATCCAGGAGGAGTCCTGATGTGACCTTGGCTCCACTCCTCCTCCCGAACCTGGACATGGACTGTCAGTGTTTTCCCGGAACATGGGACAAAGGGCAGGAAGGACCAACCCTAGAATCACTCTCACAGTGAGATGGTTTCTGCTACTTCACTCCCAGCATGCTGTTCTGGTCACCTCTCTCTCCTGATCTTGGGGTACGTAGTGGAGAGTAGAGCTCAGTGATGATCAGTGAATGAAAAATGAATGAACAGGGGACTGACTTATTTTTCAATGTCCATCAAGAAGAGTTGGCCAAGAATGAAATGAAAGATGCAGTTATTAAAATGTTTTCCCCAGCAACCCAACTGGAAGAAAAGGATTATTGCTGTGTTCTTAAGTCCTGTCGAGTCAGCTCTGACTCATAGCCACCCATGCACAGCAGAACGAAACCCTGCCCAGTCATGTGCCATCCTCACAATCCTTGCCATGCTTGAGCCCATCATTACAGCCACTGTGTCAGTCCATCCTGTTGAGGGCCTTCCCGTTTTTCACTGACCCTCCACTTTACCGAGCATGAGATCCTTCTCCAGGGACCAGTCCCTTCTGACAACATGACCACAGTACATGAGACAAAGGCTCATCATTCTCACTTCCAAGGAGCAGTCCAGCTGCATTTCTTCCAAAACAGATTGATTCATCCTTCTGGCAGTCCACAGTATTTTTCAGTATTTTTTGCCAACACAACAATTCAAAAGCATCAGTTCTCTTAGGTCTTCCTTACTCATTGTCCAGCTTGCACATACGTAGGAGGCAATTGAAAATACCATGGCTTGGATTAGGCACACCCTAGTCTTCAAAGAGACATGTTTGCTCTTCAGCCCTTTAAAGAGGTCTTTCATAGCAGATTTGTCCAGTGTAATGCAGCCTTTGATTTCTTGACTGCTGCTTCCATTGGTGTTGATTGTGGATCCAAGTAAAATGAAATCTTTGACAAGTTCAGTCTTTTCTCCATTTATTGTGATGCTGCTTATTGGTCCAGTTGTGAGGATTTTCTTTTTCTTTATGTTGAGGTGTAATCCACACTGCAGACTGAATTCTTTAATCTTCATCAGTAAGTGTTTCAAGTCTTCACTTTTAGCAAGCAAGATTGTATCATCTGCATATTGCAGGTTGTTAATGAATCTTCCTTCAATCCTGATGCCATGTTCTTCTTCATATAGTCCAGCTTCTCAGAATATTCATTCAACATATGGATTGAATAAGTATGGTGAAAGGATACAACCGTTATGCACACACTTTCTGATATTAAACCATGCAGTGTCCCCTTGTTCTGTTCAAAAGAAAGCCTCCTACTCTATGTATAGGTTCCTCATGAGCACAATTAAGTGTTCTGGAATTCCCATTCTTTGCAATGTGATCCATTATTTGATATGATCCGCACACAATCTAATGCTTTTGAGTAGTCACTGAAGCACAAGTGAACATCTTTCTAGTTTTCTTTCCTTTCAGTCACGATCCATCCGGTATCAGCAATGATATCCTTTGTTCCATGGCCTCTTCTGAATGCAGCTTGGCTTTCTGGAAGTTCCCTGTCAATACCCTGCTAGGTAAAGGCTTTAATTCCTTTTAGACCTTTGTTTTTTTTTTTTATCCAACTATCACTGAGGACTTTCTCTCTCAGTTGCTGGGATGAAGGTGAGGAGAAGTAGGGGAGAGGGTGATGACTAAAACACTGACTTTGTCCTAAAAAAGCCCATATCTGCAGGAGGTAATCACAGGAGGTGAGCATGTATTTATAAGGGCATGGGTGAGAAGTGCCATAGAGCAGTATCCAGCATTGGGGCCATCATTCACTCTGCAGACAGCCTCTTTTTTTTTTTTTAATTGTGATTTGGGTGAAAGTTTACAGAGCAAATTGGTTTTCCACTGAACAATCCATGCACATTCTGTTTTGCAACATTGATTGCAATCCCCACATTACAACAGCATTCTTCACGCTTCCTCACTGCGCTCACCCCTTCCCTTTGTCCTTCCTTTCCATGCCCTCCTGCCTTCCCAGCTCTGTCCCTGGGCAAATGCTGTCCTCTGGATCTCATAGGCTTGATTGTTCTAATGAGTGCACAACCTCCCTGATATGACTGTCCACTTTCTGGGCCTATTGTTTAGCTGTCGGTTGAGTCACAGGGGTTAAGTTCAGTTCCTAGCCTGAAGGGTCGCTAAGGGCCATAGTCTTGGGTTCCAGAAGTCTTCATCGATAAAGTAAGGCTGTTTTTTTGTTTGTTTGGTTTTGTTTTTTCAGTGATTTTGAGGTTTTTTCCCACATTCCCCCACTCTCTCCAGGGTCTCTTACTGAGATCCCTTTCAGAGCAGTCAGCAGTGGTAGCCGGGCACCATGGAATTCCCCTGGTCTCAGGGTTCTGGAGGCTGGGGTTCATGTGCTCTGTTAGTATTCTAGTCTCATTGCTTCCTGTGTCTTTGATTTTCTTCACTCCTCCTTGCTCCGAACAGTGAGAAACCAATAGTTGCACCTTAGATGGCCACTCACAAGCTTTCAAGACCCCAGTTTCCACTCCCCAAAGCAGCATATAGAGAGCATCATGTTTGTGGACTGTTACGCCAGTTGATCTCCATACCTACAGGGGACCTCTGGAAGCTCCAGAAGGCGGTGCTGATCGAGCTGTATCCTGAAGAGTGCACTCTGAAAGGGTGAACCTCTCTGTGGTCTACCTGGGGCAGGGGTGGAGGCAGCAAGAGCGAGGTCCACAGGAATAGGAAAACAGCTCTGGGACAAACATAGCACTGATGTGCATGTTCCTAAAGCTTGGATTTTCAAGAGAAGGGAATGAAATTAACATGCAGAAGGGAGATTTTAAAAATTTTTATTTTTAAGTTGATGGCAAGGGAGAATACAGCATTGCCTTTGGCTACCTTCTGAGCTCCAGAAAAGCACCGAGACTGCAGAAGGGGCGCACAGCAGATGGGGTGGAGGAGAGAAAAGGCTCCCGCCACTTGCTTTGTTCTTCATTGAAATCATAGGGGCAGAAATCCTTGGAGGGTTGTCTCAGAGCAAGCCCCCATTCAACTAGAAGTCCTCCAGGCCTGTGGAGGGCAGTGTGGTGCCTTCACCATTATTGCAGGAGGTCTGGCCTTCAGCATCTCAGCTCCTAGGCATCCTCATAGGCAACGTAGTGTTTCATAAGGCTTTCTGCTACCATTATCATCACCCTCTTTCCCCAACTCTCTGAAAGGCTGTATGGAAGCTTCTGGAGTATGTGTGCCCTTTGGGTGCAGGCAGGAGAGGTGTGCAGCCTCAGTCTCCTGCGTCTGAGACATGGCTCTAGAGTCCACAGAGGGGAAGGAATCAGCACTCCACTGGCCTGCTGGGAACACCCGGGGAAGACCCAAGGGAGCTCTGCCTGGCTGTCCCCTTGAGCTGTACTTGTGGTGGGTCCCAAGTCTGGACTGTACCTTGGAGTCTCCTCAGAGCTGGACGGTCAGCAGCTCGTGTCCCCTGGTGTTCTGATTGGCCATGAAATCCCGTGCAAAACTCCATGAAATTTTGGGCCCAATCATAGGCCCATTAGTCGTGGCCACCTTGGCAGAGTTCCCCAGGAGTACAGCCAAGATGCGGAGCACAGCCCACGTGCTCTGAAAATCCCAACCTTAAAACCCGTTCCGAGGATGCGATTTAATTAAATGCTATGTGCTTGAAACTGGTTCAAATGAGTTTATCCATCTCTGCCATTTCCCACGTGAGCCCGCGTATTAACCATGCAGAATGGATGGACTGCTGGCATGCAGGGACGCCGTACTTGGAGGCTCTTTAGGATTTGAAATAAAATAAAATAAAATAATGACCAGCCCTAAATTGGTAAACCAATTCCAGCCCCTCTAAGGTCTTCAAAAGCCAGACCTCTTCTAAAACTCTTTTATGAGAGCACGTGGTGAGGCTGCTGCGAATATTATTGTTTGTGAGTAAAATGTAAATTAGGGCTTTTGTGTTCACCTGTAAGGTTTTCTCTAAACCACTGATTGCATTGGAAACCTGCAATTCTCAACAAAAAGAGAAAAGTTCAGTGCTGATGGCTGGGTATTTGGACCTCCCAGTGCAAACATTAACTGGCTGAGGGCCCCTCCGGAATGCAATGAAGGGAACAATACCGGGCCGTGAGCCAAGTGCAGAAACACTGGCGCGGGAACCGAGGGATTTGCCTCCTGGTAATAGGAGCTGAGCAAGGCCCGGCACTTCTGTTAGACTGGAAATGACATACTGTGATCCTTGACTTAGCCAAAGGGATTTTTAATGGAAGGAAGAGCTGGCAAGACGAAATCGCCCGCCCTTCTCGCAGTGTTTTCTAAAACAAGCTGAGGAAATAAGGAGCAAAAGTCTCTCAGGCCGTGTGACCCACTGAAGGCGGGAGAGGGAGCTTTAAACTGCGGGTATTTATTTTATTTTATTTTTTCCCCCGCACACGCTCATCGTGCCCCACCACCCAGAAAGCACAGACATGAGGCAGAAACTCAACACCGCTTCCTGCCAGAAGACAGGCACCCCAACATGGCGTTATTGACAGGAGGCCCGAAAAAACTGACAGCTGCAGAAATTGTACGGTTGAAGTTCAATTCCCCGGAGCGGGAGCAGGATCCTGACGGTATTAATTCTGTTTGGAATTGTTAAAATAGGAAAAGGTTATGGGGCTGAGGAGGGGACCTGCCTTTTCTTTTGGCGAACAAAGGCAGCCTCCTGTCTTCCCTGGCGTCCTTGGACTGTCAGTTCCAACCTTTACAGACTGTATCTGATTATCCATGTGGCAATTAATCATAATTAAGCAGGCCTGAGGTTTGGAGAGGTACAAAGGAGGTGGCTGGGAGCTGGCTTTGGTCCTGCGAAGCCCCTTTTGCTGTGGAGCAGGGAGGCCGTGAGAAAGGGCCGAGGGAGGTGAGGACCAGGGAGGGAAGGGCGGAGGGTCTGCGGAGAGGGGGCCTGCAGCCTCCTCCTCACGCCGCCTCTCCCTGGCTCGGGCCATCCCAGCTCCTAACCCAGTTCCAACATGCTTGGAAGGCGTTTGATTCCAAGAGGAAGCCAGGTAACAAATTACCTTTCTAATGCCAAGTGATTTGGAGCCTTTCTCACCAAGCAGATTTTTTCAATTTATTACAGGAAAACATTCAATCATTACGGGCTGGCACTGGGTCTGGGCTCATGGAAGACGCCCCGGCCTGCTCCACCCCCAGTGACCATTTTAAAAGCTTAGCAAGCCCAGAATGCCGTCTTATTAAAATTTTTTATACATTTATAATTAAAATACAGGGCTGGCTTTGGAATGGTTTTCACAGATGTAATCGGACACGCTGGCTTTTCGCGAGCGCAGGTCAGGCAAGGAACAATGGTGGCTTTAACTCCGGCCCGCAGCTCAGATTCCCATTTGCACATGGGCCCAATTTGTACCATTTATGATTGGGTTTAGGTAAGTTGATGTGCTATTTATTTAGGAGAATTGCCATTCTGGACTATTCCTGCACTCCCCCGCCCGCAGGCAGGCCGGGGCAGCCAGCAGGCCTGTGACGGGATCCCCCAGACCCCGGTGTCCCTGGTCATCGGAAGCGGCCACCGAGCAAGGGCTTCCTTTCCTGACGACATGCCCTTCCGTGGGCGGGGCGTGCGTGGGGTGCTCACAGAGAGAAGGAGAAAACGGGCCCCACCGTGAGACGCGTGTGGGGCTGGGGCGGAAGGAGCATGGGAGTCCCTCGACGCTGCTGGTTCTCATCTCACCTGCCACGGGCTGTCTCTAACGTGTGGAGCACACATCTTGCCTTCCCAGGTCCGCAGGATGCGGGCCCCCACCAAAGGCTGGGGCGACGAGTGCAGCCCACCATGGCCCCTTCCCCCCACCGAGGCCTCGGTTGTTCAGGGTGCCACGGGGCCTTCGGCTGTGGACCTTCTCGGCTCAGCCAGCCCAGGGCTGTCGTGAGGATGCAGGCCTTCACCCGGTGGCCTCACCTGGTCTCCTTCCTGGTCCCCCTGGGCCCTGAAGGCCCCGTGCTCCTTCCGCTTCCCATCCGGGGTGCTCCTCCCTTCTCGTAGCCCCGCCCTCGTATCCAGACGTACCGCCCTCCACCTCTTCCCAAATAATCTCATCCGTTCATCAGAGAAACAAACAAACATAAACCACAGCTGCCATCAAGTCACTTCCGACCCCTGGCCGCCCCGTGTGTGGGAGCCCAACCGCGCTCCGCTGGGCTCTCCATGGCTGACTTTTCAGAAGTCGACCCCAAGGCCTTTCTTTCCAGGTGCGTCTGGGGGGACTGGGACGCCCAGCCTTTCGGTCAGCAGCTGGGGTGCTCACCGTTCGTATTACCCAGGGACTGCCTTCCTTCCCGGATTTCTAAAATCCCCCTCTGACCACTGCGGGTGCAGACCTCAGGCTGCTTTTCCCAGTAGCCCTAGGGAGGGCATTTCAGCAGTTTGTCCCCACACCCATTCCTTCCCGGGTGACAGGGACATCCTATTCCCACATCACCAGTAAACACTCTGCACTTAGATGTCCCTGAGGGAGTGTCGCAGGCAGTGAAAGTCCGCGAGGGAGCCAGATGAGAAGTGTGGCTTTCTGCCCTCACTCCAAAGGCGTGTCTGCCATTGCTGTTATAATGTGCTTGAGGGACATTCATGAGTCCAGGTCATCGTCAGAGTGTCTCACACCCTCTTCTCAAAGTGGGCCGTGCACACAGTAGGTGCACATTACAGATGTCGTGTAGCGATGAGCAGAATCTAGCCCCACCTCCTTAGGCTGCGGGCTTCCTCTCCTCACTCGTGTCTTGCTCCATAGCTGGCCCCATGACGTCCACTTCCCAGGGTTCTCGTCCCAAGTGTAGAGACATTCCATTGTCCACCTGGAAATCCTTCCTCACTTACTGGGTCAGGTACTGATGACATGGCGGGGATGGCCACAGGACGCAATGTCAGGGCTCAGGATTTTAAGTATCTGCCTTTCATGGGAAGAAATACCTGGTCCCTGTTCGTGGATGGTTCCCACATGATCAGCAGCTGGAATTCACATAAAAATAATAAGCACAATTCAATGCCTTCCAAACGAAACAGTTATGGAAGGAAGAGAGAAAACAGAAGCATTACCCGTCGCTGGCTCCCACTACTTCCCCTTTTCCTAATGATCATGACTGTGTTCTTGCCCTGAAGCCTTCACAAAAGATAAGAGAAACCTTTTCAGGGGGAGGAGGTCCACTGTGTTTTTAAAGCAGGGGTTTGGGCTCTATTTCCTGGGGACCTGGAACCCCCGTTTTAGGCCTTGAGGTGGATTTTCTTAGCACCACCGTGTAATCCGGGCAGTGGTGGGTCAGCGGCAGAGTTTGGGCCTTCCACGTGGGAGAGGCAGCTCGAATTCCCAGCGGTGCCCCTCCCAGGCGGCCAGCACCCGTCTGTCAGAGCCTTGCGTGTTGCTGTGATTGTGAACAGGTCTCAGCGGGCTTCTAGCCTGAGATGGACTAGGAGGAACAGCCTGATAACACGCTCCCAAAACTCAGCCAGTGAGAGCCCTGGGGGTCGCAACGGACAGACCCCAAACTGGCCACCGGATGGCACCCAGCGGAGCAGCGTTTTGTTCTGCTGCACCTGGTGTCGCCAGGAGGTGGGGCTAATCAACGGCAGATAACAAAATACACAACATTCTGTAAATAACCGCCTTGCAGCAAGCCCCCCTCCCTCAGATGGTCCTGAAAGTTCTGTGGCCCCAGGCCTACGCAGACGGGCACACAGCGTTGGAGACAAGGACGCTGGTGCCCAGCACCCCAGGGAACCCAGACAGCTGTAGCTGAAGGGTTGAGGTGCGCTGAAGTCACCAATGCATGGGCTCTTGTTTCTTATCACATGGACGTTGTTCATGATTTAGCATCAGAGACCTCTTCTCCGATTCAGAACAGAGCAGAGCTCCCATTGATCTGATGAAGAGCCAAGTTCTTAGCCACCTTCCATACTTTTAGCAGCGAGTAACCCCCAAATGTAGACCAGACCGTGTCAGTAATCCTTGATGTCCAGTTTCAGCCCTCCCATCCCTGTGTGCCCCTAGAAATGTTTGTCTAGGAGCTGTCCTTGGATGGTCCCAGAGATCCTTCAGTTACCACTATGGGGCTGCAGGCTTTTCCTTGTCACCCAGCCCAGGGTTCAGGGACAGACATAGCCTGTGAGACATGAGATAGGTTGCTCTCCTCTCGGCATTCCCTCCCCCTGCATCAAAGCCCTGTGGCAGGTCTTCTCTGTCACAGAAGGTCACTATGTGGTCAGAATTGACTCCACGGCACCCAACAGCAACAGTGACATTTGTTTTACACCAGTCCGCAGTCGCCCAGGTATGAGCTCGTGTAGTCTCCACACCACCTGTGAGGCAGGCAGCAGCATGACCTTGGATCCCAGCAGAGGACAACAAGGCACAGAGCTGTGGCTGGAGAGTCCAGGGGCGGGGCGAACACTGACCCAGGTCAGCCAGGATTTTCCACATGCCGTGTCTTCACGGGATGGATAAAGTTCTATTCGTTCCTGGAATGACTTTTACTAGTGTTGCCCTGTTTTTCTGTATTAACTGGAAAGTTTTGGGTTTTTTGTTTGTTTGTTTGTTCAGTATTAAATATCAATAAAACATATCTACTATTATTGTTAAAAAAAATAAAAATAATCAGTGGGATTAGAATGGAGCTCTGGTGGCACAGTGGTTGAACCATTCGGCTGCTAAACCAGAAGGTTGGTGGTTCGAACCCACAAGATGCTCCACAGGAGAAAGGTGAGGATCAGAATTAATAGCAGTGGTTGGGCTGGGGGGAAATGTAGATATTCTTGGTGGAGTCAACTTGATGCTTTTCGGATTCTAAGTCTTCTTTTTTTTCCCTAGCTTCGTCTGTCTGCCTCCTTTCATTTTCAGCTTGAGGTCTAGCTTCCTTTTCCTCCCCCACAGAATGGATAGCATGGATGCAAACAGCTCAAGGAGGAAAGGCAAAACCAGCGGCAACGGGAACCACGGGGAGGAAGTGGGAAAAGCACTGTTACCTTGTGGGGCTTGCAATGAACGTCACAAAATGAAATGTGCGCAAGTTATTGAATGGAAAACCAATCTTTTCTGTAAGCTTTCACCCAAATCACAGTAAAAAATTAAAAACAAACCAAAACATTATATATGATGTACCCTTTGCACCCTCCAGGATAGCTCACCTACCTCGCTGAAACCCCTGAGATTTCCTAGGCTGCCATGAGGTTGGAGTGCAACTTGGGGTGACTGTTCTGGTTGCCTGTGCCACTCTGACAAGAACATACCACAAATGGGATGGCTTGAACAAACAGGAGTTTATTCTTACAATTTGGAGGCTTTAAGTCCAAAGTGCCAGGGTCTAGGGGCAGGGTGAAAGCCCCTCAACCTTGGGGTTCAGCTCTGCCTCCTGCTCCTGGCCCACAGAAGCTAGAGGCGTTTCTTCACTCAGACAGCTGCTGGCTGCTAAGGCTTCCAAGCCCAAGGTTGACAAGTAAAAAGGCACAGTCCCAATATCACCAAACCACATGGCAGGCTATTAATTCAAGTCCGTTGAAAGTCCCAAGGTCGGTAGAGCATGGCAGGCTGCTGAACAACAACACAGCTACATGCAGGGTCCAAGTGTGCCATAAGCTAAAGACCATTCCCAAGGCTTCTCCTTATATACAGGAGGCAGACCCCATCCCAAGGGCAGCTACTCAGCTGCATGTAGTAGATCCCACCATGGAGTTGATTACCAGTCTCATCATGGGGAATAACTATCACCAGCTGCCCAGCCACTCAACCAGGCCCAGCCAAGTTAACACACAAACATAAATACCACAGGGACATAGACATTAAAGCGGGCTTGGGGTTCTGGGAAGGTAGGACTAGGGCACTGGCAGGAGGACAGAGGTGGAGAAGACACCTGAGAAGCTGTGGCTGGCAAAAGGAGGCCACTGGACTCCATGCTGATGTGCTGACCATGAGTGAAGACATTTCTGGAGCTGCCTTTGGGTATCTGTGAGTTGGGATGGTCTCCCACACTTGTTTCCATTCTTTTGTCCATGAGTCTTGGTCCCGAACGTGTTTTGTGGCCTCTCACTGACCGTCACTGGTGCACATTCCAGAGCTGAATAGCTGAGCACCCATGGCTCCAGTGGACACAGGGAATGCCTTGGCTGAAGCCATGCCCACAGCTGGAGTCCTGCCCTTCTGCTCCTGCAAGTCATCCCTTTGCAACCTGTACTGGAAAATACCACCGTCTTCGTGTCGGAGGGGACACTTCATCATGAGACACAGCTGAACCTTTAGCTTTTAGACATTTTTAAACCTGATACTGAGCTCTTCCTCTCCACACCTTCCCCCAGCCCCGTGGTCTTTCTGCTGAAGACCAACATGGACCTCAAGCTGCTTTCAGTAGAAACTAATTTCTCGGATTTTTTAGTGCATTTAAGTTTGAACAAATACAACCTCCTGTCTCCAAAATAAAGAAAAAGGCAACCACAGCCTTACAGACCCATTAGCCAAGACTTTAGAAATTCAAAAGGTATCCACAGCATTCTTCTTCTGCAATTGCTCTTCCAAAATCAGAACCCTAAGCACGGTATTTTGCATCTATATGAAAATACCTGGGAGCATTCTTGGTGGACATGTATTTGTTTTTTTTTTAGAAATCCTGATGTGGTTCTTGGCCCCGTTGTACACACTCTAACAAGCTCTGGATCCATCTCCTTCACGGCACATTGTGTGGTTCTGGGTTTTTCTTTCTCAAAGATGTGAAAGTCGTTTGTTGCTTTGAAAGCAGCCAACGGGGTGCAGGTGCACGCTGGTCACATCTGAGCTCTTAGAACAATTGTGAGGACCTTGTCTTTCCAAGTAGTTTATGTTTCAAGTAAAACACAGGGTGGGCCAGCTAGGCCTTAAGGGATGGGGAGGAGTTCAGAAGTGTTCACGCCTTCGCAGTAATCCTGCAATATATTAGGGAGAAAGCACAAAACATATGCTGGGGAGGAGGCCAGGTCGTTCATCACGTCTTCAGCCCTCACACCCCAGGGAAGCTCTGCCACTGGGTCTTCTCCAAGGCTTACAGCAACCAAGACACTTTCCCACAGTATTTTCCTGCGTTCATTTGTCATGTAGAATCAGCCCCAGAGTTCTCAAGTGTGGGCTTCCTGGATCAGATGGCAGGGAGAGGAAATTGACTGGTTCTGTATGGAATGTGGGGTTCATTTATTTTTAAACGGTTAGCAGGATAGAAGAGAATTTTCCAGAATCTCAGAACATGTGCATTTTGCTTTGAGGAAGTAGGCACACTGGGACATAACTCAGCTGAGACTGGAAGGAGCAAATTCCCATCCGGAGGTTAGAGGCAGGGTGTTGTTGTTGTTATGTGCCATCGAGTCGGACCCGACTCATAGTGACCCCTCCTTGGGTTTCCGAGGCAGTTTCACTACGGAAGTAGATTGCCTAACCTTCCTTCTGAGGAGT
>NW_006921625.1:4294834-4297896 GCF_000298275.1 Orycteropus afer afer
TTGAACCGCCAGCCTTCTGGTTAGCAGTCAAGTGCCTTAGGCACTACGCTACCAGAGCTCCTAGAATTACATTAGGCTACAATGTCCTTAAGTTTAGTGCCTCCCATAGGCAAGCCCCACCTTCTTGTAGGCTAAACCTAAAAACAAAACAAAGAAAAACAAATCCCATTGCTATGGAGTCTATTCCAACTCATAATGACCCTACAGGGCACAGCAGAACCGCCCCATAGGGTTTCTTTGTAGAAACAGAATGCTACTTCTTTCTCCTGTGGAACAGCTGGTGGGTTCAAACCAGCTGAGTGTTAAAGCACTGTACCACCAGAAGTTCTTCCCATAGACAATGACTGTATAATTTCTATCACCGTTGATTAGTGTCATCTTTTCGTGAACTTCACGTAAAAGATATTACTCAGTATGTTTCGCTTCTTTCACTCATCATCATGTTTCCAGGTTCATCCGTGTTGCTCTGTGATCAATAGTCTTTTTTAACGGTGAGTAGTATGCCATTGAAAGAATATACCACAACTGATTTATGATTTGTCTGTTGATGGGATTTGGTTATTTTCAGCTTGTAGCTATTATGAATGAAGTTGCTGTAACATCCATGGCCTTTTTGTGGCCATATATTTTCATTTCTTTTTTTGTAAATGCCTAGTTGTCAGGGCACATGGTAAGTGTATATTTAAAATAAAAAAAAAACTCACTGCCTTTGAATTTGTCCTGACTCAGCGACCCCTCATTGGGTTTCCTAGGCAGTATCACTACAGAAGTAGATTGCCCAATCTTCCTTCTGAGGAGTGGCTGGTGGATTTGAACCACCAGCCTTCCGGTTAGCAGTCAAATGCCTTAGGCATTATGCCACCAGAGCTCCCATTTAACATTAAAAGACAGTCACGTAGTTTTCCAAAGCGATTGTACCATTTTTCGATTGATCATTTTATGCTCTGACCTGTGATACAGACATAACTCAGTCCGGGTACTCCAGAACCTTGCCAGGATGTAGTGTTGTGAGACTTTCACTTCAGCCACTGTCATGGGTATGAAGGGGTAGTTCATGTGGATTTAATGTTCAGTCCGCTGATGACTAATTATTTTATGTATAGTTTTGTGCTAATTGGCTATACTTCTTCTTTTGTGGAGTATCTTCTTCAAGGCTTTTGCTCTTTTAAAAATGGATTATTTGTCTTTTTAATGTTGAATTTTAGCAGTTCTCTATATATTCTGAATAAAAGGTCGTTGACAGATATTTGTACTGTGAATATTTGGTTCCCAGTCTGTGGTCTGCCTTTTCATTTCCTTAGTAGAATTTTCTGATGTTCAGAAGTTGTTAATTTTGATGATGTCCGATTTATGACTGATAGTGCTTTGATTACAAAGATATTATCCTATAATTTCTACTAGAAATTCTATACTTCCAGGTTTTATATGTTGGTGTATGATCCATCTCCAAATAAGTCTTCTGTGTGTTGTATGTGTTAGGTAAGAGTTAAAGTTCATTCTTTCCCTATGTTTGTCCAGCCGTTCCAATGTTATTAGTTGAAAAGGCATAACTTTCCCTCCTACTACATTTTCTTAGAGAGTTTGTGTTTTGATTGGAATTATTTCTTCCTTCAATGTTTGATGTAATGTACCACTCAAGCCCCCTGGCCTGTGACGGTGCTTGGTGCACACAAACATGTGTGAGTGCACGTGTGAAGTTTTCCTGTGATGAGCTTAAATGCTTAGCTAGTGTAGGACCATTCACATTTTTAAAAAGTTCTTGTGTCAGTTTTGGTCAGTAATGTTTTTCAAAGAATTGGTCCATTTCTTTCAATTAGTAGCATTTTAGCCTAAAATTTTTCCTGATATTCTTGCATTACCTTTGTCATGGACACAGGATGAGTCATGCCATCCTTCCTTCGTGATGTTAATACTATATTTTCTTTCTACTTTTTCCTGATTGGTTCTGCTTAGTTTGTCAACTTTATTATATCTCCCAAGAATGTAATGGGTCTTGGTCAATTCCCTCTATGTTTTTATCTGGGAGCTCTGGTGGTGTAGTGCCTAAGGCATCTGACTGCTAACCAGGAGGCTGGCGGTTCAAACCCCCCAGCCACTCCTCGGAAGGAAGATGGGGCAATCTACTTCTGTAGAGATACTGCCTAGGAAACCCAAGGAGGGGTCACTATGAGTTGAATTGATTCAACGGCAGTGAGTTTGGTTTTTGGGTTTATATTTTTATCTCACTATTTCCTGGTCCTTCAGTTTCTTCTTTAGTTATGTTTCCTCTTCATTTTCTAGCTTTTTACTAAAAAAAGGAGATCGATTTTCAATGTACAAATGCATAGAAATACAGACCTACAGGTCACACTGCTTTTAGAGTCCCACATGCTTCGATATGCTTGCTTTCATTGTAATTGAATTTAAAATATTTTCTAATTTCTCTTGTGATTTTTTTTTACAAGTTTTGTTGAGAATTGTGTTGTTTAATTTATACATATTTAGGGGCTTTTCTAAATACCTTGTTGATTTTACATTTAATTCCATTTTAGTCAGAGATTATAAAATATACCATTTCAAATATTTGAAATTTTTTGTTTTGGTGGCCCAGCAAATGGTTCCTTCTGGTGAGCATTTCATGGGCACTTTAAAAGAACGTTTCCTCTGCGGTTGTTGAGTGCGCATTCTGTGAACGTTAATTAGGTCGGAATGGTTGGTAGAACTGTTCAAATCTTCTGTGTAACTACTGACTTCAGTGATTTTTTGCTAATTACTGGCAGAGAGGGATCGACATGTCTGTGATAGTGCTGTGTCTATTTCCCCTTTTAATGTTACCAGCATTTATTTATTTTGAAGCTCTATTATGTTCATGCACATTTATGATGGTTATGTTTTTCTGATTAAAAGATCATTATGAAACGATCCTTTTATTTCTTGTATTACACATATTTCAAAATCTGCTTTTCAGTTATTAAAATTGCCATATAAGCTTTCTTAGGCTTACTCTTTGCATTTTATGCATTTTCTTCTATTTTTAACCTATTTATGCCTTTATTGGGGTTTTTAGCCTACTTATATTTAAT
>NW_006921625.1:4301402-4305692 GCF_000298275.1 Orycteropus afer afer
GACCTGACTCATAGCGACCCCTTCTTGGGTTTCCAAGATGATATCACTACAGAAGTAGATTGCCCAACCTTCCTTCTGAGGAGTGGCTGGTGGGTTTGAACTGCCAGCCTTCTGGTTAGCCATCAAGTGCCTTAGGCACTAAGCTACCAGAGCTCCCAAAGGAGACTAAATAATACAAATATTATATAACCATGAAATTAAACTAAGTTCAAATACTTGGTACCTGACATAAAAATACACAGGAACAAAATGCAAATTTTTGAGTTTGAAACTAGACTCCAATATACATATAATTATAATACATAATAAAGGTAACACTTAAGATCAGTAGGATGATATCAGAAACATTATTGAAGTGAACAACTAGCCCTCTGACCAAAAATGTTTAATCTGGCCCCTTTGCTCTTATACATCAGTGTAAATCCTAGCGGAACCAAAGATTTAAAATTGTAAAAATCAAATATAAGAAATTCTAGACCAAAATGTGGGAACATTTTATTTATATAACTTCCGAGTGGGAAAGAACTTGCAAAACAGAAGCCACAATTTACATATCATATATATAGTTTTAAAATAGTACAAAGTTATCAATTTTACATGAAAAATTGCCAAAGTCAGATGAAAATAGCAAGTTGCGATGGGAGAGAGTTCTGTCACACACATGATGGCACTGACTACCGTTTCCCTACATCTAAAGCACTCTTGCGAGTCAATTAGCCATGATCCAATGTAAAACAGCCAAAATACTTGAACAAATGTTTCATGAACCAAGAAATTCAAAAAGCTTGTAAATTTTGGGGAAAAACTCAATCTCAGTCTCTTAAGAAAATAAATTAAAATAGTATAATTTTACCTATACCAAAACAAACCAAACTCACTGCAATCAAGTCAGATCCAACTCATAGCGACCCCTCCTTGGATTGTCAAGGCAGTATCTCTACAGAAGTAGATTGCCTAAATTTCCTTCCAAGGTGTGGCTGGTGGGTTTGAACAGCCAGCCTTCTGGTTAACAGTCAAATGCCTTAGGCACTACACCACCCAAGCACCCATTTTACCTACCTATTAGATGGCTAAAATTTTATTTTGCTGAAAATCCATTGTGTAGGTGAAGATGAGGAAGATGACATTTATATACTCTGGGAGGAAGAGCAAATTTGGGCTGCCTCTTTGGGAGTGATTTCATCATCACCCACATACCTTTGGAAACCGAATTTCTCCCTGAACCCATAATACAAAGCACACACATGTTCACTTGAACAGCAACAAAAGGCTACAAAAAATAATTGTGAACAGTAGTGAACTGGTTAAATAATTTTTGCTATAACCATAAAATAGAATGCAAAGTAAACATTAAAACGTGTAAGATACATTCTTATGTCAAGATGTGGAACAAATCTCTAAGTCCTATTTTCAACTGGAAAAACCCTGATGCACTATCAAATGAATAATATACTCCACTGGCATAAATAAAGAAGACACACACACACATACACACATGTGTATGTGTATGGTGAAGGACACTCAACAGGTTGTGGTGGTTATTGTGTGGAGTTTGAAGATTGCAATAGAAGAGACAACTCCTTTCTCTGTGTACTCTACCCTACAGATTAAAATTTTTGTAATATGCATAAATTATTTTTTGTTAAATATTTTAAAACATCTGTCAGCCTCTTTCCACATCATTTGAGAAGGCTGCGGCCATGGAACTGCGATGAGGCAGTGAGGTTGGTGGGCAGACCTAGAATACATGGTCAGTGAGTACAGCAAAGTTTGGGAAGTTTGGATGACTCACCTAATGGAACTTAGGCTGAGTCACTTATTCTGAAATGAGTTAATAATCTTCTGACAGAATTCCTGGAAGTTCTAATAGATGTTGGGGTGCTTCGTAAATCATGTATTTCTATTTATGTGCTAGTTAGTCTCTCTGCTAACACCATGACAGTGATATTCTATGTAAAATATTTTGAGGTTTTTAATGTGATTTGATCTTTTCCCATTATTAACTGAGAAGATAGCATTCATACAACTTCTATCTTAGATTCCTCACTCTAACAGGATTTTGGGTCTCCTCTATTCAGAGCAGAATATTATTCTGAGTTGAACCAATTGGAATTACAAGGTATTATAAATCTCTTCATACAGAGTATTATTGGATCCACTGATTAAAAGGCATTAAGTATAAAAAATCATTTGACCACTCAAGGGCACTGAATTAATCTTGACTTTGAACAAGGGCATATATTCCATGGCACCTGGGTCTCTCTCCAAGATTTGTGACCCAATGTTGTAGTATGTGGCATTATAGCCTTTTCTGGTATTCTTGGATTTCCAGGCCATCACTCCAAGGCAACCGCTTTTCCTAGACCAAGCTATGCTCAGAAATCTTATCTGGGCCACCATCGTTCATCGATAAAAGTGAATCTTGGCCAACTTCAATTTACCCACCTTGCAAATAGCTGCTGAGGGTTCTGCTGGGGGCCATCCCCCCTGGGCTCATACTGACAGCTGCGTGACAGTCCTGTCCTCCAGGAGTTTCGAGCCCATGAGGGGCAAACATGAAACATCACAGGCAGAACTGCATGGCATCCCCGTTGTATCTTAGAAATCAGGCCCCCCTCTGAAATCTAAACTAAGAATCAGCAGCAGTGGGTAATTCCGAACATGTTATGCTGAGCATCAGTGGACACCCTGCATCACTACAGGGGCAGACTCTGACTTAGGCCTGAGTGTGTTCATTCCAAGGTGAGAATAGGTCCATTCTGGACTTCCTAAGCTCACTAACGGAGGTTGTTGATGGTTCAGTGGTGGAACCCTTGCCTTCGATGCAGAAGAGCCATGTTCAATTCCTGGCCAGTGCACCTCATACACAACCATCATCTATCTGAATATGTTTCAGCAAAGCTTCCAGATTAGATGGGCTAGGAAGAAAGGCCTGGTGATTTACTTCTGACAATCAGCCAATGAAAACCCTTGGATGACAATGGTCCAGTCTGTCACTGATAGTAAGATGGCACAGGATCGGGTAGTAGTTAGGTCCATTGTGAATGGGGTTGCCCTGACTCAGGGCCATATAGGGTGGCAGCTATAAACAACTAACTCACTCGGAAGGGCTGTGCCAATGATCTGGAGGTGAAGAGATGGCCTGTGCAGAGCAAGAGTCTCTGTGTGGCTAGTCCTGTGTCTCCAATCCTTGAGACTAAAGAGGAGTCTCCTAACCATTCCCTTCCAGATACTTGGATTGTGGATTCTGGAGAACCCCAGGAACAGTGGGATCAGAGGCTCTGACCTGGGCACAGGAAATGTCCATCTTAATAAGAAGCCCAGGTGATCCATATGCACCCTAGAACCAGAGTTCAGAGGCCAAAGGCCTTGGAGTCATAGAGGCTAGTTCCCTTGGCTGGAGGTCTGTCCCTCATGGGTTCTTTCTAGTGATAATTTATCCACCAACCAAGAGTTCCTTCAGCATCTGGTCTGCTGGGAGGTATAACTCTCTCTGCACTTGAAAGTAGAGGTCAGTTTATTCTCCTGAGCCCTCTGAGAACGATTGTTCAGAAGGAATAGTGGTTAAAGGCTTGTGGTGCTTCTGACATTATCAGAAAGACTGTGGTAGAGCAGCTGAAGGCAGCAAAGGAAGTTTCAGGAGATGAGGCAGGGCATCGATGAATTTTATGAGTATGACCCCAGCACATGCAGTGTGCCAGGCGTTTTTGACCATGGCTAAGAGCGCTCCCACATGAAGACAGAGATCGCAGACCCCTGACCCACTTCTCACTGACATCTTAGGAGGTCTCCTGAAAGCCCACCCTGCACAGGTGGCCCTCTTGGTTCATGGGGCAGGACTGAGATAGGTGGACTGTGCCTAGAATTCCTCTTTGCTTTCTTTTGTTTTCCTCCCTTGCTCCTGCCCCTTTGAGTGGAGCAGGGGCTCTGAAAGTCCATATCCCTGTTCATTTAGGATTCCTTCCAGGTCATTTGGAATTCAAGCCCGGGACTGGCTCCAGATAGATTCACACACCGCAGAGGGCTGAAAACTTGGAAACCCTGCTGGAAAGCTTGCTGCCTCTTCTGTTTAAATAATCTTCTGCAAATTTTATGTTCTCTAAGTTTGCTAGGCCCCAGAGCTTCATACACGTCCGATCTGAGGCAGAAGTAAGTTTTACAGAGAAGCAAAACCAGAACAAAAGACACACGTTGCTTTTATATTGAGCTGTGGACTTGCTCCCAGCTCTCTTGGACCATGACATCTTGTGTGTCATCTGGTTGCAAATGGCTCTGAAGTGGCCCAGCTGC
>NW_006921625.1:4309382-4310970 GCF_000298275.1 Orycteropus afer afer
AGAATGTGGAGCTGGGCCGTGCCAGCCCTGGACTCTGTCCCTCTGGTCTCCCTCTCCTCTCAATTCCACAAACATTGTCTGACTCTCGGATTGGGGCCTGCGCTTTGCTCGGCCCCTTGCAAAGTCGTAACGGGATCAAACTGCAGTGAGCATTCTTGAACCTTTACTTTGCTTTTCAGCAGCTCATTCGGTTCTCAGATATGAAAAAGTGCAAATTTCCTGTTGGCTTGGATTTCATTCTGAGTTTTTCCCCTTCTACTCCAAGGCAAATCAAATGAGAACATGCAGGATATCCTAGACCTTGAAGCTTGAGCTCACAGATCAAAACACCTCCTGTGCCTTTCCTAGTGATGTTTTTGCTCCATGTAAAATTATAGCAAAGCTTGGCCACCCGGCCTTGTATAGAGTTCCTGGGAACAATGTCAATTTTACGTCCAATTTTTATGACTAGGATCTGGTGTTGTGCAGTCTAAATTCACCACACAGTCCCACGCAGTCCATTTGTCTGTTTGCTCGGTGTATTTGTTTCCGTGTCTTTCTGCATGTTTTTCTGCTTTTTAATTTTTAGTCTAACAGCATATGTTTAAGTTCATAAATAAAGCAGACAATGCTTGGTGACACTCATTGGGAATAAGGAAGCTGGTTCTCAAGATAGGAGCTGAACATCTAATGCAATCAGTCCTGCCCAGCCCTGCAAAGACACTTCCTAGTGGGTAGAAACAGATGCATCTTGCTTCGGGCAAGGCATCATCAGAGATGAGTTGCTAGAAGATGACTAATTTCATGATAAACTCTGAATGGAGCTGGAGCTGGGAGACAACGGCAAACATCCTTAGTCAATTGGCCCCTAAATGGTGCACCTCAAACATGGTCGGTAGATCACAGACAATCCTGGGTGGTCCCCAGGCGATTCATCACCTTAGGAACAACAACAAATAAGATAATATCTTATTTTTAAATTGTGAACTTTAATAAATTAATTGTCTGCAATTACATTTTGGAGATTATTCTTCAGTTGTAAGCTTGGAAGGGTGATAACATTGCTTGAGTTTGCATGCTGGATTTGAACTCATCTCTGTCTTTCCCAGTCCACTTCACTTGCTTTGAGCTGCAGTCCTTGCAGTCGTCAGGGCAAATGACATAGTGCTTTGAAGACCTCTAGAATGGTAATAACGCAGAATTAATTTTATTTGTTTATCTCAGATACATAGCTTCTTCAGCTTTCTGGTTATAAAATACTTTCCAATTGGGACATCTCAAAAGGGTATGAAGAAAAACAAAGATGGAGACAGTCATATCTGGAGACCCTTCCTTTTGCATACAGAGGTCAAGTGGGCATGATTTTGTATCCCTCTCTCCATAGGTCTATTTCCTCTGTCCCTTAAATATTCTTTAGAACATACTTTTCAATACTGACTGCTATTCTGTCCTCTAGATGTGCATTTCCCAGTTGCATTTTTAGGTGTTCCAGTGGCTTCTCCTTCATCCCAGTGACAGAGAAAACTCCACTGACCATCTTACATGTAGTCCTTGAGCACAGTTCTTATTGAGAGCCCACAAGTCGGATTACTCAGTTAAAGTTGCTGTA
>NW_006921625.1:4311070-4312286 GCF_000298275.1 Orycteropus afer afer
CCACGCATATTGCCTATGCTCTAAGGGAGCAGAGAGACATGGAAGCACAGCATTCAAAGGAAGGCAGACAAGGTTATGCTGGAGGAACGGGCAGGGTGCTATTTCATTTTGTCCCAGTGTGGGGAGAGGCATCAAGGAGGGCTCCCAGACTGCATCCTGCAGGAAAATGTTCATGATCACACAGATCTTTGTTGTGTGGATGTACCATCATTATTTTTCAAACCTGTGTCATTAAAACATTTTCCTATCATATAATACCACAAACACTAACCATATGCATCTATTATTTTGAATTTGTGATGAATATTCAGTAAAAATCCTTAGTTAAAAATCTAGTCAATTCACTCATACAATTGTATCATTTTGTGTTCACCAGCAATGTATCATCAGTTGAGTGGGTCATCAAATTATGAAATTTTGGCCCATCTTATTGATGAGAAATGGTACTTCATTATTATTTTAATTTACACTCTTCTTGTCCTGAGTAAAGTGGAGCATGTTTGCAAGTCTTCAGACCATCCTCCTTCCTTTTTCTTTGAACTGCTTGCTCAAACTTTTTGCCCATTTCTGTCATTCTTTTTCTCAATTTTCTGTTGTTGTTATGTGCTATTGAGTCAGACCCAACTCATAGCGACCTCTTCTTGGGTTTCCAAGGTGGTATCATTGCAGAACTAGATTGCCCAACCTTCCTTCCGAGGAGTGGCTGGTGGGTTTGAACCGCCATCCTTCTGGTTAGCACTCAAATGCCTTAGGCACTACACCACCAGAGCTCCCCTCACTTTTCTAGCAGCTCTTTATACTATTAGCCCTTTGTCTTTGATACAAGTTGCAAATATTTTCTCCTGGTTTGTCATTGTGTTGAAGCTTATGATTCTTATTGGGCCCCCATTTTGGAATATCAAATACACATTGGAGTAAACAGGTGTAAAGTTGGCACCTAGTCTGCTGAACTTGCCATGTGGATGGGAAAGGAATGTGAACTGAGAGTGAGAAAGGAAGAGGTGGTCAAAACTCAGCTCCAATGCTGACTTCACCCTTTATGAGCCGTGTGACCCTGACTAGATCACTTCATCCTTGTGGGCCTTGGTCTCCCCACTTTGCACACTGTGATGTCCTCTTTTGTGGTTCAGAGGGTGATAAATATATTATCACTGTTGTCATTAGGTATCATCCAGTAGGTCCAACTCATAACAACTCCACGTATAATAGAACAAAA
>NW_006921625.1:4316966-4333555 GCF_000298275.1 Orycteropus afer afer
CTGTGAGAATGCCTCCTGCTACTGAGCCTTCAGAGAAACTAAGTGTTGTCATTAAAATTAAATTGGTGTCAACTAGTTAAGCAGAACACTACCGATTTTGTAGAAAATTATAAAATGTAAATTTTATTTTAATTTCCATTTCCATCATTAACAATGAAGTCAAACATTTGTAATGTTGTATTGACTTTAAGTTTTTCTTATGTTGTGAATTGACTTTCCATTTTTCCATTGGGTTGTTTGTCTTTTTCTTATTGATTTGCAAAAACTCTTTAGATATTAAGCATATTAACTCTATGTAAAGTGATACAAATGATTTTCCCAGAATGTTGTCTGCTTTCTGAGTTTGTGCATGTGTTAATGTGGAATTAATGTAATGAGATGGCCTTTTCCTTTGTAGTTTCATTGTGTCATGAAGAGAATGAATTCCCTGTTCCAACATCTAACACAAATATTAATCTCTGTTGTGCTTCCATTCTTATATAATTTTATCATTTATATTTTATCTTTTCATCTAATGGTATTATGACATGTGTCATGAGGTTAGATTCTATTTGTTCCCCTTAAATAATTATGGAATTACACCAACTTCTTTTTAAATAATTGGTCCTTTGCCACTGATCTTTAAATAGTACCTTCAACATATAATATGTTCATACATGCACACGTGCATACACACACTCACATTCCTCACTTTCTGGTGTGATCTATTTGGAGCCAGTTTGTGATGATTATCTCTATTGTTGTCAAATGACATTTAATGCGGCATAGACTCTAGAGCCAAAAGTGCCCCTGCTTAAGTCTTGACTCTGCTATTTTGGGGCTTGGGAAAGTTAACTCATCCCTGTTCCCTGGTTTCCTCATCTGAAAAACAGGCATAGCGCTAGCACCATTCTCAAACAGTCCTTCTGAGGGTGAATGAGTTCAAACATGTGACACACTGAGAATGACACCTGGCACGTGACCACAGCAAATCAGTATTGACTTCTATATTTGTCATTTGCTCCTGTACCAGTACCACCATGCTTTGGTTTTAATGGCTTCAAATAATTCATATATACAAAGGATCATCTCAATAATGAAATAAAAAAAGAGGTCAGTTTTATCTGTTTATTACTCTCTATGAATATCATGTGCATTTTGTCAAGATTGAAAAAAAACTCCATTGTGTGGAAATTATATCTTAGGAACTCTTGGTATCTTTATAATTGTGAACATTTCCAAGTAGAAACATTGTGCTTTTCCTTTTTATTCAATTATTTGTTTATGCCCAGCAGCAGAAATGAAATAAATAAGTACACTGCAATTTGCATCATACAGGCCCTGTGTATTCCATACATTTCATTCATACACACAATTTCCAAGTATTTTATTTTCTGTTTCTGTGAATGATTTTTTTTTTTTTTTTACAATTTCTACACGTACAGTTCAATTTGTATTCAGTGACCATACACCACATGGAAGCTTAGATTGTGAAATTGTGCACATTGTGCAGTATTGAGGGTTTAGGAAGTATCTCAAGAAGATAGAAAAATCGAGAGGATAATATAATGGAGACCCAAGGCCCACCATCTAACCTGGCTAAATCTTCGTATCTTTGTCGCATTTGTTTCACATCTTTAAAGTAAAACATAAAACCCTGCAAATTCCACTGAAGTCCCTGAGGACCCTTGGCTAATGGCATTGCTGGATGTTCCATTTCAGAAACAACCCGACACAAGGATGTTGTGTTCCCCGGCAGCTTCGTTTGTGTACTTCAGTCACACATGCATGTTTCCATAGAGGAAAATAGTATTATTTTGCATAACTTAAAATTTTACATATTTGATCTCATACTGTATTATCTCTCTGTGATAGGCATTTTTTCTCTTTGATATGTATTGTCTTTGATATGTACCCATGTAGTTATATCTAACCTCAGTTCATTTATTTTAACTTCTCTTAGAATTGCATTGTGTGAACATGCCATATTTTGTTATGGGTTCTCCTATCAATAGACATCAGATTGCTCTAATTTGTTGCTGTTAGAGAAAATACTGCAACAAACCTACCGGACATTTTTTTCATTGCCTTTTCAAGGAAAAAATAAAACCATATATATCACTATTCTAATTTAATCTGTAAATAAAGTCAACATGAATGTTTATCACAATGTTTGTCACAATGTTTGTCACAACGTTTGTCATAATGTGTGTCACAATGTTTATCACAATGTTTATCACAATGTTTGTCACAATGTTTGTCACAATGTTTGTCACAAAGTGTGTGTCTTGGTTGTCTGGTGCTGCTATAACAGAATATCACAAATGGGCGGCTCTAACAAACAGAAGCTGATTCTCTCACAATTTAGAAGGCCAGAAGTCTAAATTTGGGGTGCCAGCTCTCTCTCTGAGAGAGAGAAAGGTCCTTGTTTCTTTCAGCATCTGTGGGCCTGCTGTTCCTTGGAGATTCCCATGTGTATTCACATCAATCTTCTCCTGGGTCTAGAAGTTTCCCTGCACAGGGACCCCGGGTCCAAAGGATGTGCTTGGCTCTTGACTCTTCTTCCTTGGTGGTACTGAGATGCCTGCTCTCTGCTCACTTCTCTCTCCTTTCATCTCTTGTAAGATAAAAGTGATGCAGCCCACACCCCAGGGATACTCTCCTTCCATCGGATCAGAGCTGTGACCTGAGTAAGGGTGTTGCATTCCACCCTAATTCCCTTACAACTGATTGGTGATCACATCAGATCACATCAAGGGGGTGATTACATTATTATATAACTGCTAAACCACTAAGAGCCATGGTTCAGCCAATTCTGGAGGGACACATTTTATGTGTATATATATATATATATATAATTGTTCTCATCCCATAATTTAGTTCCTTGATTTTCTTTCCTGATTCTTATGTAAATTATATACTTTGCTTTTGGATTCCTTTTCCTCTAGTTAACTTTTTTTCAATGGTTTACTCTTCCCTACATCTTGAGTACAGTGTTACTGTAGGTTTATTTTGAGGAAACTTTTCATTAGTCTTGTACAGAGTTTGTTTATCTGCAGATAGGAAACCTGTTCTGGGCTGACTTGTCCACAAAGCAGGACACGTAGATTCTCTTGGTTCTTCACTCGTCCACCTGAGGATGCTGTTAGCATCATTTCTTCGATCCCAGATCTGGATTGGTTGATAAATCATCATATTCCAGATCAAGGGCCACAGAGTGATGGGAGTTGGAGAGACTTGGGATTATGGGCAGCTCCAGGAGGAAAGTATCCTTTTGCACAGTGCCCTCACGTTTGGGGAAGTTGTCCAGGAGCCACTTCCTACATGGGGGTCTGTTTTTGGTCAAGCTTCCATACCAGCTCTCAGCAGTGACCCTTCCAGCCTTTCCTGGGCTGCTGTATGGTCCTCATGGATAAGTCCCATCTACTATGCTGGATTTTGGTTTGGTTAACACCTATGTAATCCTAAAGGCCACTCATTTGAAATGCTTCTTTCTGAAAATCTGCTATGGCTACTGATGTGCTGAAATTGGGGCTTGTTAATGCAGCTCATTTGGGTTTCCCACATGAACTTTGAGAGAAGGCACTATGGAAGGGCCACTGTGTTCAGACGGTGTATCATCTGAGGATGCATTTAGAATTTCAGATTATATCATCTTGTCTCCTTCTAAGATAAGATAAAGGCCGGCACAAATGCATGATGATGGGGTATGGTTTGTCCTCAAAGATTCATTTTTACTTGTCAGCTTGGAGCTCCAAGAGTGACTCTGGTCCCATCTGGTCTTTCCAACCACCCAGCCACTTTGTGATCTTATAGGCTTGTGGCAGGCACGTGCCTGGCTGGCTTTGCCCCCTGCAACTTGGAGCCCCAAGCTCAAAGCCTCCCAGCTGCAGATATGCCGGCTCCTCAGCCATGCTCTCTGTCTGTTTCTGAAAGTTTGGTTCAACAGTAGAATTCTATTCTTTATTTCATTTCCTGTGCCATTTCCTCCAGGCAAAACCTGGCATTAGGTGGGTCTATTCTGGCCTCCATCCAACTAATTTAGTAGCAGAAGGACCTCATTTGGTTCACCTGCAGGATGGTGCCCTGGTCTGGATCCCAAGCCCAGCATCATTATTGTTAAGATGCTGCTTCATTACAACGTATGTGTTTAGCACGGATTGGCAGTTCCTCATGTACATGCCCAGGGTTGCTGCTTTTTTGTTCTTGTTGGGAATTGGGAGACAGCTAGTGAAATATCCAGCTGCCCCCTCACATTCCCATTTAAAATTAGACATGACGAAGACCACAATTATACACACACACACACAAAGTGCCAGCATGTTGGTTCACATGCAAGAGGAAGGGCTGTGCCATGGCTCAGAGTCCCGGAGCATTTCAAATGTGGGTCACTATTAATCCCTAGTGTAGTCCATAAAATTGCCCTCTTGGTTTAAAGAAGGCATGGTGTGCTTCAGCCCGTTTGTATCTTACCACTGGAAGACCGACTTTCTCTCAGGTTAAAAGAGAAGGATTACACACTGGGGTCACTCCACAAATGTTTCACGTTAGTGCAGGAATTGCCTTCATGTACTAAGATGTTTAAGCACCTACAAAGTTGTCGCCAACCATCTGGGCTGCTGGGAACGCTAAATCAATCTGTTGTATGCACAAAGCCAAGTAATTTATCTGTCAGGTAGTATTTCATCTAAAACATATTTCTGTGCAAAATGAAATACGTAAAATAGTCCATTTCCATACCGAAGTCTGATGGCTCCCATTATTTCACAGATAAAATTGTCTTTTTAATGAAGCAAGAAGGTCCTTGGGCACATGGGCTGTCCACTTCAGGAAGGAGCCTCTATTTATGTTATGCAAATATCCAGGTACTGCTGGGAGAAGGACCAGAGTCCTGTTGGATTACTGCATTTCTCCCCACCCACCTTTGACTCATGCTCCCATGAATACTCATATCACAAGGTCAAGGGAGGTTTTCCAAGATGACTTCACGGAAAGCCCCAGTCCACCATCCCCTCTGAGGCCGTTAGAAGCCGGAGCTTGATTTCACAGCCTTATACCGGGAGCTGGGCAAGTTTTATGAAGCTTGAGTTTAATCTCTTGGTCAGATTTATGCCCCTCCACTCTCCAAATGTGGAAGTGCCTCCTGGCATTCCCCTGTCTCCCCCGTCAGATGATGATTTGCATTAGCCGAAGTGTGTGCACATTGTACACAGTGTGTCTACCTGTTCTGTTAAATTATTCCCTTTTTAAATCATAACAACCAAGCCAGAGTTGGATGAAAACAGCTGGCTCTCCTGCACCCGTTTTCTGGTTTTTTCCTACATGTACATGAGTCATTGGTAAGTTGATGCGTTTAATGTGGGGATCCCAGTCCGCTCTCATTTCTGCAGCTGCGGGATCTGATGAATGACCACCGTTCCAGCTGCATTCCTGTCTGACTCACCTGGGAGAAGGCAGATTGTTCTACTCTCCAAGCAGCCAGGAAACGGGCAGGAGTCAGGTTTCGGCTACCTGCGGGTGCCAAAGACGTAACAGACAGCAAAGAGCTGCAGACCACATTCCAGAAAGGCCTGCTTGGAAGGAGAAAGGCCCTGTGTAGATTGAAAATGTTATTAGTGAGTCCAAGTGTCTGTAGCCTATCCCATTAGTTTTCACAAGAGCTGTAACTCCTTCAGAACTCATCTATTTCCACTTAAGGTGCTCCAGGGACTGAGATGTTTAAGCTCCTACCTACAGAAGTGCAGGACCATGCCGTGAGCAGCACAGACTTCTCTTCCTCCTAGGAGTTCTTCGCTCCTCATCCCCGCTGTGGGCCAGTGGAGGCCACCCCATCCTTCTTGTTGAGCATGTGATGGGAACCGAGGGCTTAGCTAGCTGGCTGTATAACATAGGGAGGTTTCCACTCAGGTAGGTACTCAACCCCACCCCATGTTTCGAAACACCAAGAGCAGGTTATATAAACTCGCAGAGACTTCATCAAAGCGTGCGTGGTTGGCTAGATTTGAAGACTGCAGGAAAAACCAGTAACCAGTTACTGTCAAGGCCACGCCAAATCGTGCCTCCCCTCTGTGTGTCAGAGGCGAGCTGAGCTCTGCTGGATTTCCAACGGCTGGCATTTTGGAAGCAGATCATCAGCCGTTCTTGCGAGATACCTCTGGGTAGAAGAGCACCTCCAACCTCTGGGTTAGTGGCCAAGTGCATTGATCGCACCAGGCAGGGACTGCACAGGAAGACAGCCTCACTCAAATGATCAGACTTTTCTGGTCATCCTCATCGAAGGGTTTGGTGAGGAGGACACTCGGGACCCACTCTGGGTCATCAGTGTACTGACAGAATCAAGTAGCTGAGTCCAGAGGCGTAATGAAGCCAAGGGCACCGCTGGGAGCTGCTGGTCCTGCCATGTCACTGTGCATCGCCAGGGCCAACCACATCTCAGCTCTGCTCGTCCCTCACTCCCTGGCTCTCCCTTGGTCCTAGGTCCGCACACTGACTTCTGTTGACTACAGCCTGAGTCACCCTCCTTCTGGCTCTGCAAAGGACCAGCCTCTGGGCTCCCCTACTCTTGGAAGTGTTGGTTTTGTCCCTACTCCCTCCCCGCCAGGCCCCTCCACTCGCCACTTGCCCCCGCTGCTCCCTCCTGGCAAAGGACTGTTGTCAGAGCTCAAGTGCTCACGTGTCAGCACCCTGCACTTGCACACAAGCTACATCTGTCATGGAACATTCCTCAATGTTCTACTCCCCCCTCAGCACCTCAGCTCAGCTGACCAGCTCCAGACCTCACACAGAGGCAGGTGACTCAGCGGTTTGAGGGTCTGATTTCTTGTGTCATTGCACCTCGTGGAGAACAGCTCCTTCCCTAGCTGGCTGGCTGGTGCCCTGGGCGGCACCCACCGCATTCTCTGCTGAAGATACGGGGACCCTCTCCCAGTTCTCTCGGCCCTGGAAGACACAGAGGCATGCCCATGTTCATTCAGCTCTTTCCCCAGCTTTTGCTGAACACCAAGCACGTACCAGGAATGGCCCTGGGTGCCAGAGAGACAGTGCAGCAGACCAGTGAGGCTCCGAGTTCTGCACTCTCCGTGCCGTGCTGTCAGACATGCCACTGTTGCTTGGGGAAGAGAACCCAGGCTTAGGCTTGGCTCTGCAGCATCTCAATGTCCAGACCTCAGGTGCCAACTTGAACCTGAATCCCAAGGGGTGAGGTGGTGTTGGAGACCATGTGGCTACTAGGGTCTAAGCCCGTGTTTGCTCTGCCAGGGTCCAGAATGGGGAGCAACTCTCAGGGTGGGACAGAACAGGGGTGATGTATTCACTGGACACAGACTGTGCATCAGTAGAAACCCTGCAGGAATTCTAGGAGCATCTCCACGGTGTAGCAGAGGCTGGGTGACTCTGGTTTGCTCTGATCATCAGGAAGAGGTCCACTACCTCTCCGGCCCTGTGTGGAAGTGCAGGGGTGTCCTGGGGCTGGGTGAGCCCCGGGGACTGTGCATCAAGAAGCAGCCTTCTGAGGGGTAAAAAAGCCCAGTTAGTTATTAAAACCATCTGTGCTCACCTCTTCCTGAGGAGGAGGGGATTGTCCTCATTCCCTTTTATTAGAATGACATTTCCCCAAAGGGGTGAGTGGCAGAAGATGCCTTGGGGTGTTGTTTCCTCCCAGCAACTCAAGATCCTGTTACTCGACCCCTCCTGGTATGCAATAACATGGCAGGAGCTCTAAGAAGGGAAAAACTTTTACTCTTAATGTTATGACAGCCCAGCCCAAGAAGTGAGTGCTGGGTAGGCAGGGCTAAGAGCAAGTTTACAGCATGGAATACGGTGTTCTTCCTATTCTTACCATGACTGATTTTACAGAAACAGTGCTTTGAGGGAAAAGGCCATGGTCACCATGCTTCATTATGAGCAGACACAGGACATGTCTTTGCTGACAGACCCACAATATGTCTACATTGAGTCAAATTATCCAGATGGTTAAGAAAGGTCCAAATACACTTATGTAATCTACAGAATCTGGTTAAGTCCGGGATTATTGGCCACTTCAAGTTTTCAAAGGATATTCGTTGGATTAAATGTGTGTATATGACCAATGGTGTGTGTACGCATGCATGAGTGTGCATGTGAGTGTGTGTACATGTGAGCACCTATACAGCACATGAGCTTGTGAGTGTTATCTGTGTATATGTGTGTGAGTGTGGTTGTGAATATGTTTTGAGTAGATGGACATGAGTGGTATGTGGATGTGTGAGTGTGTGGATGTGTGTCTGTGAGACTGTGTAGATGCGTGTGTGTGTGTGAATGAGTGTATAAAATTGTATATGCGTGTGGCTGTGCACTGTGTGTGAGTGTGTATATGTGAGAGTGTGTTTGGATGTGTGTGTTTGCTTTTCGGAGTGTATGAGTGTGTGTATGTATGTGTACATATATGTGAGAAGTGTGTGTGTTTTGGATGTGTATGAGTGTGTAGATGTGAGTGTGTGACTGTGCAAGTGTGACTGTACATTTGGATGTGTGTGTACATGTGAGAGTGTGTGTAGACATGTGTGAGAATGTGTGTGTGTGTTTGGGTGTTCTGAGTGTACAGATATGTGTGTAGATGTGAGAGTATTGTGAGAGTGTATATTTAGATATACAAGAGTATGTATGTATATGTAAGTGTATATATATGTGTAAATACATGTGAGAATGTTTGTGGATTTTGAGTGTGTCAGTCAGTATGTGGGAATGTGTGTGTAAATGTGTGGGTGTAGGTGAGATGTGTGTTTGGATGTGTGTGAGTGTGTGTATGTGTTGTAGATATATGTGAGAATGTATGTATTTGTGTGTGAGTGTGTGTATGTGTGTTTGAGTGTTATACATATAACATGAGAGTGTGAGTGTGTGGCTGTGTGGAGGGTGTATGTGTATAGCATGTGAGAGTGTGAGTGTGTTTGTAAGTGTGTGGATGTATGTATAACATGATAACGTGAATGTGTATGTATGTATATAATGTGAATGTGTGTGTCTGTGTGCATATGTGTGTGAGTGTGTGGGTGCATGTATATAGCATGTGAGAGTGTAAGTGCATGTGCATGAGTGTGTGTGTATGTGACTGCACGTGCATATGTGTGTGTGAGTATGGATGTATGTGTATAACATGTGAGAGTATAAGTGTGTGTGAGTGTGTGTATGAGTGTGAGTGTGTGCCTATGTATGTGTGGGTGTGAGTGTGTGTATTTATGTTTATAACATGTGAGGGTGTGAATGTATGTATGCATGTGTATAACATGTGACAGTGTAAGTATATGTGTGTGGATGTATGTGTATAACATGTCAGAATCTGAATGTGTGTGTGTGAGTGTATGTGTACTTGTTACCCTGCCCCCTGTAATTCTCCTGCCCACACAGGTTTTCTGAAATCCACAGGTGGAGCCCTGAGTCCTGAAGGGGATCGTCCTGGCAGAGTTTTACATCCCTTTCCCCCTTGGGACGTGTACACCGTGCCTCTTGGGAAAATGAGAGTGTGCCCGGATCCACAGGCAGGAAGAGGGCACTCTATGGCCTTGGGTACCTGAGGCAATTGTGCTGAGAAGCTGTGAAGCACATAGATGACAAGTGGGGCTTGGCCTCCCTCCCAGCCAACACTGAGCACAGCCCCGCCACACCTGTCTTCCTGTCAGGCGTCTCATCAGTGAGGAGGTCCCGCAAGACCTGTTTAGTGGAAACAGCAGGCTCAGGCTGGCCTGTCCACTACAGGAGCGCAGGCCATGCCTCCCCCCGCCCCATTTCCTATTCCCATGTAATGATCCTCTAAACAGTGGCAAGGGCACTCATTGGAACTGACACTGTGTGATGGGCTTAGACAAACACGGGGGCCTGGCTGGCCTCCTGCAGCAGGGGACGGGGACTGACCCAACATGGTTATCATCTGATTGAAATGATCAACTCATTCCCCATAGGTCACAGAATATCCACCAGCTCCAAATCGGAAAGGACTGGCCCTCATTGCCTGATTACCAGGTGCAGCCCCAGCAGGGCTCCAGGGCGGGGGCTGTGAAGGGCTGTTTCCTCTTCTACAGCTGGGATGCTGGCAGAGGTCTGCTGGAAGGTCCTGTCTGTGTCTGCATGCCACAGACTGGTCCTCAGTGATGCCCGCTGGGGTTCCTGAGCCCTGAAGGAGCCGGTGCCCAGGGCAGCCTTTCCCAAGGCCTGTGATCATTGCTAAGTACTGGAGGAAGGGGCCAGGTATCAGTGGCATTGGGAAAGAGAAACCCCCATTATTTCTGGAAGAAGCATCTATCTGGCCAAAAACCCTAGCATGGAGCTGCCTCTAATTGGGCCCATCCAGTTGAATGCACTCTCTGCTCCACATCCACGAGAGACTTTCCTTATGCCCCACCTGAAGAGATGGATCATCTTGTTAAGTGGAATTCATTCTACATGCAACAAACTATTCCAGAACCTTCTCATAGATTCTGGCACAATGGATAAGAAGCCACCTTGAGCCCTGGCATCTTCTCCATGAAATACTGTTGTGAATATTGGCCCTCTGGAAATTTCTTGGTCATGAGAGGTGGACCTGACCCTGAGTAGTTAAGGTAGATTGGACTGAAGGAAAACACAAATATGAAAATGTGCCCAGAGCCGAGCAGCCCTATGGGGGGCAACCGTGCATGCTGTCCCCTGGAGCCCTCTCTTCACAGGGCAGATGGATCTCTGATTCAAGGGCACTGATAGTCCCTACGCCCTCACAGGAGTCTGCCAGCAGCACACCAGTGGTTATGACCAGGAGCTGCTCAGTCCATTCTTGCTCCTTTGGACTGATGGGGATCCTGTGAGGGTTGGAGCAGAGCTTGCTCTGAGTGTTCAAGGCTGATTTTCAGAAGCAGATCCCCAAACCTTTCTCCTAAAGTGCCTCTGAGTGGACTTGAACTGCCAACTTTTCAGTTCGCAGCAGAGGATGTAGCCATTTGTACAACCCAGGGGCTCCACCAATGAAGTTAACAGTGATGAAGAAGCACCAAACGCCAAACCAAACTCACTGCCATTGAGTTGAATCTGACTCATAGTGACCTCTCCTTGGGTTTCTGAGGCAGTATCACTACAGAAGAAGATTGCCCAACCTTCCTTCCGAGGAGTAGCTAGTGGGTTTGAACCTCCAGCCTTCTGTTTAGCAAGCAGTCAAATGCTTTAGGCACTATGCTACCAGAGCTCCCGAAGAAGAAGCACCGGTGCCCTAGAATTGGGTTCGAGGCAGATGTCATTGCTGCTACAAGACTTGCATCAAGTTTTAGAGAAGGTTATGTCAATAGACTCTTCAAAGACCACAGGCCAACTGATCTCCCCTAGCAAGCGGGCCCAGCTAGAATAGATGACACTGAGTAATTTTCCATTCTTTGGCATGAATTCCAGGTTGTTTTATCTTGAGCATGCATATGAGCCAGCATGTTGTGTTCACAGCCACGCTCCGTGACGGGAACTAACAAGAGTACTAGCTACCAGCAGAATTCAGCTGTGGTAGGCAAGCCCCCCAAAGCACGAGCTTCCTGGGGCCTTACAACAACTACTGGAATATCAAGGACCTCAGTTAAATGCCTCTGGTGAGCACCTTGCCCTGAAGAGGTTAAAGGTATGTCTGTGAGTGGGTGGGGGAAGGGAGAAGGTGCATCTGTGGGCCACATCAAGGGGTGAAGGTCAGTGGATAGGACTCCCCCAGTTCATCCTGCAGCAGAGAGGAGGTTGGGAAATCTCTTGTCATGGGCTGTGTGCTGGGACCCTGGAGACAGTGCCCAGGGTGGCTGACAGCCTTCTTCTTCATCTTCCTGGCTTCTAGATCCAAGCCCTCTGCCCACTTCAATGTCTCGCAGATGGGTGGACATTTTAAGTGGTTTGTCACAGTGAAAGTTTGTAAGCAAGAAGCCTCCTTGATAGAAAACAGACTGTTGATGTCGCAGCACCTCTTTCCAGGCCAATCTGTGCCATGGCCACTGCTTAGATCCCCACCCCTTCTCCAGTGACCTCAGATATGTTCTCATGCCTCCAGCACCTTCATAGCCTGCACTATAATACCCTCCCAGAACCAGAAGCTCCACAAAAGCACACAGTATCGGCCAAGCACCACTGTCACGGTGTCAATTATATCTAAGATTGACACTGGAGAACAAAGTAGAACTGCCCCTTGGGTTTCCAAGGCTGTAAACTTTACAGAAACAGACTACCTCATCTTTCTTCAGTCGAGCTGCTGGTGGGTTCAAACCGCTGACTTTTTGGTTAGCAGCTGAGCACTTTAACCACTGCACCATGGGGGGTTCCTGTTTCTTCCAATACCGTATCAATAGTCCCTCCGCACCTCTGTCACCTCAACTTAGGAAGGGATTTTCAGCCCTGGAAGACTGTAGCCACCCCAAAGTGGAAGTCTGTTCTGCCTCCTCCCCCAGACTTGCAGCACCTAAGAGTCTCTGTGAGTCATAATCAACTCAGTGGCAATGGGTTTTTATGGTTTTTCTGAGAGAACTGTGATTATTGTTGGTGAGCTAAAGTGCTATAAGGTACACAATTGCAGGTACCCACACACACAGACAGAATAGTGCTATTGTTATTAGGGGCCATCAAGTCAACTCTGACCCACAGCAACCCTAGGAACGATAGAAACCTGCCTGGTTGTTTACCATCCTCACAATCCTTGCTATACTTGAGCCCATTGTTGCAGCCTCTGTGTCAATCCATCTTAGTGAGTGTCTTCACCTTCTCCACTGACTCTCCACTTTACCAAGCATGACATCCTTCTCCAGGGAATGGTCCTTCTGACAACATGACCTAAGGAGGTGAGACAAAGTCTGGCCATTCTCGCCTCCAAGGAGCATTACGACTGTGCTTCTTCCAGATTTGTCGTTCTTCTGGCAGCCCGTGGTATTTTCAGTATTCTTCAACAGCACCGTCATTCAAAGGCATGAAGTCTTTTGCAGTCTTCCTTATTCATTGTCCAGCCTGCATATGCATAAAAGATGATAAAAATACCACGGCTTGGGTTTGGTGCACCTTCGTCTTCCAAGTGACATCTTTGTTTCTTACTACTTTCAAGAGGTCTTTTGCAGCAGACTTGCCCAGTGCAATAGGACGTCTGATTTCCTGCCTGCTGCTTCCATGGGTGTTGATTGTGGATCCAAGTAAAATGAAACCCCTGACAACCTCAGTCTGTTCTCCATTGATTGTGATGTTGCTTATTGGTTCAGTTGTGAGGATTTTTGTTTTCTTTGTGTTGAGGCTTAATCCATTCTGAAAACTGTAATCTGATTTCATCAGATTCAATTCATCTTCATTTTCAGCAAGCAAAGTTGTGTCATCTGCATATCAAAGGTTATTAATGAGCCTTGCTCCAATCCTGACGCCAAGTTCTTCTTCATATAGTCCAGCTCCTCAGATTATTTGCTCAGCATACAGATTGAATAAATGTGGTGAAAGAATACCACCCTGACACACACTCTTCCTGATTTTAAACCACGCGGGATCCCCTTGTTCTGTCCAAACAACAGCCTCTTGGTCTAAGTACAGGTTCCCCAGGAGCACAATTAAGTGTTCTGGAATTCCCATTGTTCTCAATGTTATCCGTAATTTCTTGTGATCTATGTAACATAATTTGCTTTGATCCATAAGTGTAGCCACCCAAATCTGCTGTGTGCGGGTCCCAACTGCCTGGTGCCCTGGTTTCTTGACATCTTATTTGCTCCCCACACTCAAGCTGCATGGCTTATCGCTCCCTTTGCCCCATATTCTACCTTTCCTGCGGGCTGCGTCCTTATAGTGTGTTTTCATTAGTATTGAATATACTGTAGACCAGCAAAAGAATAAATAAATGAGTCTTAGAAGAAATACAACCAGAAAGTTTCTTAGAAGCAAGGATTAGGGGACTTTGATTCTCTTACTTTGGACACACCATCAGGACACACCATTCAGACCAATTGCTGGAAAAGGACATCATGCTTGGTAAGGAGGAGGTCAGTGAGAGTGAGAGACCCCCTCAATGAGATGGATTGACTCAACGGTGGAGCCCAGAATGCCAAGCTTCATGAAGATGGCACAGGACCAGGCAAGGTTTCATTCCAACTCAAAGGCAACAAGCAACATCACGAGTCATAATGATCATCCCTTTGTGGTGAATAAACTTGACCGTGCCTCATTCTCACTGGATAGGAACCTCCTTGAGATAAGGGAGCATCTCTGCCACATCTGGAGCCTCCACAGCACATAAGGGGTGGGCATGTGTGGGATGAATCTCTCTCTCTGTCTTTCTCTCTCTCTCTTGCTGTCTCCGTCACTATCCACCTACTTACCTCTCTCTGTATCTATACGCATGCACACCCATGCTCACCTCGACCTACGTCTCTATCTGTATTCATAACTATTTGTATTTGTATATATCTTCTCTACATCTAATCTGCATTATCAAGCTACACACTTTTGAAAAAGTCTTATTACATTCATCCCTGGTGAGCCAGACGTGGGCTGGGAGCCATGACCACAATCATTTTTTCCTGTGGCGCCCAGAGACTGTCTGTCCGTGGCCTCTTATTCCACCACACATTTTGGGAAAATACAACTGCAATACACCCACTCCTCGCTTATCGATATAGCTAGGTTCCAAACACCAGATTGTTATGTGAAAACTGACATTACGTGAAAATAGAGGACGACCACATCAGACCACAAAATGGAGGGTGACTACGTCATTACATAACTGCCAAACCACTGAGAGTCATGACCTGGCTAAGCTGCCACACGGCCTTGACCATCATAGCCAGACACCCTCGCCTCACACCTCACCGTTGGTGACTGTCAGACATACATCGTTAATGAGCAAAATAAATGGACAGTAGATTTTTCACTATTGCTGAAAATGCAAAATATCAGATTACATGATAGTCGATAAGTGAGGAGCAGGTATACTGGAGACTGTGGTGAATTTATAGAACGGTCCTGTTCTTTGCCCCTAGAACTATGGTCTGTGCTGTAAACCAGATATAGGACTACCTTTCCAGCACAGATTAAAGGCAGTCTTTATTATCTGCTGCCATCACCCTTGTGCCTTACATGAATTGCATTTTAGTTTAGATTATTTTTTTCCAGTGAATAAACTTACCAGAACATCAAAAATAACTCTGGAACTCAGGGATTTTTCATAGCACAATTATGCAAGTTAAAGACTCAGCTCCTTCACTCAAATGACACCCAGGAAAGCTCTCTCTCCCCGCTGTAACACAGGGCTGTTAGAGCCTGTGGGCTAAACGCGTCTGCCAGGTGACGGCCCATACCATGCTGCTTGGTGCCTCCGTGAGGAGGTGATTATTAGGAAATCTTTTCGATGCCATAAATCACTTGTTGTTGTTGGCTGCTGTTTAGTTGCACACGACTCATGGTGACCCCGGGGAAGCTAGACTCGAGTGCCGCCTGGTCCTGCAGCGTCCACATGAGCAGTTGCTATTTGGACCGTCCTGACCCTCAGGCTCTCACTGGCTGAGTCTTCCCAATCCACTTTAGTCTGGAAGCTCCACTGAAACCCATTCAGTGTCATGGCCATTCACAAAGCACCACCGACAGACAGGTGGTGGCTGCATATGAGGGCACTGGCGTGGAGTGACCTCAGGTCTCCCTCATAGAAGGTGAGAAACCTGCCAGCGATCCTAAGCTGCTTTTCCTCACGTGGTATTTTTTTGCCACTGGGTGGAGCAAAATGGGGAAGCCCTTGTGAGTAAATTAGACCTGGATGGAAGCCTGCCCAGTGTCGTCTCCAAGGCAGCATCCTTTGTTCCACTGATGGTACAAACTAGTGACTAGGTCCCAGGTGCAGGCAGAGCCTTGATGAATAGGTATTAATGCTCCAGAAAATTCCAGCCAAAAGCACGTCAGCTCTGCTCTGCATAGTGGGGTGGGGTCCAGGTGAGCTGCAGGAAGTTAGAGTGAAGGCTGAAGGGCAGGGGAAGAAACTGCAGGAGAGACTTCGAGTTACAGGTGAAAAGGTATTTCTTTTGAGAGAAATGGTTACATTTTTTCATAAAAAACCCTGAAATCCTGTGAAATTTGGCCCAACTCTTTCATCAGAAGCACATTAGCCACTTGGCTTGACCCCATGACTCTTGATTGTGGTTTAGCACCAGAACCAACTGCCTGAGGCTGCCGGGCCAATTCAGACTCATGGGAACCCCATGTGTTACATGGTAGAACTGCTCCAACAGCTTCTTTATGGGCACAGGTCACCAAGCCTTTCTTTCAAGGATCTGGAACCCTTAGGTTAGTGGTCATGTGAAAACCATTGGTGCCACCAGGGATGTTGGCACAAGAGCAGACCTGGCTCATAGGAAAGCTGAAGTTGCCTCCATCAGAAACTTCCTGTATGACATGTAGGAGTCCCAAAGGCACCCTTACTCATCCTTCTCTCCATGAGCAATCCTTTGTTCCTTCAGACTGAAAGTGCTGGACCTCACGTTACCCACTGAGAAGACTCACGAAGTGAGCAGCAGGAATGTTGTTGTTGTTGTCAGGTGCTGTTGAGTCGTCTCTGACTCATAGCAACCCTATGCACAGCAGAATGAAACACTGCCCGGTCCCGCACCAGCTCCACAATCCTTGCTATACTTGAG
>NW_006921625.1:4334196-4344937 GCF_000298275.1 Orycteropus afer afer
CCTCTTTTGTCGATGCTCCACCTTACCAAGCATGACATCCTTCTCCAGGGAATGGTCCCTTCTGACAACATGACCAAAGTAGGTGAGATGAAGTCCGGCCATTCTCGCTTCCAAGGAGCATTCTGGCTGTACTTCTTCCAGAACAAATTTGTCAGTTCTTTTAACAGTCTACAGTACTTTCAGCATTCTTCACCAACACGACATCTCAAAAGCATCAGCTTTTCTTCAGTCCTCCTTATTCATTGTCCAGCTCTCACATGTATATGAGGTGATTGAAAATACCATGGCTTGTGTCAGGCACACCTTAGTCCTCAAGGAGACACCTTTGCTCTTCAGCACTTGAAAGAGGTCCTTTGCAGCTGACTTGCCCAGTGCTACGGGTTATCTGATGTCCTGACTGCTGCTTCCATTGGTGTAGATAGTAGAATCAAGCAATGTGAGGTTTTTGACAGCCTCAATCTTTTCTCCATTTATCACATGATGCTGCTTATTGGTCCAGTTGTGAGGATTTTGGTTTTCTTTATAATGAGACATAATTCATACTGCTGACTGTATTCTTCAATCTTCACCAGTAAGTGCTTCAAGTCATCCTCACTTTCAGCAAGCAAAATTGTGTTGTTGGCGTATCGCAGGTTGTTAATGATTCTTCCTCTAATCCTGATGCTACGTTCTTCTTCATATAGTCCAGCTTCTTGGATTCTTTGCTCAGCATACAGAGTGAATAAGTATGGTGAAAGGATACAACCCTGATGCACCCCCTTCTTGATTTTAAGCCATACACTGTCCCCTTGTTGTGTTCAAATGACAGCCTCCTGGTCTATGTACAGTTTCCTCATGAGTACAATTAAGTGTTCTGGAATTCCCATTCTTCTCAATGTTACCCACAATATGTTATGATGACACAATCAAATGCTTTTGCATAGTCAATAAAACATAAGTAAACATCTTTCTGGTATTCTTTGCTTTAAGACAAAATCCATCTGACGTCAGCAATGATATCCTTCATTCCATGTCCTCTTCTGAATCTAATTTGTATTTCTGGAAGTTCTCTGTCAATATACTGCTGCAACAATTTTTTAATTATCTTCAGTAAGATTTTACTTGCATGCCATGTTAATGATATTGCTTGATAATTTCTACATCATGTGGGATCACCTTTCCTTGGAATGGGTACAAATATGAATCTCTTCCAGTCAGTTGGTCAGGTAGCTATCTTTCTAATCTCTTGGCATAACCGAGTGAGTGCCTCCAGTGGTGCATCGTTTGTCGAAACATCTCAGTGGTTATTCTGTCAATTCTTGGTGCCTTGTTCTTCATCGATTCCTTCAGTGCAGCTTCAACTTCTTCCTCAGTACCATTGGTTCTTGATCATATGACACGTCCTGAAATGGATGAAGATCGACCAGGTTTTTTTGGTTACAGTGACTCTGTGTATTCCTTCCATCTTCTTTTGATGCTTCCTCCATCATATTTTGCCCATAGAATCTTTCAATATTGCAACTCAAGGCTTAAATTTTTCCCTCAGTTCTTTCAGCTTGAGAAATGCTGAGCATGTTCTTCCTTTAGGTTTTCTAACTCCAGGTCTTTGCACATTTCATTATAGTAATTGGCTTTTTCTGCCCGAGCTGCTCTTTGAAATCTTCTGTTCAGCTCTTTTATCTTGACATTTCTTCCATTTGTATTAGCTACTCTCCAGTCAAGGGCAAGTTTCAGAGTCTCTTCTGACATCCATTTTGGTCTTTTCTTCCTTTCTTTTTTTTTAATGACCTCTTGCTTTCTTCATGGGTGATGTTCTTGATGTCATCCCACAATTCTTCTGGTTTTTGGTCATTGGTGTTTACTGTATCAACACTATTCTTTAGATGGTCTCTAAATTCAGGAGGGATATATTTAAGATCATATTTTAGCTCTCATGGACTTGCTTTAATTGTCTTCAACTTCAAGTTGAACTTGCATATGAGCAGTTGATGGTCTGTTCCACAATCAGCTCCTGGCCTTATTTTGGCTAAATATATTGTTCTTTTCCATCACTTCTTGCCACATATGTAGTCTATCTGATTCCTGTGTACCTCATCTGGTGAAGTTCACATGTATAGCTGCTGTTTGTGTTGTTGAAAAAAGATATTTGCAATGAACAAGTTATTGGTCTTGCAAACTTCTCTCATGCGGTCTCCAGCATTATTTCTGTCACCAAGGACAAATTTTCCACCTACCAGCGATTCTTCTTTGTTTCCAACTTTTGCATTCCAGTCACCAGTGATAATTAACACATCTTGATTGCATGTTCAGTCAGTTTCAGACTGCAGAGGTTGATAAAAATCTTCATTTTCCTCATCCTTGGCTTTGGTGGTTGGTGCGTAAATTTGAATAATAGTAGTATTAACTGGTCTTCCTTATAGGTGTATGGATATTATCCTATCACTGACAGCATTGTACTTCAGGACAGATCTTGAAACATCCTTTGTGCTGATGAATGCCACACCCTTGCTCTTCAAATTGTCATTACTGGCATAGAAGATCATATGGTCGTCTGATTCAAAATAGCCAAGACTGGTCCATTTCAGCTCACTAATGCCTAGAATATCAATCTTTATGAGTTCCATTCCATTTTGGACAACTTCCAATTTTCCTAGATTCATACTTTGTACATTGCATGTTCCAATTATTAATGGATGTTTGCAGCTGTTTCTCCTCGATTTGAGTTGTTTCATGTCATCAAATGGAGGTCCCAAAAGCTTTACTTTATCCATATCATTAAGGTTGGTTCTACTCTGATGATGCAACTCTTTGCCGCCCATATTTTAGTGCCTTCTGACCTAAGGGCCTCATCCTCCTGTATTGTATTGGACAATGTTTCAGGGCTATTCATAAAGTTGCCGAGTAATGTATCAGACAGTGTTTCTCTGCTATTCATAAGGTTTTTCCTGGCCAATTCTTTGAGAAGTGGATGGCCTCTTCATTCTCCCTAGTCTATCCCAGTCTGGAAAAACTCAGAGGGGAAAAGAGTGGGGGACCAGCAGGAATGGGTGCTGCCAAAAGCTGGACATCAGCAATGTAGCACCCTCAATGGTGCACACCACCACCAGTGTGTTGAAGTCTCACCGACAGCCAGGAGGGTGGCATGCAGCCCTGACCCAAGGGTCCTGCTGGCCATGAGTCTCTGCAAATTCAGTGTGCAACAGGAAAACAGAGGCCACATTTGTGTCTCACACAACTTCAATGAGCAGCACTCATTTTTTTGGCATTCTAACTCCTAGTAACAATGGGCTTGAAGGAGATCCCGGGAGCTGGGTCATTGGGAAATTGCAAATGTTTGGGAAGAAGCTTCTTTTTACATAAAGTGATCACTTCCTCACACTAATCAAGCCCTATGCCCAAATCACATACTACTGTGTGGGTGTAAAATAACTGATGAACTGGCTGTTGTGATTGGTCATGAATCATTTGACTTCTTGTTTGATGTGTATTGTCCACACCCCATGATGTCACTGATGTGGGTATGTGCCATCATGGCTATAAACAAAAATAACAAGCTGTCCATCCCAGGCCAACAACAGCCTGTACAAGAAGATGGAATCTTCAGAACTTCATGTGTTCAATGGCACTGCCAGCAACTCACAAAATCCCTGGTTGCCATAAAAATGCTCAAGAAAGGAGGAAAAGAAAAGAAATTGGAGACAATGAGGAAGAGAATAAACAATCACAGTACTGGTCCTGAGCCCAATAACTCACTTATCTGTTTCCTCTTCCCTTCCTGCCCTCCCACACATACCATGTCCCCAGCAGTGGGCTGTTCCAGTTATACAGAGAGAGGCAAAGGAGGACATTTTAGGGAGGTGCCCCAATTATCCTTGCCTTTCCTTTAGCAGTAGGGACCTTCAGGGCACAAGGCTTAGCTCGGCTTTTCTCAGACCTGTTCAAAATGAGAAAAGCAATAAAGCCATACTTCTGAGAGAGAGCGAGTCAGAGGTGGATTTAACCTCTTTTCAGCCACTTACTGGCTATGTATCCTTAGGGGAGTTTTGCCGTCTCTCTAAGTCTGCTTGCCTCATCTGTAAAATGGGGATTTTAATATGGTATTTCCTCTCTTCTAAGATGACTTTCCACTACCTGTCCGTCCACCACTGTGGTCAGACTGTGATGGTTTCCATGTTGCTATGATGCTAAAAGTATGCCAGAAACCATGGTAGAAATTTGCTGAAGATACTACCAGAAATTCAAGCCAGATTCAAAAGAGAATATGTAACAAGAGATATCATTGCTGATGTCGAATGGATCTTGGCTGAAGGCAGAAAGTACAAAAAAGATGTTTACCTGTGTTTTACAGACTATGCAAAGGTGTTGGACTATATAGATGATAATACAGATAACATTGCACAGAAAGGGAATGGCGGAATGCATAGTCGTGCTCATGAGAAACCTGTACGTAGACTAAGAGGCAGTCATTTGAACAAAACAAGGAGGTACTATTTTGTTTGAAATTGATAAAGGTATGTATACAGGTTGTTTTCTTTCACCCTTCTTATTTAGTATGTATTTTGAGCAAATAATCCAAGAAGCTGGACTATTTGAAGAAGAACAAAACATCAGGATTTGAGGAAGAATACTTAACAACCTGTGATATGCATGTGACACAATCTTCCTTGCTGAAAGCAAAGAACCTTGAAGCACTTACTGATGAAAGTAAGCGCTTTGAAAATCAAAGACTACAGCACTCAGTATCAACATAAGGAAAACAAAAATTCTCCCAACTGGACCAAAAAGCAGCATCATGATAAATGGAGAAAACATTGTAGTTGTTAAAGACTTCATTTTACTTGGATCCAGGATCAGTGCCCACGGAACCAGTAGAAATGAAAGGGTATATTGCATTGTTCAATCTGCTGCAGAAGAGCCCTGTGAAGTGTCAAAAAGCAAAGATGTCACTTTGTGAATGAAGGTGCACCCGACCCAAGTTAGGGTGTCTTCAACGGTCTAATATGCATGAAAAAGCTGAACACTGAATAAGGAAGATCAAAGAAGGACCGATGTCTTGGAATTACAGTGTTGATGAAGAATACTGAATATACCATGGGCTGCCAGAAGAGTGAGCAAATCTGGCCTGGAAGAAGTGTAGCCAGAATGCTCCTTAGAAGTGAGAATGGAGAGACTTCATCTCGTGGTCTTTAGAAATGTTATCAGCAGGACTCAGTCCCTGGAGAAGGACATCATGCTCAGTTAGGCAGAGGATCAGATTAAAAAGTGAAGGTTCTCAGAGAGATGAATTGACACAATGGCTGCAACAGTGGGCTCCAACACAACAATGATTGTGAGGACAACACAGGACTGGGCACTGCTTTGTTCTGTTGTACCTGGGGTCACAGTGAGTCAGAACAAATTCGATGGCACCTGATATAGACCAAGAAGCTGTCATTTGCACAGAACAAGGGGACACTGCATGGATTAAAATGGAGAAGAGGGTGCCTCAGGGTTGTGTCCTTTCACTACACTTGTTCAATCTATATGCTGAGAAAATAATCCAAGAAGCTGGGCTATATGAAGAAGAATGTGACATCAGGATTGGAGGAAGACTCATTCACAACTTGCAATATGAAGATAACACAACCTTACTTGCTGAAAGTGAAGAAGACTTGAAGCACTTACTGATGAAGAACAAAGACTACAGCCTTCAGTATGGAATACACCTCAACATAAAGAAAACAAAGATCCTCACAACTGGACCAATAAGCAACATCACGATAAATGGAAAAAAGATTGATGTTGTCAGGGATTGCATTTCACTTGGATCCACAATCAACACCCATGAAAGCAGCAGTCAAGAAATCAGACGTCATATTGCACTGGGCAAATCTGTTGCAAAAGACCTCTTTCAAGTGCTGAAGAGCAAAGATATTACTTTGTGATATTTTCAACGGCCTCAAATGCATGTGAAGGCTGGACAATGAATAAGGAAGACTAACGAATAGTTGATGCTTTTGAGTTGTGGTGTTGGCAAAGAATACTGAAAGTGCCATGGAAGAACTAACTAACAGACATGCCCTGGAAGAAGTGCAGCCAGAATGCTCATTGGAAGTGAGAATGGCCAGACTTCGTCTGACCTACTTTGATCATGTCATCAGACAGGACCATTCCCTGGAGAAGGATATAATGCTTGGTAAAGTAGAGGGTCAGTTGAAAAGGGGAAAAACCTCAGAAAGATGCATTGACACAGTGGCTGCAGCGATGGGCTCAGACATAGCAATGATTGTGAGAATGGTATAGGACTGGGCAGTGTTTCATTCTCCTGTACATGGGATCACTATGAATCAGATCCAACTTGATGGCTCCTAACAGTAACAACAGCATACCACCAGTATTTCAAATACCAAGAAGATCCCCTGTGGTAGACAGGTTTCAGCAGAGCTTCCAGACTAAGACAGACTAGGAAGAAAGGTCTGGTGATCCACTTCTGAAAACCAGCCAGTGAGAACCTCTGGGTCACAAAAGCGTATTGTCCGGTATAGTGTTGGAAGATGAGCCTCCTGGGCGGGAAGACACTCAGTGCCCTGTCACCACATCAGTGTTCCGAGCACACCAACAATGCGGAAGTGGTGCAGGCTAGGTGACAGTCCATTCTGTTATACCTAAGCTTGCCATCCTGGGAGCCAACACAACAACAACTCACAGCCACAACAAGATGGCATGCTTTAAAACTGATGCTCAAAATGACTGTAGCAGAGGACATTAACAACTGCAGGACTGATCCAGAAGCATTACCATGCCCATCTGAGAAACCAGGGAAGTTGGTAACATCTCCCTCAGCCTAAGTGAACCAATCTGCACCAAGCTTGGCACTATCAAGGGCCCAGTGATGGAGGGTCACTCTCGTTACTGTTACTGTCGGAATCGTTAGGAAAGATGTAGTCAGGAAATTGCAACCAATTGGACCATAGCTCAGTTGGAATCAACTCAGTCAACTATGAAGCTGCAGGGGCCGCTGAAATGATACCCCTTGAGTTTCTTACTTCATGGTATACCCCAAAATATCACCAAAATCACAGTTAGGTTTTCAGAAGGAAATAACAGAATTTCTAAATTTATCTTTTTTCATACATTTACTGTCAATATGCTGAGCTGATCTAGCAATGCATTGACCCTAGCAACTGTTAAAAACTCTTTGGCTTCCATTTAATTAAAATTGGCCCTGAGATGTGTGTTCATGAATGTTGGCAGAGAGTGATTTTCCTGTTGGGGGTCCCCTAGGCTTTGGCTTGAGTGAGGCAGGGTCCACCCCATGAGATCTTCAGGACCAAGCCATCATTGAAAACATGCTTTGCACCACCACCTTCCATGCACTCTGCTGCCAAGCCCACAGACGCTGGAGACGGGGCTCTGAGACGTGCCACAGCTGCCAAATGGCCTCCATACATTGCAGCTTCATATTCCTGGGGCCAAATGGGCCTCGGGACAGACCTGGAAATCTGTGTATCTGAAGCTGGAAGCCGAGCGGCCCTGAGCCGGAGGGAGGCTCAGAGGACACAGACTATTCATCTACACGCCCAGAGCTTGTGGCACGCTTCCTAATGCCTCTCGAAATGAAGGAGACCCTGGCTTGCCCAGGAGTGTAACTTGGGCTCTTCAGAGGAAAACCACCTAGCCAGGGCCTCATCCTCTCTCACAGCTTGGAAAATGGTGCCAGAGTGTTTTACACAGGAATAGACATGAAGGTAAGACATGTGCATTTGGGGTCCTGCGGTGTAGACCTCCTGTAAGAAGGAAAAACAACAAACTCACTGCCTTTGGTCTGAGGCCGACTCATGGTGGTCCCATGTATTAGACTCCAAAACTGGGCTCCATAGCGCTCCTTGGTTGCAACCTTGATGGAAGCAGACTGTCAGGTCTTTCTTCTGCAGTACCACCAAGTGGCTCCAAACCACCAACCTTTGGGTGAGTAACCATGTGCAAACAGTTTGCACCACCCAGGAACCCAAGGGGCAGAAATGGCTATTAAAACTGGGGAATTGTGGACTTTCAAATTTTAGAAAACATACAATTCTGAGAAAGATGACGAGGAAGGTGGTTTTGTCCATCAGAGGACTCCAATGTACTTCAAGGCTGGTGTCTAAAATCATCTTTGTTTCTGGAGACTGTAGTGGAACCCTAGAAAATAATAAAGGTATTTTGTGAAAAACTCCTTGTCTGTGGGATAAACCCGGAGCAGTGCCATGTATAGCTGGAGGCTTATTTTCAGATCCTCCGGAGAGCTCGTGTGTGAGAGAGAGAGTCAGAGAGGAAGCGCAGAGAGAGAACAATTTAAATCATAATAACTTCATAAAACAGAGTTTTCTTGTAATATTCTTTGGTAATGTTGAGCTGAAAATAGATTTACAATCAAAATGGGCTTAATCTGATATTAAAGAATTCTCTTAAAATCCCCCAAACAATTGAGAATTTTCCCTTTGGTTTGTTTTGCATTAGCTCTCCGAGAGCCTGTGAGGGGAAGGAAGTATTGACATTCATTAAAAGGGGTTTGGTGCTTAGTGGGGGCAACCGGTTTCAGCTCCTGGTTATCAACCGCCATGACCCACCGGGAGAGGGCCTTACTCCCAGCGACAAGGGGCTGCTAAAGGACCAGGCCTGTGGTGATGTGGTGCCTCTTTAACAGAGACAGGCTGGCGTGTAGACGTTTCCAAGGCTGATCTGTATTTCTGAGTACAAACTTGGTGCTTTCAAAAGGGCTAAAAATCTAGGTCACCCTGTGAACTTGGCACCTGAAGCTTAAGTTTTCCAAAACAAATCCTTCTGATTCCTCAAGTCTGAAACCGAAAAACTGGCCTATTTTATAGGACAAACAAAACAAAAGAAGAGGATACCAGGACTTGCACCCTTCAGGCCCTTCATGAGGGTGGCCATGACAGCTTCTTTACTGTAGCAAAGGTGCATAATTTTTTGCCTGGCTTTCTGTCCTGATGAAGGCCTTTCCCTATCAGGGGAACAAATCTATTTCACAGAGTACCCATTACTTCAGTTGATGAGACCTAATAAAAATTCTTAATTAAAAATAATTGTACTAATGATAATACTGTAATCAGGAGCCATAATTCCTATTTTCTGCATATAAAATCATTTGATTTTGAAACAAATCACCATACAGCTTGCACTTTGCTTCTTATTGACCAAATTAATCAGCGAGGACAGAATAATTTAAAATGAAACCACTAGGCTGGAGGAGATGGCCTTATGACAGACAACGTGTCAGAAGCCCCGGATCCTGTTGGCCTGTGCTAGGGTTCCACCACAGGCACAAGGCATTGCAGCAGCGACTCACCCAGCCATTCATGACACCCACCACCATTTCCTGCCGCGCTCCACTCGGACCCATGGGACTGCAGTATGTGTGCCAATGCCACTTCTGCATCTTGGCAGTCAGATTTTGCCACTGGCCACAGAGAGTGAATCACTGCGGCTGTTCTCATATGGCCACGGCCATGCTGCTAGAATGCCTTAACTCCTTCCCAGGTGCTCCGGGCTCCACTGGTCATGGCCATGCCTTTCCCAGGGAGAGGGGGAGAACTTGGTAAGAACAGGGAATACAAAGATGGACCCCACCAGGATCGCCAGTGGCCCAGATGGCCCCACACTGGTCTCACAGGACCACTTGGGGATGAAACATCTCACTGTGCATTCATACTGAGGACTGGGGTTGATCTGGGTTCTGTGGCTCTGCCATTACACATGCAAAGCCTACTCTGATGGCTTGAAAGGTAAAACATGAATCTGCCAAGTGCTACCCACGATTGATGACTCTGGAGAGTGAAAGGTGAAGAGGAAATGAATGATAAGTTGGATGTACCAGGCATAATGTTGATTTTTTAAAAAACTAATGATTTCATGTAAATCGGTCTTAGCTACAGAGGTTTATGAATAAACTCAGGGCCAAATTCATAGTCATTCAAAGGTTCTGAGCTTTCAGATTGCATATCGCCTGCTGTCATAGAGCAATTCCATGAGGGTGACTGCTTTATAGCTGCTTGACTCCTGGCACCCGCCCCAACTCTTTATTGTGGTTGGCAGATGACCATGGAGAACTGCTTGCCATGAGCGGCTCTGGAAGCAGTGTCTGCCCTGGAGGACCCTGGGTGCAGCAGAGGGAAGAAAACTGAGTCTCCCATAACATGTCGACTTGACCTGTTTGAATTCTGGCAAAGGACCTCAGATGACAAATGTGTCTGTACTAGATTGAATGGTGGCCCCCAAAAGGCAATCCACCTAGAACCTGTGACTGTGGCTTGATTTGGAAAAGGAGCCTTTGCAGGATCTTGAGATGTGATCATACTAGATTGAGGGGTGGGTCCTAAATCAAACAAATTGTGTCCTTATGAGATGAGGGGAAAGTACGAGACACAGAGAGGAAGGTGAGGTGAAGACAGAGGCAGAGAGTGGAGGCACGCAGCCATAAGCCAAGGATCACATATGGTGACCAGAAGCTGGGGGAAGGTGGGAAGGACTCTCCTTGCACAGCTTTTGGGGGGAGCGTGGAGAACACCTGGATTCCACCCCGAGGACATTGATGGAAGACTCCTGGCTTCCAAAACTGCTGGAGAATGCTTGTCTATTGGTTCCTGCCACCAGGGTAGTGGTGAATTTTTATGACATCAGCAGACTAATAGAGTGTGCTTGGTCTCTATCCTTATGAAAATCTTTTTTTTTTTTTTTAATTTTTATTGTGATTTGGGTGAAAGTTTACAGAGCAGATTCATTT
>NW_006921625.1:4347537-4367648 GCF_000298275.1 Orycteropus afer afer
ATGCTCTTAAGCCCCAGGAATCTGCAAAAGCACTGTCTCTTTAAATATCCAAAATAGTCAAGCTGCTTTTTAAACCTACAAAATGGTGGCGTCCTCCAGACTGGCAAAAGTCCACAGCTCAGCCCACCTTTCTCTTCACCTTCTCCATTTGTTCCCCAGCCATCGTGCACAGTCCTCCATGCAGTTCCTGGCTAGCAGGGTGATTTTTAGGTTAATTCTTAGGTCCTACCACCACCTGGGAATCTTCAAGCTGTCTGTGCCATCAGGATTGCTGCCAGACCGCAGCTCCGTCTGTCTCCTTTTTTGGTATTTTCATGCAAATTCTTCTGCTAGTCAGGGTTTAGTCCACTTCTATATCCTTCCCTTCAAGGCTCAGGGGTTCAGGATTATCTTCTCGGTCTGTGTTAATTGGTTTCCCTTTTCTTTGTTGAAGAGGGTCTCTGCAGTCTTTCTGCCTAGTCCACCATCTTGCCGGCCATCTCCCATTGTTTGATTTCTTGACTGCTGCTTCCATGGGCATTGATAGTGGATACAAGTAAAATGAATCCTTGACAACATCAATATTTTCTCTGTTTATCATGATGTTGCTTATTTGTTCAGCTGTGAGGATTTTTTTCTTTATGTCAAGGTCTTCATCAATAAGTGCTTCAATTCTCCTTCACTTTCAGCAAGCAAGGTGTTTCATCTACATATTGCAGGTTGTTAATGAGTGTTCCATCAATTCTCATGTCAAGTTCTTCATACAGTCCAGTTTCTTGGATTATATACTCAGCATACAGATTGAATAAGTATGGTAAAAGGATACAACCTTAACACACACCTTCCGTGATTCCAAATCTTGTAATATTCCCTTGTTCTGTTTGAATGATTGCCTCTTGTTTCACATGCAGGTTTTGCTTAAGCACAATTAAGTGCTCTGGAATTCACATTCTTCACAATGTTACCCATAATTTGTTATGATCCACACAGTAGAATGCTTTTGCATAATCAGTAAAACACAGATAAGCATCTTTCTGGTATTCTTTGCTTTCAGCAAAGATCCATTTGACATTAGTCATGATATTCCTCATTCCATTTCTTCTGAATCTGACTTGAATGTCTGGCAATATTCTGTTGATGTACTGCTGCAACTATTTTTGAATTATCTTCTGAAAAATTTTACTTGCAAGTGATATTTGTACTATTATTGAATAGATAATTTCCATATTCTATTGGATCACTTGTCTTAGGAATGGGCACCAATACACATCTCTTCCAGTCAGTTGGCCATGTAGCTGTCTTCCAAATTTCTTGCAATAGACGAGTGAGTACTTCTAGTGCTGCATCAGTTTGTTGAAACATCTCACTGGATATTCCATCAATTATTGCAGGCTTGTTTTTCACCAAGGCCTTCAATGTAGCTTGAAAGTCTTCTTTTATTACCATTCTTGATCTTTTGCTGCCTCCTGAAATGGTGGAACTTGGAACAATTTCAAGAGTACTGATTAAGGCATTTGGCTGCTAAACATAAGGTCAGTGGTTTGAACCCAGCAGCCACTCCATGGAAGAAAGATGACGTAGTGTGCTTTGGTGAAGACTTACAGCCTCAGAAACCCAATGAGGGTTGCTATGAGTCAGAATCGACTTGATGGCAGTGAGTTTAGGTTTTGAGTTTACTTTATAAAAAATACCTTAGCTATAAAGAGCCAAAAGTAGTGTCCGGTCAATAGCAGAGACTCAATAAACATCTGTTAAGTGAAAGTTGTGCATTTTGTTGTAAATATTCATGCCCATTTTAAATTCTATGACACAATTTGCATTTGTTTCAATACAAATAGTAACCGTACATACAACAGAATGAAACATGTCCTGATCTGTACCACCCTCACAATTACTGCTATGTTTGAGCCCATTCTTGCAGTCACTGTGTCAATCCTTCTCATTGAGGGCCTCCCTCTTTTTTGTTGGCACTCCACTTTACCAAGCATACCCTTCTCAGGTGATTGGTCCCTCCTAATGACATGACCAATGTAAGCAACACGAAGCCTCGCCATCCTTGCTTCCAAGGAGCATTCTGGCTGTATCTCTTCCAAGACTAGGATGCAGCATTTTGCACATGTTAAAAGATCTTCCTGTTCCAGGCACCTCAGCCCACTAACGATGCAGGCAGGCCTGGGCCGGGACTGAAACATTGCTGCCACAAGCTTATTCTACTGAGTAGTGGAAGGATTTGTGAGCTCCCTTGTGAACAGTTCAAAGGCCCCAGTGGTGAACATCTTTGCTTATAGTGGTAAAACTTTGGACACTCAGCTGATCTTTAAACTGGGGTGAGAGGCCAATGTGTGTTTATCTCTTCACACAGTCAGCCCTTTCTCTACAATACTAGGCACAGTGTGTGTCCTGTTGTCTGTTATTGTGCGATCAGGTACTAAAAAAAAAAAAATTACTGTTATACATTTGTGCAATGGAGCAAGGGAAGTTGCTATGGAAACCTTAACTCTTAATTTCCAAAAGTTTCTGAGCTTGATTCATACACTTAACTTTGCAGTGACATAGCCGTTACACTCAATACAGAAATAACACCACTTTAGATAGCTCGTTCCTTCAGCAAAAAGTCCCTGATATGCTTTTTCAAAATATTCAGAAATATTCCTGTGAAATGATATACCATTCATTTGATACACAAATCAAGAAAAACACAGAATCCAAATTCCTCCTTGTGGAGTTGCAACTTCATATAGCACATAAGCCAGACTATGAGGGGTTTTAGCAAAGTTCAAGTCCTTTTCCATTTGCTCACTGGGTGAGGAACTCTCTGTTTGTTGAAGGACAGACAGTGATGAAGTGACTCATTGAGTGTACTATTTCCACTATTGCAGTGGAACTAAGCTGGCCAGGGAGGTCTTCAACCCAAAGCCAGCACATTTTCGTTATCTGGTTTTGGAAGAAGGAGTGCCATTTAGAAAGGCAAAAAGGCAAAGAAAAGGGAGAAGAAGTGGAATGTTCACTTTGTTGCCAGATTGCTTTCATGCAGATTTGGAGAACTAAGGAAAACATCACCACAGAAGGTCCTGAACAGAGTGGGAGAAAAATGTAGACCAAAATGCAAAATCATAAGAAAGAAAGACTAGACTTACTTGACTGATAGAGACTGGTGGAATCCCTGAGACTTTGGCCCTTAGACACCCTTCAAACCTGGAACTGAACCCACTCCCAGAGGTCACCTTTCAGGCAAACAATGGACAGGCCTGCAAGGTAAGCAACAGCACCCATGAAGAGTGTGCTTCTCAGAACAATCAACTACTTGAGGCCCAAAGGGCAGCGTTGGCTCAGAAACTAAGTTCAGAAGACAGGAAGCAGCAAGAAAGATGGGCCAAAGGAAACGGGAAGGTGAGAAGAAGGCTGTTACACTGAAGGGATTGAAACCAATGTCACGAAACAAATGTGTATAAATTATTGAATGGAAAACAAATTTGCTCAATAAACATTCATCGAAACCACAATAAAATGTCCAAAAAAAAAGGAAAAATGTCAAAGAAGATGAGCTTTCATCTCCCAAAGGGGCCCTGCCTCTCTTTGTTCTTTCCCAAAGCATGTCTTGGCCTTCCAAGTGTGTGGTCTTTCAGAAGCTGGCTCAAGGATTCTAAGTGCCAAGTGTGAAAGTTCCCACATGGCTGTGACTGCCCCATTGAGTTCTAAGCACATGTATTTCCTGAGATGCCCTCAGGCCATAGAGATATGTCATTGTGTCTGTCTCTCTCCAAGGCTGGGCAGTGGTCCAGGTAATGCACTGACACATGGACCCACCCAACTATGCCTGTCTTCAGTGATAACCTTGTTCTTCCCATCAGTTAGCAGCAGCTTGGTTGGAAGCCACACAAACTGCTCCTGGAAATCAATAGTGTTGATGTCCTCTGCTCAGAGAGTCCATACTTAATCTGCTTCATGGACTCCTGCTCCAGAGCTTGTGCCAGGCCTGGCTGCTAGGTGATCCACCTCATCCAGGGAGGGGTTCCATTAGCTGGAGTGAAGAATGACAAGCCAAGAGTAGACATTTCACAAGACCCATGGACAGTTGACTCATGCATGGGTCACCCTGTGGACATATTAGCCCTGTCTTTAGGATGTCTGGGGACACAGCCACACACCCTACCATGGCAGAGGCATGAGCACTGGGCTTCCTGCATGGGCACCACCCAGGGGGTGGCTCAAAAGGGGATGGATTGCAATGCAATTGCTGGGAGTTCTGATGGCAGGTGGACAGGCAGAGCAGCACAGGTGGGAAGCTCAGCACCTGGGATGAAGCAGTCAGGAATGGATAGGCACCAGGAGAACAGACTGCTGGAGACACACCCACACTCAAGCAGGACCTGGGATGAAGCAGTCAGCAATGATAAGCACCAGGAGAACAGACTGCTGGAGACACACCCACACTCAAGCAGGACTTGTTTTTACTGTAGATGAGCTGGAAGCTTCACTGTCTTGCTTGTGCTCAGATCGTGTTTATTGAATGCACACATGCATTTGTAAGAGCCACCAGAGTCTGAAGAATTTAAAAAGATAAACAAAAGCCTAATGCATTATTATGGCAAGCTCCAAAACGTCTAACATGGATCAATAGCAATGACACAAACAGAAGTGTTGATTGCCTGATACGGGTAGCACCATGAGACTTCCCTGGGGTTTGGACAGATGTTAGCCTCTCTGCCCTTCAGAAGCCCATGATAGGGGATGGGAGCTAGGTCTAGTGGAGGTTCCTTTGGGTTGGGGTCTGAAGTGATAACACAAGCCTACTCTGCTCCTGAGTTGGTGGTTTATGACATCCAAGTGTTAAAAATCTCCCAGAGCACAGATGGAGTGGGAGTGGGCACAACGCCTCAAAAGCCTTATACATGAGTTCTCATTCTGCAGTGTGGTAGGCTTGATGGAGCTGGAAGCCTCGTAGATGGCACATGAAGAGTCCAAGGCTGAGCCCAGGCCCACTCAATCCACCCAAGATGCCAGAAAACAGTTGGAAGAGAGATGAAATAGTGATGGAATCAGTGTACCCTAAAGTCCTAAGGAGTTACCTTTCCTAAAATTAGATTACACTTTGAGTGGCTGCTGACCAAGAGACCCAGGAAAGCCAAGTGGCTGGACCACCATCACTCATAGGGTTGCTTAGTCCCAAACCTAAGCCAGAGACTTCCCTTCCCCTCCTCAGTCCCTGATTACCAATGGAATGTTCTCTGCATTATTCCCATGAGTGAGAACCATCTTCTGTGCTTGTGCTTCAAAATAAATATGGAAAATAACTTAAATTTGGTTCATACTCTTGAATCCAGTGGTTTATGTTGCTTAGAAATATCAAAATTGTGTCTCAGTCATGCTCCATGGGTCTTGGTCTCTGTCGGTGAAAGGATGCTCACACTAGGACAGTTGCAGTAGTCTCTAATGGACACTGACTGAACCAGGAATTTAGGAAGAAAAGACCAATCTGTGCCCATTATTCCTAGTCCAGACAAACTTTGGGGCACTCTCTATCTTCTCAGAAGCCTGGATCAGCAACTAAAGGAGTTTATGCCTTTTTCCTGTATTCCATTTGGTACATCCCTCCCCCTTTTTTTTTCCTATAAAATTGCACTGGAGATGACTTCTCAGCTTTTGGACCAGGGAATCTTCTCACCCAACAGTTCTTCTCATGTGTTAGTTCAATCCCCCATTCTCTACATCTTGCTACCAAGGTATCCCAGTGCCTGGCAGACATTTGCAGTGATAAGTCATTCCCAACCTCTTGAAGGAATCTGTTAGGACATTCCCTCTTGAAGATCTAAAACTCAATTTTCTGAAATCTCTCCCATGGGCCTTTTGCCCTTTCCCTTTTGTCCTCCCTGACAACACAGAATAAACTCAGTCTTCCTTTGTGAGATACAATTTCATATTCTTGGGAGCACTAGTTGGATTTTCTCTACTTTTTTCTTCTCCAGGAAAAAATGTAACAGGTTTTTTTTTTAGCTTCTCCTCAGAGAATGAGGTGTCTGGGACACCCTCCCATAGCTGGACTTCTCTGTCAAAACACGTGTATGTGTGATGCTCAGAATTGAATCTAGGTGTGATTGGATGCTAGGTTGATGTCAAAGCAGTCATCCTTTTCATTCTGGTTGCCTTGACTTGTAGGTTCATAAATTTAACATGTGGGTCTAGGTGCATGTGTGCAAAGAGAGGGGCAATGCCCGCCTAGCAACCCAGAAACATGTGCAGACCATAGCCCCCTGATGATTCAGAATAATTTTGGATTCTCTGTGATGAGTTGGAGAGACCAAGAAGGCTGATACAATGGTGATTTCCTCGGTGCTCCAAAACTGAATTAATTGTGTACACCTGGAGGAAAGCATGAAGGAAACAATAGGGACGCTTCCTTTAAAGTCGTCTTATTAAGGGAGAAGCAGGCTGGTCTCTCTTGAGCAGAGAACCTCCATTCTGCCTTATCAAACACAAGGTGCTTGTGAGATGCAACAGGTTCCTTTTCCAAAGCTGTGTTCTTACAAGCCTCCCACCCCCTGTAGGCTTTGAAATCAGTGTTCAAAGTGGACTTTCTGAATTCATGAAAACCCACAGGTCTCTAATCCATCCCTAATGGAAGTCAAACATGACACCAGCAAGATAAAACACAGTGGCCTCCCCCTCTGTTCACAGTAGGTGTCTGTGGATAATAAATATTTTATTTTACTACAAAAACAAATAACTAAACATACCCCCTGTGTTTGTTCTGAACTCGACAGTAGCTTTTGCGAGTTTACTCTCTTTCAAAGCCAAGCAAGGAAACCACAGTGTCACGTTGGTAACTGGATGTGCGCCTACAAAAGGAAACCAAAGCCTCTTTCATCCTCTACAAACCGTGCATTACAGGGATGCCAGTTGTGCCCTTGTGCAGAGGGACTCATTGGCACTCTCCTTCCATGCCCTGACTTTGGGGGGCAAAGAATAGCCACCCTAAAAACAGGCAAGGAGCCAAGGTGGTTGGAAATTGATGTGTTGACTTAAAATTTTCAGATTGACTGAACATGCCCAACATTCACCAAAACTCCTCCGAAGCATTCATTGACTTGAGTCTGTTGGACCCAAGGTCTGGGATTCTTTGGTGTCCTTGAAAGCAGAAAACCCTGAGTCAAGTTGCAAGACTTGTAGCTTCAAGCAGAATCCAAAGCCAACTTGTGTGAAAGTCATCTTCCTTCATGGTCCCTATTAATCTGTAGAAATCTCACAACGATAGTACAATAATGATTGTAAGAAACTACTTTTGATATGTTACAAAATTTACAGTAAGTAAGTAAAATGGACAGTGGCAGACATCCACCTATTTACAGGGGTAAATTTAATAATTATGGATTAGGATGTGGGTGGTCAGGGTTGGAGGCTATGCTGACGATTCTTCTGGAATATTATTTGACTTTCTGCTTCATGTTGATATGACTTAATGATTGAAGGAAGATTTAAATGTGACAGCTTCTTCAGTGTGTTTGTGTAAATTGATGGTCAGAGAAAGTACTGCCCTGCAAGCTCAGTGAGGTTATGACCAGAGTTATGGATGGTTGCTGGCCAACTCCCAACGAATGAAAGTAGCTGGTGATAATGTCATGCGATTAGATTTCATTCTAGATTGCCAATTCCACCATTTATTTCTTTCTGGTTTTCAAAGAACATGCATTTGTGTGCATCCTTAAAACAGTACAGAAGAGAAGTACAACAGACTGCCATCAAGATCTAAGCTTGAAATATCCACTATAACTTTCATCCAAAGCAGAGTGACATGATGTCTTATAAGAAAGAGAGCATGGCTGTGATTGGATAGCTTGTCTTCAGGGTCAGTTCTACTCAAGGATCCAGTGCACCTAAGGAAAAGTCACACATCTCAGCTTCATTGAGCTGCCTCAGTGCTATCCCTACAGCTTTAGCAACCATGAGATGTGTCCATGAGAATACCACTGTGAATCCATCCATTGAGGCCAGTTCTGATATCAACAACTCCTCTTTTAAAGGCTCCTCATGAGAAAGAATAAAAAAGCAGCCTGGTTCTTTTCAGGAAAACAAATAAATAAATAAGCGAACCCACTTCTACTGAGTCAATTCTGACTCACAGGGACCCTTTAAGACAGAGTAGAACTGCCTCATAGAGTGTCCATGGCTAAGAATCCTTATGGACTCACATTGTCTCATCTTTCTCCTATGGAAAAGCTGGTGAGGTTGAACTGCCAACCTTTTGATTAACAACCTGAGGCTTTAACCACTATGCCACAAGAGCTTCTTCTCAGGGAAAGAACATGTGAATTATCACATTCCCTTTCTGTCTCGGCTCCTCAGGCTCAGTGATGAATCTGGTCCTCAGTTACAGAATCTACCTTAAGCTGCATTACCAAACACACAGGTGTCCTTCCCTTTTCTTGTATTGATTTTCTCTTCCTATTTTACTTTTTTTCTCTACGAAGGTCGATATCATTTTGGGATGATGGGCAGAAGTAAATTGTTTACAGCTGACACTCAGGGTCTTCTGTCTGCCATCCAAGTCCTCCCTCAGCCCTTCTCCACACTGCTCTCAGCCTGGATTATTGAAGTGGACTCCAATCCACAGTTTGGCCAACTGATTTCCCAACAGGAGGTCAGAGGGCAGTGAGAAGCGGAGTCAGGGTATCTGCAGTCCCTGTGAGGCACTGTGCCCTGGACAGAAGCTCACTGCTGCCCTCACAGCAGAGTCTACCCTGCCCTGCACTCTCCCACCCCTATCCTGGTTACCCCAACCCCTCTCCTCTGGCCTTGAGGGTGGTAATAGCTGTATGTGGCTAATGCAGGTTCTGGCAGTAGCCCTATGATGCTCTCCCCTATGTACATCCCTGTAACTGGATCCCTTATAAATAAACTCTTACAATTACTCTGAAGTGAGTTCATCATCTGTCTAGCTGGGACTCTTTTACTCTGAAGTGAGTTCATCATCTGTCTAGCTGGGACTCTGACTGATTCCCACCTGGGATTATTTTCAGTGTCTGGGCTTTGTTGACTAGGGAAGAGCTCGCATTAAAGGAATTCCTAACTGGAGATCTAAGTCCAGTCCTGAGGAAGTCAGCCATGGTCTGGAGTGAGTGAGACTGCTTTCAACAGAAAGATGGACTGGTTCCACCATCTGGATTAATCAATATTTACATAGTGCTCAATATCTACAGGGAGCTCTGGTAGCATAGTGGCTAAGGCACTTGACTGCTACCCAGACGGCTGGCGGTTCAAACCCACTAGCCACTCCTCGGAAGGAAGGTTGGGCAATCCTACTTCTGTAGTGATACTGCCTCGGAAACCCAAGCAGGGGTCGCTATGAGTCAGGTTTGACTCGACGGCACATAACAACAACAACAACAACAATATCTACAAAGCACAATCAGAGGTCCAGTGAGGTTGGAGACATGGCCTTTGACCTCCTCCCTCTTACATGAACAAGCCATTCTCTGGCATCATCAATGACACCATTTTGCAAACTCCCAGTGCTAGGAATATTCAGCAAAGAGAATGTTTCCTAAAATTGGATTAAATGTACACAGGGCTGAAATGCACTTTCTGGAGCTAAGTTGGGTAGCCAAAGGAAAAAAAAGATCAGGGATGTTTGAGGATGTCCATGACCTCTATCAAAGCATCTTTTATATGTTTGGCCCTAAACATCTCAGAGAGAAAAGTCTTGGTCAAGATCATTGCCAGGGAGGACAAGGACAGGACGGTGAAGACCATCAGATCAACAGCCAGCAGTCAGATTCCCCACCTGCAGGAGTTCTGTTCTGAGTTCACCAGGCAGTCAGGACCATGGAAGACTCTGGCCTGGTGGCCTCAGGAACCACTGGAGCAGGGAGGGAGGGAGAGGACACTCCCTGGGCATATCACCCGTCACCTTAGCCAGGGCAGGGTGATCTTGGCTACAGGGTCCTTTCATTTATCCCTGTTCCCTTGGGTGGCAATCCCATGCACATCTCTGCCCCTTGCTCCTGCTGTTCCCTCTGCCAAATGGGGTAAGGAAGACTCAGCAGAAATGTCACCTTCTCCACCAACAGGCATTACTGTGTGTTCTCATTGTCCCTGGGCAAAACGTTTACAAAATGACACACACATATGTACACACACAGATGTCTCTGTTTGTCTGTTTGTCTATCTATCATCTATGTGCATGTGTCAATTTCTTGTGACTGCTGTAACAAGTTACCATAAATTGGATGACTTAAAACAACTGCAATCTGTTGTCTCAAATTTCTGGAGGCTGGAAGTCCAAATCAGGGTCTCAGCCATGCTAATTCCTCTGGGAGTCCCGAGAGAGGACCTACCTGTTGCAGCCTGTCCCAGGTTCTATGCCTGTGACAATCCTTGCTTTGTCTTTACTTGTACATGTGTTTTCATGTGTTCCCTGATTCCTCCTGTGTATGTCTCTGTTTCTGTATCTGTCTTCCTCTTTGATAAGACATAAGGCGTATAAGGTTATGACTTACCCTAACCTAGTATGATGTTGTTGACTGATAACATCAGCAAAGGAAAAGCTACTTCCCCAGATAAGGTCACCTTCATGGACACCAATGTTAGAACATCACACATCTTTCTGGGAGCATCATTCAATCCATCACACACCCCCAGTCCATTTTTCTGCATGGTTCAACCATAAGGCCTTGCTTCAGCCAGGGGTCTAACGAGGGAAAGAACAGTTGGGAACATAATCTGTGCATGAACTTCTGCACTTTCAGCTCAGGACCCCCACAAAAGCATCCGATGACCCATCTTGGAGCCTGGGGGTACTGGCCTCCAGTTGACTTCATCCTGGAGTGAATTTGTCTAATTTTCAATTGCCCTAGACCTCCATGCTGGCTGGCCTACCCACCAGCCTGCTGGTTTTGTGTGTTGGCATAAGGCCTTAAATACTCCTTTAATGCAGTTTGGGGAACTTTTTTTTATGTGTTCCAGTGGTTTATATCATCATTCTTACTGTACTAAAATTTACATGCCCCTTTTTTATTAAAAAAAAAAAAATTGTCATGTAAATTTTTGTAAGCTCTAGGTTTATTTTATGACCCATAAACTCAGACAATATATTAAAATCTTGGAAGAATTTAATATCAGCAGCAGATTATCCTAAAAAAAAATAAAACTACCTAATTCCTGGGCGTTACGGAGATGGAGCCATATCAAGTATGGTAAAAGGTTTAATAGCTGTTAGTAAATTTTACTGCGGCTGCCAATAACTCCATAATATATTGGGCCAGTTAATAGGTCAATGGAACATATTTATATCTTGCTATAAACTGTTTACCCAAGAACAAACTAATTTCTAATGATAATGAAACATAGAGTCAATAAATATTAATTTTAGCATTTCTAATTTAAATACAATTTTTCACATCTGCCATAAATGTTGGTTGGCAGTATTAAAACATCCATTACTGGTTTTGTGTACCAAGGGCAAATGTGTTAAAAACTGACTGTGATATTTTGCCTGTAAAACAACGTTTCTGAGCAACACAACATTCAGTAGGCGTGATTCCTTATTTTTGGATAAAAACCCCAAAATAAATACTTACAATGCTATTAGCAAGATTTGTTCAATTATAATACAACATTTTAATTTATCTTTTAAAAATATACATGTCTTTAAAATAGTCTCTTAAAATATATTTATTTTTTAAATCTTGGCAACTTTTTAAAATTTAAACATTTTGAATTTACAGACTATTTCTTGCCTTGGTTTTAAATATTTTCCTTTTGTTCACTAAGAGTTCAATAAACTAAATTTTACTACTGTTGAATTCAACTGCATAAACAAATAACTGTCTAAGCTCACTTTTTGCTATGAATGTGTTTCTCATGGGAAAAAAAAACCTATAAATTGATTGTATTTCAAAGAGATTTGAGGAATCCGGGAATGCATTGTTCAAGATAAGTTCCTTTGTAATACTTGGAAAGTACGTGTGTGCAAGATCTTTTTCATCCTATGGGAGATTTCTTGAGCAAGAATGTATATTCATATGAAAAAAATAGATGAAAATCTTAGTCAGACATCCGCCTTTTTTTAATGTCCTCCATGACTGCAGTCCTGAGCACTTGGGCCCAGGCACTCATTTCCTGAGGGTCTTTGGCTGTGGCTGAGAAGTGATCATCATAAAGCCATATCTCTTTTTTAATGGTTAAGAAAATGTCGTAGAAAATCACTCCCTGGTGAACCAATATTTTCAGAGTCATCTCTGTCTAGTTCCTTTCTGGGCATACCAGCCAATCATCCACCCATCCATCCCTGCATCTATCCATGCATCCATCCATCCATGTGTCAATCCATTCACCCATGCACACATGCAAGGTTCCATCCATCTCTTCATCCCATCCCACCCCATCCATCCACTGATCTTCCATCCATGTAAGCACCCACCCATCCTTGAGTCCATGCTTCCATCCACCCATTCATCTACCAATCCGATCCATCTTTCCATCCATCCATCCACTCATCCATCTATGCATCCATCCATCCATCCATCTATTCATTCCATCCATCTTTCCACCTTCCATCTATCCCCCCCATTTGTTCATATCACTGGTGCTTCCTGAGTTACTGCTTTGCTCATGGTCTCTGGGCTGAATTTCAAATCTTTTTATTTATTCTTCCAACCTCACTTGTTAAACCATGAATTACAATATTTAATTTGTAAAATCATTTCACTCCAGTTATGAAGGTTTGAAAGAAGTATTAGAATATACTTCCATAAGGTAGACCAGGTTTCTCAACCCCAGTACTTTTGACTTTTGAGGTCAGATCTCTTTTTGTTTGTTTGTTTGTTTGGCAGGCACTGTCTTGGGTATTGTAAGATGTTGAACAGCATCCTTGGCCTTCATCCACTGGATACCAGTGGCATCCTCCAAGTTGTGGAAATTTAACATGTCCTTCTGGGTGAGGGTAGGGTCAAAATTGCCCCAGCTGAGAAGGCTGGGTTGTACCAAAATTAAAGACTTAAATACCATGCTGTTTGTGGGTGTGGGTGTGGGTATGTCTACAAAAATCCAACATTACGTGCATACATTATGTGAAAGAGCAGTGAAATGCAAAGGGCTTCCGAAATCACCCAGGCTGGCCTATACTTTTCAGATGAGGCCACAGACCCTAAAGGAAGGAACTTGTCCAAGGTCACAGACACGGGTGGCAGATCAGCATCAGGATGTGGCTTTGATTCTCTCCCAGAGCACTCAGTTGCTGCTTCTCCTGGGAGGAGAGTAGGGGTAGAGAACCCAGAGAGTAGGGCAGGGGTGAGCTAGGTTGTGACTGTCAGGAAGTCAGCAGCCATCCCACACTGGACACAGACTCCGAAGTTCACCTGCTTCCCAGAGCCTCCCTCAATGAAGTTTATTAATGCATTCCTCTTTCTAGCTTCCTCTGACTGTGGTGTCGGTGATTTGGACATAGCCCTGGCAAAAGCAAAGATGATAAATTTATGATCCATGGGTAATGGAGGGGATACTGCAGGGAAGGGAGGAATCTCATAGTGGGGATTCTGGTTCATTCCTCACGCTCCACTGCTCTTAACCGCTCTGTGCACCTGGAGACCGACTTCTTGGCCAAACTATCCAGTCCCCTTTGCCCTCCCTACTGTCCAGCTTACGATTGGATGTGGCCAACAGGAGGCATCAGCAGGAACTCCAAAGACTGGAAGGATCAAGATATTAATTCTCCCAGCTTCCTCCTGGTGAGGCTGTGGTCTGGGAGTCCTACCCAACTTACATCTCTAGAAGCCCTTCTTCCAAGGCTAAAGCCCTCACCGTTCTGACACTACTGTCCCTTTCCTACTGTTGCTCTTGAGGCTAAGTCCCTCAGTGTCACTACTCCCTTCACTGTCCTGACTCCCTCAACTCTGTCCTGATGTTGGAAAATGGCACCTGCAATAAAGCCCTTTGCATGCGCCATCTGTGTCCTGCAGAGCTGACTGGCGGAGGTCCTCATGTGACTTCTGTCCAGCCATTGTCATCCCTCTTTGTAAAGGTCACTATCGTCCTCTATGTTCTCGTTAGTGCAAAACTGATGCAATCTCCCCCAATTAATGCATCCTATTAAATATTAGGCTTTAATAATCTAGTATTAATGTATTTTAATATTTAATGCTAACACTTTATATGGCATTCTCAGTCATATTACTCTAGTAAATTTTGCTAATAAAATTAAATTTTTTTCCTAATTTACCTTTAGAATAGTAAAGATTATGGTGTGGTAAAAATAATTAGATTTCTTTGGGGTAGGTGATGGGGTAAAAGATTTATGTCCCTGAAGGTGTTTCTCTTTTCCATCCTCTTCTAATTTCCTAAGTCTCCTGTAGGCACCTCATGTGATCAAAAATTGACCCTGAAATGAAGGTGGGTGGGTACCTGGCAAAGGCAGCTGCTGCAACATTCAGCATGTTGGAAGTGGAAAACCCTTCCAGGGGAAAGCTAATGATTCCTTCGTTGTGTAGCAAAGAGAAGAGGCTCCGCCCTAGCTTCATGAACAAGAGCTCCCCTCTGCTAAGAAACCTTCCTTTCCTCCCAATACCTTCCGTCCATGCATACATTGTCTGGCTCACAGCGTTACATCATCTCATCTCTAATTAGTAATGCAGTCACATAGCAAGTTGGAATATGCATGCTGCTTTGCCATGGATGGGGCACTGCCTTCTCCGCTCCATGTTTGAAGTGTTTCCTTTCATCCTCTTCCTCCTTCCCCAGGAGAGGCAATGGCAGGGACATGATTAGGACTGAGCTCATGGATGCAGCAGAGGGCCAGGTTTCAAACCAGAAGATATGGGAACCTCCACAGAGGGTGCTCTGAGGTCATGAGGTCTCCCTTCCCCAGAGACCCAGGACTCTTGCACTCTTCCCTCTCTCTGCTCAGAGCCCCTTCCAGAGTCTGAATCCCACCCACATCTGTCTGAGCAACCCTGTATGATCTGGAATCTTCCTTCTCTTGGCCCCCTTCAAGACTTGCTTTTCCTCGGACCCTCTCTTAGTGAGTTGTAGAGCTGGACAGTACTCTTAGAATCGAGGAATACTTAAAAGTGGAAATTCTGAAAAATCAGTATCTACAAAAGTATTATTAATGGCCTATACTTACTGTTGGAGCACTCCAGTAGGGTGTCATGGGTTGGAATCAATGTGATGGCAGTGGGTTTTTGTTTTGAGGTACCCTTGACAGTATTTGCATATGATCATTGAAAAGTCTTATTAATTTGATTGCTGATAATGAGATCTCTGGTTTCAACTTTTAATTATGTGGTCACTTCTGAAATGGAACTTTTAATATCACTAACCATTGTTATTTACCTTTTGTAAATATTTCGGCTCTATCCTTAAGTTTAGTACATTTAATTTTTTATCAGCACAAGCATACTTTGGTGTATGAAGGGTGCTAATCCTTATGTGTCAAACTGGTTTGATATATAAATTTCCCAGTTTCGTATATGCTTTTTAATTCTTTCCACTGGAAGTTTCTCACATCAGCAACTTTATGGCACAAGAAGATTTAAAATCACAAAAGATTCTTTTATTGATATTCTGAAATTGCTATTTCTTTTTCTTCCATTGCTTTCTCTTTTCTTAGTTATAAACCTCCTTACAGGCAAAAGTCAAACACATCATTAATTGATTTTTAAAATTTAGCGTATTAACTCATCTAACGTTTGTTTCAGATGATGCTATTGTTGTTTGCCGTCGAGTCGGCCCTGACTCATAGCAACCCCTCCTTGGGTTTCCCAGGCAATATCACTACAGAAGTAGGATTGCCCAACCTTCCTTCTAAGGAGTGGCTAGTGAGTTTGAACCGCCAGCCTTCTGGTTAGCAGTCAAGTGCCTTAGGCACTATGCTACCAGAGCTCCTTCAGTATATGATAGGAGACTAGTATTTTGATTCACTATTTTTCCTATTTAGCTAGCCAATTGTCCTGGCCAAACCATAAAACCAAACCTGTTGCTGTCAAGTTGATTCTGAGTCAGAGACAGGGTAGAACTTCCCCCAGGAGAAGTCTGTAACCTTTATAGAAGCAGACTGCCCATCTTCCTCCTAGGACATTTAAGTCAGCAGATGAGGACTTAACCACTGGACCCCAAGACCTCTTTAACTGTCCTGGCATCATTTCTTAAGTGACAACCAATCTCTCCCTCCTGGGTTGAAGATGCCTTTGTCACCTCTTATGTGCTTATATATCATAAGTGCTGGTGCTGAGTGACCTCTACATCCTGTGGGCAGGCCCATTGGTCACTGCTTTCACGATTTAAGATGCACGTTGATGTATGAGAGGGCACAGGCTTACTCGTTAATCTTATTTTGGTAAATTCATTCTTTTCTCAAAATTATCCTTTTCTGAAAGTATTTTTATTATAAACTATAACACATATTAAATGCATTAAACATATATATAGAACCAAATTATTTACACATGAACATTAGTGTAGCCACTATCCCAGTCAAGAGACAGAGCACGGAGACACCAGAGGCCTCTTATGACCCCTCCCTATCCCAACACGCTGCTCCCCACAGACAAAACTGACTTGAAGAGTGGTCACAGCTTTGATTGGCTTTATTTTTAACAATCTACATACACATCCTGAAGCTTTGCAATGCAATTTTGCACACATTTGATCTTTCTGTAAAGGGACTTCCATTCTTCTGTGCCTGTCTGCTTTGCTCAGTGTCTTATTTCACACTGCTGTTATTGTGGTTGCTAGGTGCTGCCAATCCAATTCCAACTCATGGCTACCCCATGGGACAGAGTAGAATTGCCCCTCAGGTTTTCTTGGCCATGGACTTTGTGGAGGCCAGTCACCTGGCCTTTCCCCTGAGGAGTCACTGGGTAGGTGAGCAACTGTTCTGTGTCAGATGCCATGCTGATTCCTAGGGCGTCAAGCCAATTCACACATCCACCAGGGGCTGTAAAGCTTCCCTCTCTCCCATCCTCACCATCATGTGGTCTGATTACCTTTTTCATTTTAGCCATTCAGGTTGGTTTGACTTAGTACTTCACTGTGATTTTAATTTGCCCTGAGACTAGTTATGTGAACACCTTCTTTATATGTTTATTGACTACTTAGACTCCCTGTCTGGGCAGTGCCTGTTCATGTCTTTTGCCCATTCTAAGCTCGGTTGTCCATCCTTTTTGTATTGTCTGGCAGGGATTGTTTATGTACCCCATTTGAGCCACTTGGTAGATACACAAATTCCAAATGCCTTCTCCTTTTGTGGACCTTGTCCTACCCTGCTCTTACCAGAGTCAAATAAAAAAAAAAAGCATTCTTATTTTTAAAGTATTCATACATATCAATCAATTCCTTTATGTGTGCTTTTGTATTCCGTTTATGAAATCTTTTCTACTCTGAACCTAGAAGATGTTTTTCTATAATGTCCTCTAATCACTATTGTTTTCCCTTTCACACTTCAGTCTATAGTTCCTTGAACTAGAATTTTATGTTGCAAATACTCACTTTGTCATGACTCAATTGCCATACATGTATAAGCTGCTTTCAGAATTCTTAAGTCAGTTCAGTTTCTCTGCTTGAATATCACTTTGACAATACCACTGTCTTAATTAATATAACATTACAGAAAGTTTCAAGCTTACTCCATCTGTGTGCTCAGCAAATAGTCTGAGAAGCTAGACTATATGAAGAAGAATGCAGCCTTAGAAGTAGGGGAAGATTAATTAATAGCTTGCAATATGCAGATGACACAATCTTACTTGCTAAAAGTGTAGATGACTTGAAACACTTACTAATGAAGATCAAAGACTACAGCTTTCACTATGGATTGCACCTCAACATAAGAAAACAAAAATCCTCACAACTTGACCAATAAGCAGCATCATGATAAGTGGAGAAAATATTTAAGTTGTCAATGAGTTCATTTTGCTTGGATCCACAATCAATGCCCTAAAGGCAACAGTCAAGAAATCAAACGATGTATCGCGTTGGACAAATCTACCCCAACAGATTTCTTTAAAGTGTTAAAAAGCAAAGATGTTACCTTGAGGACTAAGGTGTGCCTCACTCAAGCCATGGTATTTTCAACTGCCTCATATGTAAGCAAAAGCTGGACAATGAATAAGGAAGACAAAAGAAGAATTGATACTATGGAATTATGTTATTAGTGAAGAATACTGACTATACCTTGGACTGCCAGAGGACAAATAAATCTGTCTTGGAAGAAGTACAGCCAGAATCCTTCTTAGAAGCAAGGATGGCAAGACTGCATCTCAAGTATTTTGGACATGGTATCAGGAGGGACCAGTCTTTGGAGAAGATTATCATCTAGGTAAGGTGTCGGGTCAGTGAAAAAGAGGAAGACCCTCAACGGCATGGACGGACACAGTGGCTGCAGACGCGGGAGTAAAAGTAGCAACGATCGTGAAGGCGGCGCAGGGCCAGGCAGCACGTGTTCTGTTGTGTGTGGGGCGGCTGGGAGTGGGAACCGGCCAAACGGCACCTGACAACAACAGGAAATCATTAATCTGTGGCAAAGCAATTCTCCCACTGTGCTATTCTTGACACTTTGGACTTTTCTAATGAATTTTCAGTCAGTTTTACAGTCAGTCCACCTTAGGTTCTCTGTCAATGTGCTGAACTCCCGCTCAAATAGCAGTCAGTTCAGGGGGCTGAGATGTTTATGCTACTGTGACATCTGAACCATGAATAGGCATGTCTCTGTTATTCACGTTTCCTCATGTAGTTTAACGGATGTTCTATGTAGACTTTTTACCCATCTTAAGTACAACACTTATTTCTATGCATTTTATTTCTTTCATGACATGCATATAATACCTATAAGTTGTTTGTTTTTTTCTTGGACTATATAGAAATGAAAATTATTTTTATGTATTAATCTTGGTGCTAGAAAAAGTGTTAAGGTCACTTATTAGTTTATTAATTAACTAGAAAAACTTTTTGGATGGCTTATATGCACAACTTCTATTTATTTTACTTATTTACATCATTTTCATGAATGGCAGCTTCGCTTCCTCCTTCCCAGCTAGTTTTGTCTTTCAAGGTTGTGTCCGCTGCACAGGCTAATGCCTCTGATTCACTTTGGGGAAGAATGCTGGCTCTGGGCACCTGCGATCGTTCCTTATAGCTTGGACTTCCAGATGGGTTTGAAACAATTTGTTTTCAACTTGAATAATATTCCACTGGAACTTGATTAGTATTGCTCTTAAGTGACACTTTTACCTGGAAATTCAGTACTTGTGCAGTTAATACATCTAGAAACATTGACCAAATTTCTATTTATTAACATTATTTGAGGAATGTGGTAGCATTTTCTTCTTATTTGAACTATACATTTGTAGTAGGTGTGACTGTAAATACCTTTTGTTTTGTTTTCTAACGAGAGAAGGATATGAACCCCTTACCATCTAACTGGTTGTTGCTGATGCGCAGAAAAGCTGTCAATGTTTCTGAATTTTATGTCCTGCTTTCTGAATTTTTTATTGTGTTTCCTAGTTGATTTTTGGGGTTTCCTAAGTTTGTCTTTTTCCGGGACTGCATTACACAGAGTTTCACTGCTACTCATAAGGTTGTCACTGGCCAATTCTTTGAGAAGTGGATGGCCCCTTCCTTTTTCCAAGTTTATCTACTTTTCAGTAAATAGCAAATATTTGTCTTTTCTTTTGACCAGTTGTATCTCTTGATTCTGAATTGTTCAGAAAATTTAATACTTCAAATGTTCAAGAGAACTGATGCTGTTAGTATCTTTTTGTATTTACTTTCTGACTTCATTAAATTTTTGCTTATAAGCTTTCTGCATACGGCCTGAAATATGGTTGTTTTATACATGTACAATATATATTTTAAGAAAAGGTAAAATATTTATTTGTGGGGTACAAATTTATGTACATGTATTTGTGTTTGTATGTGTGTATGTACACTCTCGTGCACATACAACGCACATGTAACAGTTGTAAAGCACTAACTGGAGCACTGTATATTTCCATGTATATGTGTTTATGTGTGATTAAACCTATTAATTTTAACTTCTCTGGCAGCATAGTGCCTAAGGCACTTGACTGCTTACCAGAAGGCTGGTGGTTCAAACCCACCAGCCACTCCTCAGAAGGAAGATGGGGCAATCTACTTCCGTAGTGATA